>NC_080041.1:92815578-93151894 GCF_012489685.1 Lotus japonicus | reverse complement strand
GAGCAAGAACCCAAAGTAAATCACTCTTTCTTTTCATTTTCTGTTGCATTTCTGAATTTATATTTTCTTTTTCCTTATTACTACTTCGTCATATGTTTGCCTCAATAAAACAAACCTTCAAACTCAAAGCTTGAACCGAATCTATTCACTCACAATCTCTGTGGTTCGATATTTAAAACCGGGTGGATTCGTACACTTGCGGATTTACCAACAAGTTTTTGGCAACGTCTCTCAAGACGGGACAATCACGCGGGACCACACCCACCTCATTGCCACTTAACGTCACTCCGGACGGGACAATCGCGTGGGACCACACCCACCTCATCGCCACTTTAGAACATCTCGAAAGATGGGACAATCCCGCGGGATCATACCCACCTCATTGCCACTTTATAACGCCTCGAAAGACGGGACAATCACGTGGGACCACACCCACCTCATCGCCACTTAATAACCAAAGCCTATATGCCAAGTCAGTCAACAACAATCCCCAAACCAATGATTAATTCGGAGTAACCACATGTTATTCATATTATCAACGAACATAACTCAATTCAATTGCATACCAACACAGTTCAATGACAGAAACCAGTAAACGGCCGAAGCCTCTCAGAAAACGGAGACACACGTCTCAATAAGTTTACTCGGCCGAAGCCTTCAGAAAACATTTGGCACAAGCCTCAGAAACAGTCAACATAAGCAAGCATAATAATCATAATCCAATGCCAATCAATATAAACATCTTCATCTCAAACGCAGGCAGTGCGATAAAAGCAGGCAAGACTCAAAGACGCTCTAAAACTGAGTTACCCTTACCTTCGTGAGTAGAAGTTGGGCATGGAAGTTGTGAACCAAGAACAAGGAAACACAATCATCAACACAAGCTTCACTAGAAGCAACACGATCTAACAATACTAATCGAAATCGTAAAGAAAGCTTTTAAAGCTTCAGAGTTCCTATTTAGGCACAAATTGACAACGAGGACTTCGTTCGCTAAAACGAGCATAACTCGAGCTACAGAACTCGGAATGACACGAAACCAGCGCCAAAATTTCGACAATCGAAATAGCTACTCAATGGCTCAGGTCATAGAGACCCAAAAATTATTTTTGGACACGGTACCCTAAGCAATAGGTTTCGGCCACTATGTAAAATAGGGTTCCCGAACTTTTTCTTCGATCTAAATCAATTCCTAGGTATTCCTAGGCGATATCTAGGCCAGGGAAACTCTCAGAAAAATTATCGGATCGAAAACTGTCACAGGGGTATTTTGGTCAATATTTTTAGCTCGGAAACTCAAAATCATAATTTCGAAAAACAAATTAGATGGGGTCGACACCAACGACGATTATGACGACTAATCCTACTAACGCTAAGCTCAGTCGAGAGTTTTAAGCCCAAAGGACGGAACTTTAGCCAAAAATGGGTATTTCCTACAGAAATGAATTCCGGCAGCATTTCGGCGACATTCGGCAAAATGTAATCCGCTAGAAGTACTCTTGGGTACGAAGAGAATATATTTAGACACTAAAATCAACCTATTTGGACAGTTTTACAAAAAGCTCAAAACTTGGAGCACAGAAAGACATAACAAAAAGCGACGAAATTTAAGATCAGAAGAAAGAAATAACATCAGTACCTCGAGGCCTACGCGTAGCAACGAACAGAACGGCGATCGGTCAAGAATTGGAAAAAATCAAATCTCCTCCTTTTCCTCCAAGAAGCTCACCCACGGCCAACAAAGAAAATGAAAAGGATGGTGTGATTTTTTTTGAGTTTTTGAAGTCCTATTTATAGGAAATTGAAAACGTGAGAAAATGATTATTTCGCGATTCCGATTTTTCCTACTGATTCCAACGTATTTTAGACACGATATTCTTCCCGCTGAATCTTCTAATTCTTCAAAGAAATATCAGTATGATTTTTTGTTTTCGAGGCTTGTTTTTTTAATGTTTACCGGCTTAAAATGCACTTTATGCACTTTATGATTTTGACCTCGGATGCAGAAACTTCCTTCTGAAGAAAGATTTGGAACGTCGATTAGAGTGGGCATACGCGTGTGGAATCTTCATCTGAAGCTCTGAATAGAAAAAGTCTTCCTCGACATTTCATTTTAGGGTTCTTGAACTATCAGGGTTTTAGTTTCGGCAAACATCCGATGATTGGAATCAGACGTTCGTAGATCCTAGGGTTTCACCTTGAAACGCTTGTTATATAAGGATTAAAAGAAGTTCTAACATTTCTCTGAAGATTTTTGGAATTTATTCCTATAGTGTTCCAAGGGTGGAAGATTTTTTGGAATTAATTCCTATAGTGTTCCAAGGGTGGAAGATCTTTGGAATTAATCTTTTCCTAAGGTTCTTGTCCTAGGTTTAAGCGAATACTGCTTGCGTCATAAGTTCCGTCGATTCGAATCTTGTCCTTAACCTTCTCGTGAAATATCTTCTCCATACATTTATTCCATTTAATAAATGTTTATCCAGCTTCCTTACTTCACGTTACATCGAACTTATTCGTGAATCGGAAATTTCACTAATTTATTCTAAGCTTAAAAACTTGGGTCTTACAATACTACCCCCCAAAAAGAAAGTTTCGTCCTCGAAACTTGGTGTCAGAGGAACTCGGGAGTGTCATTCCCTCACATAACATTTTCTAAGTTATCCTCTAGGTCTCGTTTGCCCTTAGGTTCTTGGTGATTCTCTCACCAATAACAACCTCCAGTCTGCAACTCAAGGCTAGAACTTTCCGTCCTTAACCTTGTCACTCCTATGTCAATCAAATCCTTAGTTTACTATCCAAAGTCTGACAGTCTCCAGGTTTTATCCACTTAGGACAAGAATTCTCAGACTTTAAGGTCTACTACACTTTTAATAAGTTTGGACCTCTATTATCCTTTCGCTCTCTCACACTCCTTGCAAAAGATACTACCCTACTCCTAGAACTCATACGACCTCTCATCAGAATCCGTCTCTTAACTTCTATTCCTTCTACTATTTCATCCTTATGAAACAAGAGTAGATACTATCAGGTCGAATGGTAATTCTATCACATCTAGTTTTAACCACGTCGCACAAGCTAAGTCTATAACAGAAGGTGTAGCACCATAATTTAAATAGTACGATAAGGGAATTACCCGGGATCTCGCGGTTACCGTGGATTAGACCCTCGTCTTCATCAACTTCAGTTCCACTAATGAAGTAGACCCTTCCACCAGCAGTGGGCCTCCTAGCCCCAGCAACATTTGCAGCATCCTCCACCTTAGGAATCCTGCAATCCCTAGCGAGATGGCCTGGCTTGTTGCAGTTCCAACACATCAGAGGACCCTCGGGACAGTGGCTGGCATAATGTCCCTTTTGGTTACACTTGAAGCATGTCACACCGTCCAAACTTACTGCTAGAGGTCTCGGTGCAATAGCATTCCCACCCGTGGGATAAAAAGAACCAGAAGCTGTCCCCTGACCCTGAGGACGAACATACGGCTTCTTCTGGTAATGCCTACCCTTGTCATTTCTTCCTTGATTAGTCATAGCCGGACCTCCATTTCCTTGGTTAGGCTTGTTCTGACTTTGGAATTTGCCCCTTGCATTATCAATGGCCTCAATCCCCTTGGTCTTCTCCACCAGCACTTGGTAGCGATTCAGTCCTAGTGGTTGCACCGCCCTCTGCAGCTCATAACTCAGCCCATCAATGAAGCGCTCGCACATATAGCCTTCATCTATCTGTCCTCGAAAGTAGCGGAAATGTTTCGCCAACGACTCCAACTTAGAAGCATACTCAGCTACGGTCATGCCTCCTTGACGGAGTCTCAGAAATTGTGCTTCCTTAGCGGCTCTAGCACTATTAGGAAAGTACTTGTCCAGGAAAGCTCCCCGGAAGCACTCCCAAGTGATAGCTTGATGGTCGGCTTCCATCATAGCTCTAGCCCCGCGCCACCAATACTCAGCTTCACCAGTCAGCAGGTAGGTCGCATAATCCACTTTCATCTCTGCAGTGGTACGCAGAAAGGTGAAGATCTTCTCCAACTCCTGGAGCCATAAGTCAGCTTCCTCCGGATCGAAGCCCCCAGATAACTTCGGCGGATCCTGACGCTTGAAATCGTTCAGACCCCTGGTCTGAGCAGCAGCTTGTTCACGCTCCTCACGCTGAACACGACGAGCATTTTCTTCAGCATGGTTTTGTGCAGCCACCAAAGCAGCAGTAGCAGCACGTTGAGCTTCAGCTTCCTCCCTTGCAGCGGAGTTGGTAACTTGTTGTGCCATAAGGGCAGTCAGGTTAGCAATAGCTTGCTCCATCGGATTCATGTTGTCTGAACCTTGAGTCTCGTCCAGTTGTGGAAACCTCCTGTTCCTGTTTTCATGAACAGTCAAAGACCACAACAGATACTCAGGCCAGAACAACACGAGGCTCTATAATAACTAACTATGTATATACTTATATCAAATGTATAATTAACGATAACTAGCATAAGGTTATTCACCTATGAACAACCTTCAAGATAATCTATATAAACAGTAATCAAGCACACTCTTCCTCCAATTGACACCCCATCAATCGGTCTCAGAGTTCAAACATCTTAAGCAGACACTCTACCCAAAAGCTCTGGTTTTCTCAACCAAAGCTCTGATACCACAATTGTAACACCCCGGTTTCTCAACTGAGGAGTCACATTAGTAACCTAACAAGTCTAAGGACTATTTCTTAATCCTGAGAAAACACAATATATTTTTTTTTCCTTTTCGAAACAGCTGAACATAATTGAATATATAACATAGACTTTATTCAACAACCCATTCCCGACATAATAATAATAGTGTCATACATCATCATGAACAAGTTTTCAAAGTAAGTACGCTCACTTAGACAAGTGGCGAATATAAGGTTTAAACAACAGAGTTTTCAGAAGGAAAAAGAAACTCAGACATAGTCCACCAAAAAGGGAGAAGCAACTGCTTCATCCACCTCTACTCGACCGCCCACGATCACGGTCTCCAACTTGAACAGCTAAGCTTCAGCGGAAGGCTCTCCATCGCCTAATAGCGTTAAGCGCCCAAACAACAAGTAGCAAATAGAAAGGGTTAACTCCATACAATTACCATGTATGAAAGAGAAAATCATGCTATTCAAATTTAACTACCTATCATGGTAAATAAACCAACAACATAACTAAACTCATATATCAACAACCTAACATATAACATCAATTCAGATATCGACAACCTAACATATAACATCAATTCAAATATCGACAACCTAACATATAACATCAATTCAGATATCGACAACCTAACATATAACATCAAATCAAATATCAATAAACTAATAACTAAAATCCAACAACATAGGGTTAGGTGATAGTTCCCTATAATGCAACTATATGCTTCTACCAAAATGGATCGATCAGCAACGTCTCTCAAGACGGGACAATCACGCGGGACCACACCCACCTCATTGCCACTTAACGTCACTCCGGACGGGACAATCGCGTGGGACCACACCCACCTCATCGCCACTTTAGAACATCTCGAAAGATGGGACAATCCCGCGGGACCACACCCACCTCATTGCCACTTTATAACGCCTCGAAAGACGGGACAATCACGTGGGACCACACCCACCTCATCGCCACTTAATAACCAAAGCCTATATGCCAAGTCAGTCAACAACAATCCCCAAACCAATGATTAATTCGGAGTAACCACATGTTATTCATATTATCAACGAACATAACTCAATTCAATTGCATACCAACACAGTTCAATGACAGAAACCAGTAAACGGCCGAAGCCTCTCAGAAAACGGAGACACACGTCTCAATAAGTTTACTCGGCCGAAGCCTTCAGAAAACATTTGGCACAAGCCTCAGAAACAGTCAACATAAGCAAGCATAATAATCATAATCCAATGCCAATCAATATAAACATCTTTATCTCAAACGCAGGCAGTGCGATAAAAGCAGGCAAGACTCAAAGACGCTCTAAAACTGAGTTACCCTTACCTTCGTGAGTAGAAGTTGGGCATGGAAGTTGTGAACCAAGAACAAGGAAACACAATCATCAACACAAGCTTCACTAGAAGCAACACGATCTAACAATACTAATCGAAATCGTAAAGAAAGCTTTTAAAGCTTCAGAGTTCCTATTTAGGCACAAATTGACAACGAGGACTTCGTTCGCTAAAACGAGCATAACTCGAGCTACAGAACTCGGAATGACACGAAACCAGCGCCAAAATTTCGACAATCGAAATAGCTACTCAATGGCTCAGGTCATAGAGACCCAAAAATTATTTTTGGACACGGTACCCTAAGCAATAGGTTTCGGCCACTATGTAAAATAGGGTTCCCGAACTTTTTCTTCGATCTAAATCAATTCCTAGGTATTCCTAGGCGATATCTAGGCCAGGGAAACTCTCAGAAAAATTATCGGATCGAAAACTGTCACAGGGGTATTTTGGTCAATATTTTTAGCTCGGAAACTCAAAATCAAAATTTCGAAAAACAAATTAGATGGGGTCGACACCAACGACGATTATGACGACTAATCCTACTAACGCTAAGCTCAGTCGAGAGTTTTAAGCCCAAAGGACGGAACTTTAGCCAAAAATGGGTATTTCCTACAGAAATGAATTCCGGCAGCATTTCGGCGACATTCGGCAAAATGTAATCCGCTAGAAGTACTCTTGGGTACGAAGAGAATATATTTAGACACTAAAATCAACCTATTTGGACAGTTTTACAAAAAGCTCAAAACTTGGAGCACAGAAAGACATAACAAAAAGCGACGAAATTTAAGATCAGAAGAAAGAAATAACATCAGTACCTCGAGGCCTACGCGTAGCAACGAACAGAACGACGATCGGTCAAGAATTGGAAAAAATCAAATCTCCTCCTTTTCCTCCAAGAAGCTCACCCACGGCCAACAAAGAAAATGAAAAGGATGGTGTGATTTTTTTTGAGTTTTTGAAGTCCTATTTATAGGAAATTGAAAACGTGAGAAAATGATTATTTCGCGATTTCGATTTTTCCTACTGATTCCAACGTATTTTAGACACGATATTCTTCCCGCTGAATCTTCTAATTCTTCAATGAAATATCAGTATGATTTTTGGTTTTCGAGGCTTGTTTTTTTAATGTTTACCGGCTTAAAATGCACTTTATGCACTTTATGATTTTGACCTCGGATGCAGAAACTTCCTTCTGAAGAAAGATTTGGAACGTCGATTAGATTGGGCATTCGCGTGTGGAATCTTCATCTGAAGCTCCGAATAGAAAAAGTCTTCCTCGACATTTCATTTTAGGGTTCTTGAACTATCAGGGTTTTAGTTTCGGCAAACTTCCGATGATTGGAATCAGACGTTCGTAGATCCTAGGGTTTCACCTTGAAACGCTTGTTATATAAGGATTAAGAGAAGTTCTAACATTTCTCTGAAGATTTTTGGAATTTATTCCTATAGTGTTCCAAGGGTGGAAGATTTTTTGGAATTAATTCCTATAGTGTTTCAAGGGTGGAAGATCTTTGGAATTAATCTTTTCCTAAGGTTCTTGTCCTAGGTTTAAGCGAATACTGCTTGCGTCATAAGTTCCGTCGATTCGAATCTTGTCCTTAACCTTCTCGTGAAATATCTTCTCCATACATTTATTCCATTTAATAAATGTTTATCCAGCTTCCTTACTTCACGTTACATCGAACTTATTCGTGAATCGGAAATTTCACTAATTTATTCTAAGCTTAAAATCTTGGGTCTTACACACATGACCAGATTAATCCACTCCTCTTTAAAACCGAAAGCATGGAGGGTTTTTTTCGAGGAAACTCCATTCAACCCTTTCATAAGCTTTGCTCATATCGAGCTTGAGGGCCACATGTTCTTTGCTAGCTCTTCCTTTGCGAAGAATGTTGTGGAAAGCCTCTTGTGCTATCATGATGTTGTCTTGGATCATTTTTACACCTATAAAGGCGCTTTGATTGAGGGTGATGAGTTGATTAAGCCCACCCTTGAGCCTTGTGACTATGATTCTCGAGATTACCTTATAGGTGAAGTTGCAACAGCTTATAGGCCGGTAATGAGTGATGGACTCCGGGTTTGGGACTTTTGGGATTAGGGTTACCACTGTTTCATTTATTTTTGAAGGGAGGTGTCCCGTGGAGAAGAAGGAACGCGCCGCCTCACAAAAGACTTCATGGACTGTGTCCCAATGGTTCTTATAAAATAAGCCATTCAACCCGTCGGGGCCTTCAAACTTCCTAGGCAATCAACCGATTCTTTGATTTCCTCATTGGTGACACTTTGGCAAAGTTCCTCATTAAGGGCAGGAGGTACCACCACATTAACGTCCTTTAAGCAATCATCTATCCCTTGAGAGCCCCCACTTGTGTAGATGTCTTGGTAGTGCTTTACAAAGATCTTCATGACCTTGTCCTGTCCCTCTAGCCAAGTTCCTCCGTCATCTTTGACCTTTTCAAGTCTATTGGCATCTCTTCTTTGAATGGTGGTGGCATGGAAAAATTTAGTATTTTTATCCCCCTATTTTGCCCATTTAACTCTTGACCTCATGCCCAGAACATCTCTTCTTGCTTCCAAAGTTGATTGATCCTCTCTTTCAATGTAGTGACTTGTTCCCAATCAACATTGTCATGTGGCTTGTTGTTCAGAATGGCCAGCTCCTGTTTAAGCTTGGAGATCTCTTTGTACGCTGCTAAGAAGGTGCTCTTATGCCAAGAGATGAGATGGTTTTTGCATGCTTTGCTTCTGGCCATGTACTCTTCCCAGGTACCTCCTGAATTAGTTGCACTATTCCAGCCTCCTAACACAAAGTTCTTGCAATCTTCATGCTCATCTCAAAAAGCTTCATATATGAACAAACGTCCGCTATGTTATTGTGGTTTCCGGCCAATCTTCTCTCTAGTGATGAAGCCATTATGTGGGTTACTTTGCCAAGTGAACTTTGCTCCTTTTAGATTCATGTCCATCAATTCAGCAGCATCTAGAAAGTTTATGAAGATAGCTAGACGTCTATTAGCTTGAGGTCTTAGACCTTCTTTTTCATGTTGGTGCAAGATTTCATTGAAGTCGTCAATACAACACCACGGGTTGGACCTCCTCCAATGAAGTGAAGTAATGTTGTTCCATAGGTCTTCCCGCTTTCTAGGATTGGGGTCCCCGTACACAAATGTGCACTGCCACTCTACTATATCATGTTTCGGAGTGACAATAGTGTGTAATAAGTTCTGGCACTCATCTACCACTTCCAGCTCCACTTCCCTGGTCCACATGAGGCATAAGCCTCCAGATAGCCCCACAGGTTCAACTACATAAGCATTTTGAAAACCTAACTTGATTCTGAGGCATTCTACCTTGTTCCTCTTAGCTCTTGTCTCCATAAGAAACAAGATTGACGATCTTTTTTTTTTGGCTTAATCCTCAAATTGGTCCCTGTCTTTGTCTCGCCGTTTGATCTAAGTCCCTCACCGGAAAAATTTGTGGAATAAGTCCTCATTTTTGCAAAATGTGTGGAGCCAGTCCTCCCCGGAGCCCGGAGCTCTGGTGAGTGATGAAATGGCAGGCTGACTGGGTTAAGTGTGCTGACATAGATTTAAAAAAAAAAATTACACATAAAAAAATTAAATTAAATTAAAAACTCAAATTAAATTGCCCATCATAAAATTTCTTCTATTTCCAGAAAATCAAAACATCTTTCCTCCTTCTCATCTTCATCTTCTCCATCTCATCATCTTCATCCCATTTTTTCAATACCAAAATTAAAAAATCAAGATGTAAAACCTCAATCTTAATAATTTTACTTACTCAACCATAAACCCAGTAAGCTAGGTGCCTATCCCCAATTATCAGAATTCCAATCAAGCTACGGTGCCTACTTTCACTGCTATCCAAAA
Organism: Lotus japonicus; assembly: GCF_012489685.1. Classification (NCBI taxonomy): domain Eukaryota; kingdom Viridiplantae; phylum Streptophyta; class Magnoliopsida; order Fabales; family Fabaceae; genus Lotus; species Lotus japonicus. The sequence continues at coordinate 93,142,001 of NC_080041.1, read as the reverse complement.
CCCCATTTCAATATTCTTCCACTTCTCCCCCCACATCATCATCATCAATATCATCAAACCCATCATCCTCTTTAGAAAACTCTTCCACTTCACGTCCCTTTGTTGGTATTACCCAGGAAGTTTCAGATCTTTATCTTGCATAAACACTCCACAGCCAAGGCAAATGGGTCCACGAGCTTCATCTTCATCGCTCCCCTCACTCAAAAACGGGTTTTTACCATCCTCCTGGGAGTGGTCTTAACAGGGCTTCTTGAGCGTGGTTACCATTTACTGCTAGAGCAACCAAGTTCGAAACTTTCTCGAAACCCATGGAGCAGGTGCAGATCTGACCACCAAAACCTTCACCCTATCTACCCCCTCTCTTCCACTTTCAGGTGTAGACGTTTCTCAAATCTGGGAAGAGAATGAGGTTCGGGATTGGGGAAGGGGAACCGGTGGAGGGATGGCGGAGAAGAGGAAGGGAGTGGGAGGAGAAGGTGGGGTTCGGGAGGGGGAAAGGGTGACTGGAGAAAATACAGGGAACAGAGGAGAAAAGGTTGGTGCTTTGAGGAAAATTTGGGTGCTTTTTGGGGAAAAGTCCAGAAATGGTTGGGTTTGAAGATGAAGAGGATGAAGGTGGCTGTGAACATGGGAGGTTGATGAAGATGAACATGGATTTGGTTTTGTTTGTTTGGTATGGATTTCTGGGTGGTGGAGGTTGATGAAGATGAACATGGGTTTGGTTTTGATGAAGATGAAGATGATTTAGGATCAATTTGGGGGGAATTTAATTTGGTTAATTAATTAGGATTAGAATTAGAAATAGGTTTAATTATGTTAATTATATTATGTGTAAATTATTTTTTATTTTTTATTTTTTATTTAATGCCCATGTCAGCACACTTAACCCAGGCAGCCTGCCATTTCATCACTCGCTAGAGTTTCGGGCTCCGGCGAGGACTGACTCCACACGTTTTGCAAAAATGAGGACTTATTCCACAAATTTTTCTGGTGAGGGACTTAGATCAGACGGCGAGACAAAGACAGAGACCAATTTGAGGATTAAGCCTTTTTTATAGGTCTTTTAGCTCTCTTATTGTCGTGGCGGCCGCCAAACCACGACAATTCCAACTGAGGATCTTCATGGCCCCTTGGGGGGCAAGTTAAGGCCCGCCTCCTCAGTCGTGAAGTCAAGTGTTCTTGGGAATCGAGTTGAATGTGGGAACAACTCGTGTAAGTGTTTGGCAGTGCCTAGGGCATCCTGGTATTCCTTCATTTTTTTCCTCCTAGTTGTAGTGGTTGAGGATCCAGAGGTTGTGAGTAGGTGGTTACATCGCTTAAGGTTGGCTCTAGCCTCCACCTTCATGGCAGATTGCCTTTCGTGGTTGCCCTCCGAGTGCATGGCTGGTTGGTTTGCCTCACTTGAATCCTCCTCTGGGAACTCGACTGTGTATTTGGGAATGGTGGAGGAATTCTTGTTACGGACCCTGTGGGAGGAGTGTTGTTGTGAGCTTGTTCCCTGGCTAGTTGCAGGCATGTTGCTTTTTTGTATTATCATCTTGCACTTCTTGACTGTTTCTTCACTAAGTCTGACCCCAAAGAGGCTTGATCCATAGAAAGTTGGACTAGGGTAGTCCATGATGATTATGAGCTTAGAGAGCCCAATATTCGCTGAGTCCATGTGGAGTGGGACCAGTCCAGCTCTGACGTTTCCATGTTGGAGGTCCACCCTAGTAGGTTCTGTTGGTGGCTGATTAAAAGACCCTTTAGGGTGGTGTTGAAAGATTATTTCACCACTCTACTTTCGAATCTTTCAAGACTCAATTGTAGTATAGTAAAGGGTTTTGTCGTATCCACAGGGAGGTGTAACACTATGCCGTTCAATAGTTAACAAACTTAAATGATGATTACACAATGAGATTGATTGATTGTTTGAACATAACACTAAATGAAAAGCAAATAAACTAACGGAGAAACAACAGGTATGAGGAATTGTTGGGATTAGACTTCATTGTTTGACCTTTTTGCATTCTAGTGATTCAAATACATAACATGTTCAAGCATATGACTCATCTACACCAATTCAACCCTACGTCATCGATGTCTTGCATGAGTGGATATCAATAACTCTCTAATCCTAAACATTGATGTCTCACATGATTAAGAAAGAAAGTTATCATGAAGTTTGGGTGTTTAGTGACTAACAAACCTAACTCTATGTCTAGCAATTAGGATTATTAGGTGATTAACTCTAGTTCGGACTCAAACGTTGTAGCTTTCGCTCACAAGTTGAATCAAACAAAATACCATAGGTGATCAATCTAAGATATAGCATGAAGATCAAGAGAAAACCACTAATTCAACAACTAAACATGCTTTATATTGAAGAGAATCACATAGAGAGCATAAGTATCATACAACTACATCAAATCCCAACAAAAGAGAGATTAGCTATCCATTTTCATGGATAGCTTTACAAATAGAGAAGAAGAATGAGAAGAACCGAAACCGTCGCGATGTCTCACCGCCGAATCCGACCTCCGGAGCTTCTTCTCTAGCCTCCTAAGCCTCTCTCCTTGTCTCTCAAGTGTTTCTCTATTTGGGTATGTGTAGAAATGAAGAAAAATGGCCAGCTTTTTGATAAAATTCGAGCGCCCTGTATTTATAGTGTTTATGGCTGTTTCAGATGCTTCAAGATTGCTCCAAGCGGCTTCAAGCATGCTTTTCTTCATGGTGAAGAATTCTCCACCGTCTTAACAATGCTTCAAGCATGCTTCAAGAAATCTTCACTGGAAAAGAACATCTTTGCTGTAAAATGATTGCTTCAAGCATTGTTTGAGCAATAAGCAATCTCCCTTCTGTAATTCCTCTACTTCAAGCAAGCTTCAAGCTTAAGCCATCTTCACTTCTGTATTTTCACTGCTTCAAGCAAACTTCAAGTATCAAGGAACCAATGCTTTCCTACAAAATATAGGGATTAAACTAGTATTTGACATGAAATCTAACCTAATACTAGATTTATAATAAACTACTAAAATGAGGGTTAAATGATATATAAATGAAGCACACTCGTCAGATAAGTGCCCAAAATAAGAGTGAAAAATACGTAAAATTGGCACTTATCAACTCCCCCTAACTTAGCACTTTGTTTGTCCTCAAACAAAAGGTCAAAACTGTTTTCAACAAGCATGGATGGTATATTTTGAAAGTTTCAATTGCAAGATTTCACCAAGATTGAATGATTGATCCAAAAACATAAATATGATGCCCACAATAGAATGCACAACAAAGATACAATTGCTTATCCAACATGAAACTCAATAAGCATTCCATTCAATCACTCAACAACCTGAGATATATCAATAGAATCAAGAAAGGTAAGTGTTTAATTCTTTTCATCATTGAATCACAAAAGTCAAAGTTGTTACCTGTCTCCACAAACATCAAAGTTGCATGTTCAATTAAAGATCACTAAGGACTTTTCTGGGTTGTAATGAGGCTAGGCTTCAAAGAACTTGGTTTTTCAGATATGAAAAGTAACTCAACAAGCCTAAGAGAGCAATCACAACTTACTTTCATGATATTCACTCTCATTCTTGCTTTTAACCAACTCCATTCACCATTTTCAATTCAACTCAACCCTTTTCTTCCATCAATCTCTCTTTTATTCTCTTTTTTTTTTTGTCTTTTTCTTTTTCTTTTTCGCTTTTGAATTTTACACTTTTCACTTTTTCAAAGTATATACAAAGAGATTGATATAAATTACACAAACCATAATAGTCTTTCCCCCCAACTTGCATACAACCCACACTAATGATGCTCTCTTAGCCTATCAAGCTTAGGAAAGTCATTGTTTTTATTTGAGGCTTAAGGGTTATAAGAAAGAACAAAATACATGATTTTTCAATTTTAGGCTCAAATGGGGTAACTATGGAATTCACTTGAAAAAGGTCGGTTATTTGGCTAAGTAGCTGTATATAAAGAACAAAACATGCCTTGATCATTTCTTATCAATTCCATGCAACCAACGATCACAAGAGACTCAAACAAAATCAACCATGTAATTCACTGATGATCTCTCAACTCACAGTGTATAGGAACACTCCCTCACAGGCTAAAAAGTTCAAAATTTCCCTGATTTTTAAGCAACTTTCATGTTAGGCCTATGAGTACCATGTGGATCATGCAATAATATCAAGTCATGGCATAATGAGTGCAAACACAATCTCAGTCATGGATTCAATCAACTCAATTCATTTTTAGAGAAAAACATCAAGCAATTCTCATGATAGTCATGCTAGTGCTGAAAACAATCAGTTAATCATGTAATATAGGACAAAAGTGCTATATACACTAATATATACTAAAAGAAACTAAAACAAGGTCAAGACTACTCCCTCATGATGTATGGTGTTCAATTCCAGTCAAATCCTGGGTTTCAGCCTCAGATTCTTGATCATTCACCACCTCCAAGAGTTTTGGACTGTCCACAGGCCGAGAACATAAGAATCATCATGAACCTGCCTTAGAATCACTTCAAAACCATGTTAGATTAAAAAGAATAGGAATGAGAATGATGATAATGAACCGTAACACCTTTTTCATGTTAAAGGGTCAAATTTTAAGTTCAAGGTGTGTTTTCCCTTTACAGCTTGCTTGAAGCATTGCTGAAGCAAGCAAATTCCAGATTCAGTGTATAACATGTTGCTTGGAGTTGGCTTGAAGCATGAAAACCAGAAACCAGAAACAAGGTATTTTTCACCAAGTTTGCAAGTCATACCCCCAAACATCACTGTAAGCATAGTTTGAACCCAAATTTTGATTGAACAACATTTGATCATCAAGAAAAATATGTGGAGAATAAAAATTTACACAATTCATCATGAATTCCACAAGTCAAGACTTAGGTTCCTAAGACCTAAACACACTAAAACATGTAAAACACTAGTACTAAACATGTTAAACCTAAATAATAGCATACCAACTTACCAATATATGAAACGTAGGCATAAGCACACTAAATTACCACAAGAACATTACAAAATAAGATTGAATTCATGAGTCTTAGAAGCATTATGCAGAGTTATGCAGGTTTGTGCACAAAAGGACATGTTTTTCATCACAAGTTCACAACCTCGTGACCCAAAATCTTTAATACTCAACAAACCAACTTTCCATCATGCCATATGCATTGGATGCATCAAAATGGACATGTTCAAACTTAGAAACACAGATTATATGCAGACTTATGACAGGTTCCAAATTTCCACACAAGATCAAGCAAACTCACAAGTCAATGACCAATTTTTTTGAAATCATCAAATCTAATGCTTCAAATCACCATGAACACATTCCAAATAGTAAATAAGACTTGTGAAGCATAAAGTTTGATAATTTTTCTCAAAGCTTCACGAAATCACTAACATAGTTCCTAAAACACATAAAAAACGAAAACATAACAAAACACTAAAAACACAAAACAAAACCTTGGGTTGCCTCCCAGTAAGCGCTCGTTTAGCGTCATTAGCTTGACGCAAACACAATCAAGGTGACCATAAACAAGGGTTATAATATAACCCCTTCCGCTTCTTAGGCCGTTTCACTTGGATTTCATCAAATGTTCTACCAAAAGCCTTTTAAGCCATCAAAAATTCTTTCTTTTTCTTTCTTTTCACGGTCCAACTTAATTCACCTACATTCAAATCACATGCCAAGCTATTTACATGCATAAGAATGAATGCTAATTTACAATTCTTTGAAGATTTTGATTCAGTCAGCTCATCAAACCTATCACCAAATACAACGTCTATATGCTCAACATTAAGAATTTCATCATTGTGTTGGTGATGTGATATACTATCAAATTCTTCAAAGCTTACCTCATCCTCTTCACGTTTTACCTTTGGAGGGCTTGAAGGAATCGGTAAGTGGTGAAGGGTCGGACCATTTTCTTCTTTTTTTGATTATTTCTCTTCTTCCTCACTTTCTTCCTCATTTTCTTTCTCAATTTCATTTGCTTCCACAACAACATTACCATATTCAGCTATTTGTTGTGCTAGCTGCCCCACTTGATTTTCTAGGTTCTTGATGGAAGCCTCGGTATTCTTTTGGTTAACTATTGAAATCTGCATGAATTGTACCAAGGTATCCTCAAGCTTAGCAATCCTATCCTGTTCTAGGGAATAATATGGCTGATATGGTGGTGGTAATATCTGTACTTCCTGAAAAGGACAATAATCCACACAGTGAGTGTTAAAACAAATATCACACCACATTACCTGATCTCTTACTGATGGTTGTTGCATGTTTGGAAGTTAGTGACTCAGAAGCTTCTTGTTGCTCGTTTCTCTTTCACTAGCCGATTGAATGAAAACGAAAGCACAAGCTAACACAAGAGATCAGTAACAACAAGGAAAATTAAACTGAAAACAAAAATTATACACTATATTCACAATCATTCAAGAATGAAAACTATTGCAATGCAATAAGTGTTGGCACACCTCCCCGGCAACGGCACCAATTTGTTGAAAGATTATTTTACCCCTCTACTTTCGAATCTTTCAAGACTCAATTGTAGTATAGTAAAGGGTTTTGTCGTATCCACAGGGAGGTGTAACTGTTGGGTCAATCTGCAAGTGCACAGATATCTCCGGGTTTTAATATCGAATCCACAGGGACCGTGAGTGAGAATTGTGGTTTAAGCTCAAAGCTTCTGAGTTTGAAAGCAAATAAAATTCAGTTCTTGGATTTGTTTGTTTGTGACAAGAGTTTGCAAAATAAGCAATAGTAAAGAAAATGAAAATATCAATTGATGAAAATGCTCTGGGTTAATGTTCATCCAATCCTTCCTAGACAACCTACCCTATGCAATTGAAACCTTGAATCATTCCCTTATTGTTATAGCCTAGATATTCACTCATTGATTCCTCACATGAGCAATTCTCCCATACTAAAAGCTAAGCCCAATTCCTTGTGTACTTAGTCATTTATATGAGGTTTATAAGCATGCAATTTTCAGGCCAACAAAACCAATCCCTCACTCTATTCCTAGAAGCAAGCAAAGAGAGGTCAATTCCAACCCAAGTCCCCAAATTACAACAATCTTACAATATGATTGCAATTTAGCCTTAAGCAAAGGTGCACCCAAGCTTATCATGCATAAAAGAATTGAAAAATAAGGTAGATTCAAGAACAAGGGCATAGGGATAGGAATTAAGACTAGAAATTCATGAACTCACATTGAACCCAAAGCAAAAGAGAGTACTAGTCACTCATGGCTAGTGAATCCATACAAGAAATGTGAATGAAACCTGGAAATTACAAGGTGGAAGCCTCTCACAAGCCCCAAAAGCAATCCCTAAGCTTCAATACTTGGTAAAAATCTCAAAGAAAATCAGAAGTTCTTGACAAAATGGCCTAAGCCTTATTTATAGGCAAAAATGGTCGAGCTGGGGCGCTCAAGCGCTGCCCTGGGGCGCTTGAGCGCCCATGAGGCAGAAGAAAAATCCAGCTTCTGGAGTGCTGGCGCTTGAGCGCCAGGTGAGGGCGCTTGAGCGCCAGTTGCACGCTCTTGGTGGCTTTTCAGCTTTTTGTAACCCCCATTTGAATGCTTTCTTCAATTCCTTTGCATCTTGGCCTTCCTTTTCCATAAGTTACCTGCTGCAGCACTAAAGGACCAAGACAAGGAGTAAAATCAAGAAATTCAAAGGGCTTTTAACCACCTTAGTCCCCACAAAATCATGGCAAAACTCATGCAAGTCCTAAACTCTATAAAAATGCAAAAACAACCCTCATAAAACCATAAAATTACTAAAACTTGACTCAAACTCAAATAAACACAAAAATGCATGAGAATGCATGAAACACTACATGAGACAAAGAAAAAGACTCAAAACACTCAAAGAAATGACCCTAAAACCACTACTAACATAGGGTCATCACACCACTATACTCAACGACAGCTCGCCCTCGAGCGTAGAAAACACTCGCTTGCCCTCAAGCGCAAGAAATGCTCCCAAACAAGTGCCTAAGCAAAGGATACTAACCACAAAACTAGGGGAAAGAGTAATTACAGCTGGTTCCAAAAGAAAAGATCCAACAACCCACCTCATGCAACTTTTTGAAAAGAGAAGAGTATAGAGTCCATCATGAGAAGCATATAGATCTGAAATCCTAGGATGAGATATAATTTAGTGCACTGAGCACACAAGCAAGTTCATAGGTCCTGAATGTCATTCACTCAACAGCAACAAAGATCAAACATACAGAATTTCAAAGAGACTTTCAAAGGGCTGAAATGTTGGCTTGGTAAAACATGATGGTGGTTGGTCCCTAAGGAAAATCTAGGCTTCAAAGCACGTTGAGTGTGGTCCTCTTTTAACAACCCCGGAGCTTCTAACAACAAACTTTTTTAGCACAAGTCTCTTGCACCCTCTTTCAATTTTTCCTCTTTTTTCAACTCCAATTTGTTTAGGAGTTCTTTTTCTTTTTCTTTTTCTTTTTTAAACTTTTTTCTTTTTGGGGGCAAGAGACTATTCCATAATTTTTCAGCTCCACACTAACATACCAAGGACCATCACTCCCCAATATTCCAACCAAACATCCGTCCCAATCATTTAGTTCACAAAGAAATCTCCAATAGGCTCAAAATGGACAACTAGGGACAAATATTCAAGCCAAGAAAAACTCTGAGGTTCAAAAACTGTTAGTCTCATGAATAGTGCAAGTATCACAAAGCATGCAAAGTGTGAAATCAATACAGAACCAAGAATTGCCAGTGAGTCAGGATCCTCCTGGAAAATTTTAAGGTGAAGGGTCAAAGGTAGACCCTTATGGACTCATACCAACTCCTTTCTAAAGAAACACTCAGAAGACCGAAGTCTCCTCTTCTCTTCCCCAACATACAATCACTCATCCCCAAAACAACATGAGTATCCACAAGAAACAAATTTTCCAAAACCGACACAAGTAGGGAACCACAACTAGCGGGCAGAAACATGTGAGTATAGGGAAGTATAAGACCCAAAAACAAAAATAAAAACAATTACTAAACAATGCATGATAAAAAGAAAACAAAATCTACAAATGAAAAATATGTTAAACATGCATGACCTAAACTAAGGATAAAATTACCTCATTAAAATCACTCCATGGGACCATGATCGCCCCTTCCATCACCATGATCCGGATGAACGCCAGCATCATGCATGAAGCTCAAGTCGATTATCCCCTGCTCCAATGTATTGAAATCCATTGGGCCTTGGTATCCAGGATCTGAGGTGCTTCCTCCCCTCCAGTGGAGATCAAGATCCCGGTGAAGGCGATCTTGCCTCAAAAACATCCGCCCGAAAGCGGCCTCCATCCAAGCCGGTGAAGGATCAGCATGAGGTGGAGTAACAACCTCATTCACCACTTCATTAATCTCCTCTTCTTCTTCTTCCTCTTCCGCTGGCTCTGTCGGATCCTCCTCTTCCTCATCCTCCCGAGGCATCCTAGACATCCAATCTTGAAAAAGTTGGTGCACCCGATCCTTGCTAAGAATGGGGGAAACCAACAACCTCTGCTGCACAGGAAATGTGGGTCTCCTAGCCTTCTCCCGAACATCATGAATCAAAGCAGTAATCAAGTGAGGAAAGATAGGACGTGGCTTCTCCTTACCCACATTGTAGTGTGAGTAAATCTTCTCAGAAATGATCCTCGCCACATCCATGGGATGGCCCCTAATAATGCAATAAATTGCAATTAGGACCACCGCTCTCACTTCAGATTTGTGGGAGCTAGGGAACAAGGAATCCTGCAAAAACTCATCCCACACACGAGCCAGCGTTGTCATGTTTTGTCTCAGCAAGTAGGTGGGGTAACTTTTATCATCCTTATCCTAATGTTGTCCAGGCCTAACCATCACTACTTCCAAATCCCTCAAGAACTCAGAAGAGCGATCTGAAAGCAAGTCATGGTAAGCGGAATTCCCCCATGGGAAAATGGCTTCCTCCTCACGCTCAGTAAGAAGGCCTAGGAAGCCCCGAATCTTCTCCGCTCCGAAGTCAACCACATCACCTCTAAACCATGACAAGAAGGTGGGGGGATCCGGTTTGTCGTCTTGATCATCACAGTAGGTATTCGCATAGAATTCCCTAACCAAGACTTCACAAGCAATAGGAATTGGATCCACCCAATTCTTCCACCTCCTTGTCTCCATGGCCTCTTGCATGCCGAGGGGGTCTCTCCTTCCATCCCTATAAAATACTCCTCGCTCCTTCACACACCCCTTGTGTGCTAGGACAGATTGATAGAATTCCTCCTTTTTTGCCGAAAGGAAGTGGAAGCGGTCAAAGTTCTGGGAAGTGGAAGAGGACCACGCGGCCCTTGTGGGATATCTTGCTCTCTTAGCAGGCATCTGCACAAAAGTTAGCACAACCCCAAGCCGCACAAAACCATTAGTCATGTTAGTAAAAAATAAATAAAAAGTATGTACAAAAATTAAAACTTGAACCACTAAGAGCACCCAATCAAGTTTTCTAGAGAAATTGGCAAGGAGAAGAAATAAACCACAAAGCACTTGCCCAAAATCGACTAGAAAAACTCATTGGAGCATTCTAACAAACACTTAGAAGGCACAAAACAAAACTAAAACTACACTAATACTACCTAACTACCCAATTCTCACCAATCTCATACCCAATACTAAATTTGGCACAAAATACCCATGAAAAGAAAAAACAAACCAAACTCAACTTACACAAACTCAAAACCACTCACCCATAACCCCCAAGAGTTATAAACTTGCAAACCCATGAAACATAGATGGAAGGAAGTGGAAAATTGGAACTTACCTTGAACTTGGAGTGAGTGGGTGCAAGTGAGATGCTCTTGATGCAGTGCAAACTTGGGAAGATGAGAGTGGGCAAAAGTGTGTGTAAGTGAGATGGGGAGAGTAGAAAATGGGTAAATGTAGAGAGAGGGCGATTTTAGAGAGAAAGGGAAGTTAGAAAGTGGGAAAATGAAGAGTTAGGAGTGTTTAAAAATGAAAAAACTGTGTGTGTGTGCGTGTTTGGGCGCTCAAGCGCTAGGATGGGGCGCTTGAGCGCCCTGGGTGCCCCTACTAGCTCGAAGCTACGGGCAGGCTGGCACTTGAGCGCCAGCCCAGGGCGCTTGAGCGCCCTGCCCAGTGCAAAATGTGTGTTTTTTTTTCTTTTTTCCTTTCTTTTAAAATAAAAGAACTATCCTAAAGCATTTTCAACAAAAATAAAACAATGGGTTGTCTCCCATCCAGCCCTTTGTTATAGTCCAAGGTAGACTCTCCTTCCTTTGATGTTAGGAAGGAAATTCCTTACTTCCAAATGACTTACCACAATCGCAAGGCAAGAACCTGGCACAAAACCTTCGAAACAAATCCTCCCATGAGGTTATGTCTCGTTGCTCATCAAACCATGCTCTTGCTCCCTTGGTCAAGGAGTGGGGAAAAAGTTTGATTTTCAAATCATCATCACTCATTCCTTCCTTCTTGCCAAGAGAACATGCTAGGGAAAACTTCACCATATGTGCATGGAGATTCTCGTACTTTGACCCCCCATACTTGTTACCACTCACAAGCTTTATGAGAGTCGAAAGAAGCTCGTCATCTTTCTTTTCCACCTTGGGGGTCTCTTCTTGAACCTTTGGAACACTTTTGATCACATCACAGACAAAGTCATCAACATGGTTAGTCTCTAACATGGGATTGAAAACAGAGAATCTTACTTTTTCCTTACCAACACGAAGGATGAGATGACCCTTGTCGACATCAATCTTAGCCCTACCAGTAGCTAAGAAAGGTCGGCCAAGAATGAGCGGAATCTTCTCATCTTCTTCCATGTCAAGCACAACGAAATCCACGGGGAACACATACTTATCCACCCTCACCATAACATCCTCCACAATCCCATATGGTGTCTTGAGGGACCGATCCGCCATTTGTAAAGAAAGCATTGTTGGTGTCACCTCTCCTAGATCCAACCTCTCAAACATGGTAAGCGGCATCAAGTTGATGCTCGCCCCCAAATCACAAAGTGCTTCTACTTCTGCCATCCCTTCAACCTCCACCGGAATAGTGAAACTTCCGGGGTCTCTTCTTTTCATTGGCATCTTACGCTGCAAGATAGCACTACACTCTTCTGTCAACATTACCGTCTCATCAACCCCCTTTAAACTCCTCCTCTTAGACAAGATATCCCTCATGAACCTAGCATACATGGGCACTTTCTCCAATGCATCGGCAAAAGGGATATTAATGTGGAGTTTCTTGAAAACCTCCGCAAACTTTGAGAACTTCTTGTCTATGTTTTTCTTAGTCAAGGCCTTAGGAAAAGGGACCTTGCTAACCTTAGGAGTGGGGTCTATAACTTCCTTAGTCTTGATGGGTACCACAACTTCTCCCTCAACTATCTCCTCAATTTTTTCACCCTCTGTTTTTTTCTTCAATTCACTCATCACCCTACCACTTCGAGTAGTCACTACAGAGGCATTCTCCTGTTTGGGATTGGGGATAGTATCGGAAGGAAACTTACCTTGAGGTCTTTCGGTTATTTGCTTGGCCAGCTGGCCAAATTGATTCTCTAAGTTCTTAATAGCCGCTTCTTGATTTTTGTAATTATTCTCCGTTCGGTTGATGAAAGTCTCCACCAACTCTTCTAAGCTTTTCTTGGAACCGCCACTTTAACCTTCTACTCTCTCTTGTGGCTGCCTTGAGCTTTGGCCTTGGAAACCTTGGCTAGGAAATTGCCTTTGAAAGCCACTTCCTTGCCCATTGTTACCTTGCTTCCAAGAGAAATTAGGGTGATTCCTCCATCCTGGATTGTAAGTATTTGAAAATGGGTCATTCCGAGCCTGACCCATGGCCTTCACTTCCTCCTCCGGTCTAGTCTCTGTGCATTCCTCGCTGTCATGTGGCCCTCCATAAGTCACACACTCCAATTTGGCAACTCGACCACCAATCTTGGTAGTCTTCATTTGATTTTGAATCTCATTCATTTGCTTGGAGAGTTGCTTGTTGGAGGCCATGAGCTGATCATAAGCCTCAACCTCTAGGACCCCTCTTCGGGATTGGCGTTCATTACTTGAGTTCATGGCCCTTATAGCCATTTTTTCAATCAACTCGTACCCCACTTGTGGAAGTAAGGCATCGAACTCACCGTTTGAAGCCGCATCCAAGCCAAACCTCGAAGAATATTGGAGACCATCATAGAACTTTGCTACTTGTTCCGCTTGGGTGAGGTTATGTTGAGGACACCTCCTCAAGAGCTTTTTGAACCTTTCCCAAGCTTCATAGAGATTTTCATCGGTGGATTAAGCAAAAGTCATGATGTCATTCTTGAGCTTTCTCAAGAGGGCTCTTGGAACAAACCTTGTGGTGAATTTCTCAGCCTAGTCCTCCCAAGATGTAATGCTACCTTGGGGTTGTGAATTCAACCACTCTTCAGCAGTATCCCTCAATGAAAAAGGGAACAAACTCAAGCGGATGGTGTCCGCTGAAACATTCTGAACTCTGTAGGTGTTGCAATTGCGGATGAACCGCTCCATGTGTGCATGAGGATCTTCAAGAGCACCTCCACCGTACTGATTTTGGCTCACCAAATTGATGAATGTCGGCCTCAGCTCAAAATTTCCCGTGCCATCGGGGGAAACTATGCTGCCCGGATAATCGTAGCTCATGGCAGCCGAGGTGAGGCCTCTAAGAGAACGATTGACATTCTCCACTTCTTGCTCTTGAAGTCTTTGAGCAATAGCCTCATTCACTCTTTGTTCAATGTGGGCTTGCAATTCCTCCTCCATCATATGGGCAGCCATGGCGGCTATCTCAGCAGCTCTTTGCTGAGCTCGACGACGATGGAGGGTACGTTCAGGCTCCGGATCAAACTCCAATGGATCCGTGCCAAGCCTACCTTGCATAAACTGAAATACACAACCAAAGAAAGGTTAGTAATACCTGTTCAATGCAATGAAAAACTACAAACTTGTAACTTAAACCGAAAACCACAAACAGTCCCTGGCAACGGCGCCAAAAACTTGTAGGGTCAATCTGCAAGTGCACATATATCTCCGGGTTTTAATATCGAATCCACAGGGACCGTGAGTGAGAATTGTGGTTTAAGCTCAAAGCTTGTGAGTTTGAAAGCAAATAAAATTCAGTTCTTGGATTTGTTTGTTTGTGACAAGAGTTTGCAAAATAAGCAATAGTAAAGAAAATGAAAATATCAATTGATGAAAATGCTTTGGGTTAATGTTCATCCAATCCTTCCTAGACAACCTACCCTATGCAATTGAAACCTTGAATTATTCCCTTATTGTTATAGCCTAGATATTCACTCATTGATTCCTCACATGAGCAATTCTCCCATACTAAAAGCTAAGCCCAATTCCTTGTGTACTTAGTCATTTATATGAGGTTTATAAGCATGCAATTTTCAGGCCAACAAAACCAATCCCTCACTCTATTCCTAGAAGCAAGCAAAGAGAGGTCAATTCCAACCCAAGTCCCCAAATTACAACAATCTTCCAATATGATTGCAATTTAGCCTTAAGCAAGGGTGCACCCAAGCTTATCATGCATAAAAGAATTGAAAAATAAGGTAGATTCAAGAACAAGGGCATAGGGATAGGAATTAAGACTAGAAATTCATGAACTCACATTGAACCCAAAGCAAAAGAGAGTACTAGCCACTCATGGCTAGTGAATCCATACAAGAAATGTGAATGAAACGTGGAAATTACAAGGTGGAAGCCTCTCACAAGCCCCAAAAGCAATCCCTAAGCTTCAATACTTGGTAAAAATCTCAAAGAAAATCAGAAGTTCTTGACAAAATGGCCTAAGCCTTATTTATAGGCAAAAATGGTCGAGCTGGGGCGCTCAAGCGCTGCCCTGGGGCGCTTGAGCGCCCATGAGGCAGAAGCAAAACTCCAGCTTATGGAGTGTTGGCGCTTGAGCGCCAAGTGAGGGCGCTTGAGCGCCAGCTGCACGCTCTTGGTGGCTTTTCAGCTTTTTGTAACCCCCCTTTGAATGCTTTCTTCAATTCCTTTGCATCTTGGCCTTCCTTTTCCATAAGTTACCTGCTGCAGCACTAAAGTACCAAGACAAGGAGTAAAATCAAGAAATTCAAAGGGCTTTTAACCACCTTAGTCCCCACAAAATCATGGCAAAACTCATGCAAGTCCTAAACTCTATAAAAATGCAAAAACAACCCTCATAAAACCATAAATTACTAAAACTTGACTCAAACTCAAATAAACACAAAAATGCATGAGAATGCATGAAACACTACATGAGACAAAGAAAAAGACTCAAAACAGTCAAAGAAATGACCCTAAAACCACTACTAACATAGGGTCATCAGTAACACTATGTCGTTCAATAGTTAACAAACTTAAATGATGATTACACAATGAGATTGATTGATTGTTTGAACATAACACTAAATGAAAAGCAAATAAACTAACGGAGAAACAACAGGTATGAGGAATTGTTGGGATTAGACTTCATTGTTTGACCTTTTTGCATTCTAGTGATTCAAATACATAACATGTTCAAGCATATGACTCATCTACACCAATTCAACCCTACGTCATCGATGTCTCGCATGAGTGGATATCAATAACTCTCTAATCCTAAACATTGATGTCTCACATGATTAAGAAAGAAAGTTATCATAAAGTTTGGGTGTTTAGTGACTAACAAACCTAACTCTATGTCTAGCAATTAGGATTATTAGGTGATTAACTCTAGTTCGGACTCAAACGTTGTAGCTTTCGCTCACAAGTTGAATCAAACAAAATACCATAGGTGATCAATCTAAGATATAGCATGAAGATCAAGAGAAAACCACTAATTCAACAACTAAACATGCTTTATATTGAAGAGAATCACATAGAGAGCATAAGTATCATACAACTACATCAAATCCCAACAAAAGAGAGATTAGCTATCCATTTTCATGGATAGCTTTACAAATAGAGAAGAAGAATGAGAAGAACCGAAACCGTCGCGATGTCTCACCGCCGAATCCGACCTCCGGAGCTTCTTCTCTAGCCTCCTAAGCCTTTCTCCTTGTCTCTCAAGTGTTTCTCTATTTGGGTATTGTTGGTAAATCCGCAAGTGTACGGAATCCACCCGGTTTTAAATATCGAACCACAGGGATTGTGAGTGACTAAATTCAGTTTAAGCTTTGAGTTTGAAGGTTGGTTTTATTGAAAAAGAGATATGTTGAAGTAGTAATAAGGAAAAAGGAAAAATAAAAAGACAATTCAGAAAATAACATGCTTTGGGTTCTTGTTCAACTAGTCAATTTAAGCACATCATTCTAAGCACATGAACTCATGAATCTCTCCTTGATGATATAGCCTAGTTACTCACTTATTGATTCCTCACATAAGCAATTCTCCCATACTAAAAGCTAAGCCCAATTCCTTGTGTACTTAGTCATTTATATGAGGTTTTAGATCATGCAATTCCTAGTAGCAAGTATAGAAGGGGTAATCCCAAATCGGTTCCCTAATCTATAACAAACTTCCGTTCTGATTATAGAATAGTATAAAGCAAGCATACATACAAGCTTAGATTGAAATTCAGAAAATGGGATTCAAGGGAAGAAGAAGAACATGTGGGAAAGAACTTAAGATTATAACTCAAATATAAAAAGTCTTACAAAGAAATCCAAAGCAGAAGAAGAGAGATTAGCCAAGCCATGCTTGGCTAAAAACCTGAATTACAAGCTTAGAAGCCCTCTCACCCTCTCCTAGATGCTCCTCTACCTCTGAGTTTATGTAAAAATGAAAGTAGTATCCAAGATTCCAAAAGAAAATTACTAAAATCCTATTTATAGGAAAAAATCACGAGTCTGGGCTGTTCCTAGCGCTCAGGAGCCAATTCAGAGCGCCTGAGCGCCAATTCCATGCTGAAAAAGTGCCTCTGGAAGGTAATTGGCGCCTAGGCGCCAATTCAGAGCGCCTGAGCGCCAATTCCAGAGCGCCTGAGCGCCAATTCAGAGCGCCTAGGCGCCAATTCCAATTTCTGGAACAGGGTAATTGGCGCCTAGGCGCCAATGGAGCATGCCTAGGCGCTCAGACTCGCTAGAAAGTCCCTTGATCTTCATTTTAACTCCTCTTTATGCCTCTTTAAGCCTCCCTTCAATTCACCAAGCTTCTTGACCTTCCTTCTTCTTCAGTTTCAGACCTGATTACTCTCATCAAAGCTCAAGGAAAAATATCAAGAATACCAACCATTTAATTGCACAAGGGACTCAAAACTAATAGCAATTAACAAAAGACTCAAAACTATACTAAAATGCAACTAAAGTCCTTATAAAACTACATAATTACTAAACTAATGCAAATGCACAAATAAAAGTAAAAATGCATGAGAATGCATGAAACACTACATGAGACACAAGAAAAAGACTCAAAACCTACAAGGAAAAACCCTAAAAACATCATATAAACCCGGGTCATCAGGTATGTGTAGAAATGAAGAAAAATGGCCAGCTTTTTGATAAAATTCGAGTGCCCTGTATTTATAGTGTTTATGGCTGTTTCAGATGCTTCAAGATTGCTCCAAGCGGCTTCAAGCATGCTTTTCTTCATGGTGAAGAATTCTCCACCGTCTTAACAATGCTTCAAGCATGCTTCAAGCAATCTTCACTGGAAAAGAACATCTTTGCTGTAAAATGATTGCTTCAAGCATTGTTTGAGCAATAAGCAATCTCCCTTCTGTAATTCCTCTACTTCAAGCAAGCTTCAAGCTTAAGCCATCTTCACTTCTGTATTTTCACTGCTTCAAGCAAACTTCAAGTATCAAGGAACCAATGCTTTCCTACAAAATATAGGGATTAAACTAGTATTTGACATGAAATCTAACCTAATACTAGATTTATAATAAACTACTAAAATGAGGGTTAAATGATATATAAATGAAGCACACTCGTCAGATAAGTGCCCAAAATAAGAGTGAAAATACGTAAAATTGGCACTTATCAGGTGGCAAGGTGGGGAACGTTGGAAGTGACATGCACAGGTTGTTTCCTCCTCGTATCGTATGGTAGGGTCTTGATGTGATAGGGTGGGATTAGTAGCTTGATTCGTGGCAGGAATTGGTTGGTAGAAAGGGGGTGCAGTGGTAGGATTGTTCAGGGTTAGGGAGGCTAGGAGATAGGTCTCAAACCTCGTATTATGTGGTGTAGTACAGTCAGGATTTATGGTTGTGGTCCCAGGATCACTCTCCTCCTCTGTTGGGGTCGCATTCATCGTACCAACTTTCTCCGGCTGCATTCCAGCAACGATGGAAGTCAAGGATCTGGCATGTGGGACCATATCTTGGCTTGGATTTATCATAGGCTGCAACAACTCATTCCTGTCGGCATTTACGCAGATCATGTCCTATTAAACCACAATTATAATAGTAATCTTGCAATTTTTCATACCTAAAGTGCACCCAGCTTTTGGGTTGATTTTTCCTTGGGACCCAGACGCCGGAAGAGAGGGGGAGCTTGGTGTTTACTAGGACTTTAACCCTTAGGAAGCTTCTCAGTAGTTGGGAGTTGATGCACGGGTTCTCCACCTCTACTATAGTACCAATGTTGGTTGCAATCCTGGAAGAGTTGCTGGTATTCATAGTTGTACTCCATGGATTTGGACCCAGAAGAGGATAAGGTCAAAGTTGACCTCATTAAGGGATATTTCTGGAGTACAATGTTGTAAGCTCAGGAGCTAGCCCAGGTCCAGCCATGGTGAACCCTTTATAACTCTAAGGGCCTCCTCTTTGTTGGGGAACTGAAAGAGGTAGAGGTTAGGGCCAAGATTTGTTATCATCAGTCCAGTGGGTTTTCCCCAAGCCTTCTCCAGCATCTCTCCGACCACAACTCTGTTGATGGTTTTGTCCGCCAGGATTTCTCCAAGGAGGGAGGCCTTCGTGTTCAAAGATTGACTTCCTTCATCCAGGTCAAACTCCACAGTGGCTCCATCTGCATCAAGTGGACATTGGTTGTTCATCTCTCGGGATTATGGGGGTTAGTAACGGGGGTAGAGAGGGGAAGGAAGCTTTCTGGGTAGTAGATTTTGCAAGAGAAAGGTTTAGTATTTGTGTTCTTTGTGTGAGTACGGAGTGGTTGAATATTGTGAGGCATTTACGTATGAGTGTGTTGGGGAATAAATAGTGAATCTAGGGTTGGTGGGTATTGGTGTTGGTGAATATAAATGGGGTTGTGGATAAACAAGGCATTAATGTGTATGGGGATGTGTCGGTGAGAAGGGGAAGTAATGACAAAGATTATGGTGGAAGCGGATTGGGGGGGTGGTGAGATAAATGCTCCAACCACTGCATCGAGTAGTGAAGTAAAATCATTACTCTACCATTGAAGGGGAGTGAAGATCTCTTACCAGGAAGAGAGAAAAGCTCCTACCCCGAAGAGAAAAAAAAACTTGTTCTTGAACATCCTTTAACCTTCTTCAATCTATTCTCCTTTATCAATGACCTAAGTTTTGCAGCATTATGCCAATTCTTGTAGTTTATGGTTATGGAAGATTGATCATTGGATTCTGACTTTTTTTTTTTGTCAAATGGGTTCTGACTTCAGATTCTCAGTAGTTGTAGACCAATGAATGAGGCTCATTGTTTATCCTAAAGGAGCTTGTTTATTAAAAAATCTGGATAGCCCAAAGTTGTAACTTCTCCCGTCTACACAAGGCCAACAAATCGGAGCCATTTGATCCAAAATAGCATCCAACCCACATAACCGGGAAAAAAGTAAATTAAGTGAATTTATAATTTTAAAAATGAAGTATTAATTATTAATATATGATATTGCTTTAACACTTTAGAAACAATTTTCAAAAAAACACTTTATAAACAAAAGCGAAAATTTAAATTTAAAATTATAATAATTTAAAGAAAAATATCATTAATAAAATTTAAACATGTGTAACTTAAGACAAAAATAATTATCCATTTTAATATTTCTTATTTAAAAACTTTATTAATAAACATATATAAATATCCAATAGATGTATTTAAAATAATTTTTTGTGCAATATTTATCAACTAATAGCATCTAGTCAATAATTAACCTTTTTCTTAAACTCAATACTTAATTCTTAATAAATTTGGTATAAATAAAAAGTAATAATTTTTTTTATCAAGTTGTGATTAATTTTTTTTTAAATAATAAAATTATAATATTTCATTTTTATATACGAGAAATTGAAAAGTTGTAGAGTTAGTGATTTACATGATTAATTATATAAGTTTAATAATTAATAATTAATATTTTTATTAATTTAATGGATTAATAGAGTAATTTTTTCACCTTTATATAAATTAAGCAATAGAGTAATTTTACATTTGAAATTAAAATAATTTATATATATATGTATATATATTTAATATAAAATATCATTGATTAAATTATTTAAATATTTGTAACTTTAAAGGAAAAAAACTAATTCATCATCTTATAATTGGTGAAATCAATTTTATTAATATATATATATATATCATTTTCTTGAAAGAATATACATATATCATTTTCTTGAAAGAATATATATATATATATATCATTAAATGTGTTTAAAATACTTTTTTTTAAATAGTTATTAGCTGATAGCATCTAGTCAATAATACATTTTTCTTAATATTTTTTTAATATAAAATACTAGTAGTTCTTATCTTTCAAAAAAAATATTTTTATATTATTTTTTAATTTATTTCTTAAGTTGCGATTAATAATTATTATTTAAATAATATTATAATTTGTTTTGTAAATGAGAATTAGAAATTTTTTAAATCACAAGTAATTTTTGTTTTTGACCCAAATCACTAGTAATTAATATAGTTAACAAAATCTTTTCCAAAAAATATAGTTAACAAAATAAAATATTATTAATAATAAAATAAAATTGTTATTAATGTAAAGGTCAAGTCAATTCTACTTATATATAGTATATTATTAACTAATAGCATCTGGTCAATAATGAACTTTAATACTTTATAGTACCTAGTTTTATTTTATAATTTTTAAAAATAATTATTATGATAATAATATTAATACTTATTTTTATATATGAGAAATTGAAAAAGTTGTACAATTTACAATTAATATTTAATATAATTAGTAATATTAAAGGTTATCAACAACTAATTAATATCGTTTTCAAAAAAAACAACAACTAATTAATATCATATCATATGCATGAAATCAAATTCAATTCAATAAAAACTTTACCATAAATTTAACATAAACATAATATTTTGAAAGTATTTTCTTCTTTATATCAAATGTTACCAAATGTATCAAATAATGTTATTTTTTAAATAATCTAATTTACTTCCCATTATGTGATTTATTGCCAAATATAACATAATTTTCTCTTATATGGAAATGTACTCACGTGTAAAAAGGGTAAGAAAAAATCATGAACCTTTAAGATTATAATGACATTTTTAAATCTAACAATCATAGATTGGATTGGAACGTGGAGGGTAGCATTGCAAATTAAGAGGAAAGACGAGGGCAAAGATGTAAAAAACGAGGTAAGTGATGACGGGTGGGACCGTAACGTTTATAAATGCGCAGAAAGCCGATAAGGAAACAAAGATAGCGACTCGCAGCAATCACGCCATAGACGTTAATGCAACCAAAGTGGAAATCGGATAGTAATAAATCAAAATATCAACAAATTAAATTAATGAAAAAGACCAAAATTTCATGCTAGTTACAATTTTTTAGACATTTTTTTCATAACATTTCTTTTTGACCGGTCAAAAATTCATGAGAAATCCACTAAATTACATGAGTTACAATTTCAACTTTGAATTTAGTGAGACTTATATGAATTTTAACCTATGAAAGAGTAAGTGTTAGAAAGAAAATGTTGCTGACGCGCTAAAATATCCCACCAGTGTTGGGGAAGTGAGTGAGTTCCGCTAATCTAGTTCCACATACAAGCAAATGCAAACTGTTTCCTACGCGTCTTTTAATTTTTTCCTCCTTCATTTCCCATAATTACTTAATTTAATTTCACCTATTTTTTTATTATTTGTTAATTTATCAGTCAAATATTTTCCATAATTTTCTGGAAGGAGAAGGAAGATTAAAGGGTTTAGGAACGAAAACTGGTTTCATTCATCTCTCCGTTCTGGAGAGAGGAACCACTCTCTCTCTCTCTCTAGAATCTGGATACGCATTTTCATTAATTTTTTTCCTTTTCAATTTTCTATTTAAATTAACAAAAAAAAAAAAACAAGATTTTAGTTTGTCTGTGTTGTTTGTTTGTGTTTGTGAGAGAAGAGAGAATTCAGTTGTGTTGTGTCGTGTGTGATTTTCTGAGAATACGAGATGAGTTGTTTTTCATGCCTGTTTTCTCGCCGGAAAGATGTAAGCAGGGTTGAAATTGATGACAATGCCACTCGATCTGGTTCTTCTTCAGGTTCTTACTCTCTTCTTCACTCTCTGTTATTAAAAATATCATTTTATTTATTTATTTATTATTTATTATTGATTATTGATGATGATGTGTGAATTTTCAGGGAATGGGGGTGTGAATGCTGCTGCTGCTGCTACTGGTAAGGGTTTTTGAATCAATCTTATTAATACTAGTCAAATTCTGTTAAATTTTTTGAAACTTTATGTCAAATAATGCGGTTCTGGTTTAATTTTAGTTATTGGGGTGATTGCAGATGGTGAGAGGAAGAGGGAGACCAAGGGGAAGGGGAAGGGTGTGAGTAGTAGCAATGGTAGCAGCAATGGCAAGACTGCTGCGGCTAGTTTTGGCTTTCGCGAGCTTGCCGATGCAACAAGGAACTTTAAGGAGGCCAATTTGATTGGAGAAGGTGGTTTTGGAAAAGTTTACAAGGGTCGTCTCACGACTGGCGAGGCAAGTTTTGCTTTTTCACTTTTCTATCAATTGAGATCACATAACAACTTCCTGAAATTTATGAAATGTTGGATTTTTCTGTTGTCTTTAGTGTATGTTTATTTTGACGTTTGTACGATGATGTCACTTATGTAAATGTATTGATAGGAAAAGCTTGAATTTGTCAATGCTCACTTTTCAAATGATTGTGCGTGTTTGGATCACTGTTTTCAGAATTGATATTTGGTAAAAGTGAGTTGTGGGTGAAGTGATTTATGTTTAGGATGCGAAATGTGATTTCTAAATGATAATGTTGTGAAATCGAGTTAGGAAATCTCGTAATTGATTATGTCCTTTGCAGAAGCTACTCTCTTTAGCTTCTCAGCAGAATTGATTTTGAACTGAACTCGATTCTCTAAGTCGATTGACAAACACCTATATTATCACCTATTAGTGATTCTGGTCTTTTAAAATCGACTACGAGCCTGTTTCTATTGACACAACCAAAGTTTAAAGGACAGAATAAGAGGGTTGAGTTGGGGTTTTGTGTGCCTCGGAAAGAGGGATGAGAAATGACAACAGGCTCTATAAGGTTCTCAAATGTGGAACTAAACACACACAGACAGAACAACAACTTCCCAAAATTTATGAACTGATGGAATTTTCTGTTGTCTTATTATTCTGACCTAAAATATTATCTGCAGGCTGTTGCTGTAAAACAATTAAGTCATGATGGTCGTCAAGGTTTTCAGGAGTTTGTGATGGAGGTTCTTATGTTAAGCCTGCTGCACCATACCAATCTTGTTAGGTTAATTGGTTACTGCACTGATGGTGATCAGAGGCTTTTGGTTTATGAGTACATGCCCATGGGATCCTTGGAAGATCATCTTTTTGGTAATGTCTTGATTGTTTATTTCTCTCCTGCACTTAGATCGTGAATAGTCAGTTATAATATACAACTCAAGGCTTTAGAAGTTCCTATTAATTGTTTTGGATAGTTTGTTCTGTTCTTGATACATGTACTTGCTTTCGTGTAGCAACACCGGTGATGTAATTTGACTTGACACTTTCCCTTTTCTTGGGGTGTTCTAATAATTCATTTATATTTACCCTGAATTAAAACTCTGACTGCTGCAAGTAATACAAACTCAGACTTTCTATGTGGATTAAGTGTCTTTAAGACATAATTTATTTTTTAATCTTTGTATAGGATTAGAAATCTATCAAGAGTCTAAGCAACTGTAAGGGTTGCTCATTTTGTTCTTACTGAGAAAAATTCATTTATCTTTGCCTTGCAAGCTTATTTTTAAGTTTAGGTATGTATCATGAGTGCCTGTTGATATTTGGTTCCCATCAACCACACTCTTTAGAATGAATAGCTTTTGTCCACTTGCATCTTCAATGAACAATTCTTTGTTATTGAGTATAAATTGGACAGTAGATTAATTATGTCAGGAGTCTTATGCCAATGAACTTAGTCCACTATGGATTGAAATGGTGACATTCTTTTCCTTCTAAGTTTTGCCTATGACAAAAATGTTCCTGATTGCTTTTATGAATGCAATATGTGAACGAGTTTAGACCCCAATAATTTTCCCTCCCTTTAAAAGATGAAAAAAATTGAGAAACCTTGTTATTTATTTCCTTCTTTTGGGATTTTGCTATTTAGTGTTGGGTGCCCTAAGCAGCTTCTGGATTTTCAGTTGGCATGATTTTGAAATTTGGATTATTCTATGCTAACTAAAAGAGATCCCACTTGTTTTGTATAGCTCTACATTTGGTACAATTTAAGGAAGTAAATATATTGGTTTAAATGTAAAATTTATGAGACAAACAATGATTTGGTTACCTCATTAGGAATTCCTCTGAGAATACGTCCCAAAATTATATTCTCCTTTGTCATATTTTTTGGTACCAACTTTATATTATCAAACCCACGCATTATGTCATAACATATTTCTCATTTCAGAGCTTAGCCATGACAAAGAGCCCCTAAATTGGAGTACTCGGATGAAGGTTGCTGTAGGAGCTGCTCGTGGCCTTGAGTATCTCCATTGTACAGCAGATCCGCCTGTTATCTATCGAGACTTGAAATCTGCAAACATCTTATTAGATAATGAATTCAACCCGAAACTGTCTGATTTTGGGCTTGCTAAGCTTGGACCTGTTGGAGACAACACTCATGTTTCAACCAGAGTGATGGGTACATATGGCTACTGTGCTCCAGAGTATGCTATGAGTGGCAAGTTAACTCTTAAATCTGATATCTACAGCTTTGGTGTGGTTTTGCTGGAGTTGCTCACTGGACGCCGAGCAATAGATACTAGCAGAAGACCTGGAGAGCAAAACTTAGTTTCATGGGTAAATACTTGAATTGTATAGTTATGTTATAAAGTGTTTCCTTTTAGATTCCTCGAGTGTGAAAAAATTTGAAAGTATGTATCATTACAAAAGCATTGACTTGTGATAGTAGTTATCCTTACATGGGATTCTTTAACATTCCACATGTCTTTTAGCTTTGTAGATAACTGTATCTAGATTGATCTGCATTAAGACTAATTCTTAAACCTTTTGTTTTTCTTTTTTTCCAGGCTCGCCCATATTTCAGTGACCGGAGAAGGTTTGGACACATGGTTGACCCTCTTCTGCAAGGACGCTTCCCATCGCGCTGTTTGCATCAGGCAATTGCTATAACTGCTATGTGTCTCCAGGAGCAACCAAAATTCCGTCCACTTATCACCGACATTGTTGTTGCACTGGAATACCTAGCTTCTCAGGGTAGCCCTGAAGCCCATTATCTATATGGTGTGCAGCAACGACCTTCGAGGATGGAAAGAAATTAATTTTCACAGTTACCAGATTCATAGCTTGAGTTCCATTTCTGTATATGATTTTGGGTACAGATTTTCCTTATCAGCTTCATCAGTGTAAGCAATCAAATCAACTGCCCTATTTAAATGTTAAATATCATTGCTCTAGATAACTTATTGGCATAGCTTTATTGAAGATAAACTTCTTGCTATAGCAGTAGTGAACATTTATTCTTGTGGATCTATCAATTTGCAATGGACCCCAGTTTATGCTTATTTAGTCTTTGAACTTCGACAAGGCCCCTATGACATGTTTCTTGTCATTTCAACCAAATGAGGTTGTGTGTTTGCTTAAAAGTTGAAAAAAGTAAGAGCACATTCCCTCAATCCATCCATTTGGTTCCATTGGCTTTTTTGCATTAGAAAGAGGGAAATGTGATTTTTTGAGTTCAATCAAATGATATCCAAACATGCTCGATGGTAGGCGAAGAGGGTTTTCTCTTGTTGATTGTGAAAAATTTATGTTGTTTGGTTTTCCCAATCTCCATTTTGCAACATGTTGCTAAACGATATTAAGTAAGGTTATATCATTCTGACTATATTTTAAGAGGTTAATTTCTATGCACCGACAGTGTAAAAAGTTTTATACCATCATTCAATCACAACCTTCCATTTTCTATTTTAGATATTATTAAATTCAAAATTAATTGTGAGCTAACAAAATGGAGGAATGTGATTGAATGATGGTGTAAAACTTATTTACACCGTCGGTGCATATAAATTAATCTCATATTTTTAATAGTGAGAGTGAGAGAGAAAGAGAAGAAAAATGCTTTGAAGTTATTTTGTGCTGATACTATTTTCATTGCTCCGAGATAGTATTAAATAGGCTTAATTACAACTTTGGTCCCCGACGTTTATCAATGTCACGATTTTGGTCCTCCATCTAATTTAATTACATGGATGGTCCCCGACGTTGTAGGTCGTGTGCAACGTTAGTCCTACCGTTTATTTCTTAATGGAGGAGGCTTACGTGGACGTCTAGTTGGAGAGAAAAATGAGATCTGAGGAGAGAGGGAAGCACGTGAGTATCACGTGAACTCACGTGAACCTTATATGAACTCATTATACCCAAATCTGAAACCCTAGGGATCTAAATCGCGTTACCTTCTTCGTTCCAGGGAGGTCAGGGGTTTGGGTATAATGGGTTCAGATAAGGGTCACGTGATACTCACGTGCTTCCCTCTCTCCTCATACATCATTTCTCTCTCCAACTGGACGTTCACGTAAACCTCCTCCATCAAGAAATAAATGGTAGGACTAACGTTGCACACGGCCTACAACGTCGGGGACCATCCATGTAATTAAATTAGGTGGGGGACCAAAATCGTGGCATTGGTAAACGTCGGGGACCAAAGTTGCAATTAAGCCTATTAAATATACTCAACTTGTCTTTTGGGTCGTCATCAAAGGACTAGGCTACTGGCTACTTATCAATTTGATACATTCTCACTCTCTTTTTTCACCCCAATTTCTTTTTAATTTTTTCTTTTTTTTCTTTTTCTTCTTTTCTCATTACATTGCCTCACATATTTCTCATTTTCTTTCATTTATTTCTTTCTCACTATTTGGATGGTGATATAAGGTTTGAATGAACATTAGTGTTTGCCGACCATTTGTCATCTCTTCTGTGAGAGCTTGTTTGATTCCCTTTTTACTAGTAGTTTTTTTAAAATTATAGATTGAAACGGAAAACCTGCTACATATTTTGAGAGTTCAAAGTAAAAAACGGAAAATAAGTACCGTTTTGATGAACAATTTTTGAAAGTTTTTCATATCAAACGAGTTTTTCCTTTTCTCTCTGCTTTTAAAAATTCAAACATATTTTACGAAACAGTAACCAAAAATAATACTCTAAGGGTATGTTTGATTACAGTTTTTAAAAACTGTTTTCTGCTTTTAAAAACTAAAAAAATGTAAAAACCTATTTGTTTTCAAAAACTGTTTTCGAAAACAGTTCTCAATTTCAGTTTTTAAAGCTAAAATACCAAAACAGCTAAAATATATTTTCTGTTTTAGATTTTAGTTCTCAGATTACAATTTTTTAATGTTGTTCAAATAATTTTTCTTGAAAAACAGCTTTTAAATAAAATTTTCAAAACCTGCTAGGATAGCTCAAGTGATAGGAGCTGGGGACATATGAGTTGGGTAGGAGAGGTTCAAGAATCGATTCCTGACAAGTGCAATTTATATTTCCGATGTACAAAAAAAATACCGTAAGTCTCAGGAATGTCAAACATATGAAGTCTTGCCTTAACAAGCAACCTGCAGGCTGCAAGCGTGTATATAAAATTCTACATCTATTTTTTCTTGTTGATCACGCATGACTCACAAGCTCTGCTGGTAAGACGGCTATCATATGTTTATTTAACCATTTATGGTTCTGATGTTCTTAATTTGATTATACATGCTTTGACAATAACTGAAAGAGGGTGTAGATGTGAATCATGTGATAATAGAATTAATAGTGAAGAAAGTAAGATTGTCGGATCCAAAATGGCTAACTAATAAATGCATCAATGTCAAATACTAATGTGACTGCACTGACTATTCAGAACATGCCAACCTACTTGAAAGAAAAAATTGAGTCTGTTACTATCACCAAAGTCAGCAGCAGAGTAAATTGGATTCATATGCAGCGTTCCCACCTATTCCATGATAATTACACGTAAATTCCCTTTCCTTGCCATTTCATCTTCTTTTGTTTCTGTTTTTTTCTCCAAAATTCCACGTTTCTCTGTAGCTAGACCAATAGTCTTTGCATTCCATAGTTTTAGAACTCTTGAAATGAAGGCTCAAAACTTAAAATCAAACCATTGAGACTTACTCCTTTTTTCACTAACTTGAAACTATTCTGCTTAGGGATGCATGTTGGTAATAAACATACATAATTGAATCTATTTATGTATGATAAATCTTTATTTGGTAAAATATACTTCATAGCAACCACCTAAAAAAAATTGCAATTTTGTTCTTAACATGTACTTTTCTTCCTACAACTTTTTAAAATAGATTGATTTATCATACTTTTTTTTTCTCTAAACAACAATTCAAATACAATAAAGAAAACGGGGACTTAAATGTGTCACAAAATCTTGCAAAACAAATCCGTCTTCATTTTTAGTAATCTTAACCACCTATATGATGATTTGTTAATAGACCCACTATATATATATATATATCCTAGCCCTATGGATTTAGATCCTCTCCAGCCACTTGTGTCTCCAGTCTCTCTCCTGCAGCTCTTTCAACCATTGGATGCCAGATGGGTTAAACAAATGTTATGTTGGCCCCATAGTCTTTTTCTTCTTCTTTTCCTTCTTGAATATGCATAGCGGCCCCATGATTCCACTTTAATTTTTCTTTCTCTATTGGACTTACTATAGAAAAACAAGAAAGGATAGTGGTTTTCTTAGGAATTCTATCTTTGAGATGTTAACCAATCTCAAATGTGGTGTACTAAGAGCAAATGGCACAAAGATATGTGATCACCATGTTCATATTCATTCACCTTTAATTTTCTTCTTTTACTAAGTATAAGTGTTTGATTTAGTCCATGTCCATTAATGAATTGTTTTGGTCGAGACTAGTTACAGTTGAGTGAATTAGCAACTCAACCTCAACCGTTGACCCTCAAAATGGCATTGTCTCCTTGGCTCCTTGCATTGCAATAGTTTGCATTGCTTCACCTCCTGCATGGCAATCGAGTTCAAGCCGATTACAATCATTACAGGCGATAAAATTCTTTTTACTAAGTATTCAGTGTAACTATATCCACAGTTTCGAATTCAAGATTTCTGATTTCTGCAGCACAAATTAATCTACAAATTAATCTACGCGGTTGTTCATGATTTATCAACTTGCACAATTATTAAATTATATTAGATTTGTGACCATATATAGTAGAGGAGGGCCCGGCCATGATGTTTGATTTGAGGAGCGGATTGAAACTTTAACGTCACTTTTGAATTCGACGTTGCGTATACCTCAATAATTTCAACACAAGAAGAAGAGCTAGTATAAAAGCAACGTGTGGCACTAAGACAAATTCCGATGAATCCAATGACTATACTATAAACAAGAAATTAAAGTCAAGACTTATAGAGACAGGCATAGTCATAAATAAATCCATGGAAAAGGTCAAGAAGTCACTGTTCATCCATTTCGTATCATACATACATCTCTCTGCCTTTGATATTTCTTGACACTTTCTCCTCTCCTTCCTGGAACAATTCCCACAGCATAACATATAAACAAGTATGTGAGCTTCCAATTCCAAACTAGCTAGATAGACTTCACTTGTTTGGTTGGTTGCTGCAGCTATAGTTTTCTTCCCAGAATCATGGGAAATTGTTTGGCAAAACAAGGTGATGATGATCAGGTTAAGAAGAAGATTACTGCAGCCACCAATAAACCACGCACATCCCCTGCTACAGGTACTGTAATCACGATCACATGTGTGTATGTGTATATTCAAGTGTGCCCTTTATGTTTACTTATTTAAATCATTACAAAATATGAATTAATATGAATGTTCAACTCACACACATATGTACATGTAGCTTAGTGAGATGAAATATTTGATTAATATGCGCTCCAGAACACCTGAAAATACAAAATGTTAGTATAAGAAACATAGGAAGTGGTAGCTAGCTATATCATCCACCTCTTCCTACGTTTAATTTTGACTTATCAGCATTTTTTGCAACTTTCCTTCGTAGCACCCGTAGAATGTAGCATTATTCATGATGCTACTGCAGCACTAGAGGCACCTTGTACCGGGAAGATCGTGAAGCCGAATCTGAAAATGTTCCCATTGGATGATTTGAAAACTGCCACAAGAAACTTCAAACCAGACACGATTCTCGGAGAGGGTGGTTTTGGGCGTGTTTTCAAAGGATGGATCGATCCCAAGACCTTCAAGCCCTCAAGAGTTGGTGTTGGAATCCCTGTTGCTGTCAAGAAATCTAGCTCTGACAGCCTCCAAGGTTTAGAAGAATGGCAGGTACGTTTGTTTCCTTCCTCTATCTGCCATTTTTTTTTTTGTTTAAACCATTTGTGTGTCCTATCTTGTTCAAGCCTAGTAGCTAGAGTCACTATGGACGGCAAAGCCAACATACCTGCTTAAGTTAGAAGCATCCCAACTCCAGTTGATTTATGCGTTTGGCAGTTCTTGTGTCATTGTTACTTTCAAGTTTCAATGTATATGTGACCAAAAAGAAAAAGACATGATTGAAGTTGGCACTAATTAATCTCATCCATTTAGAGTTTCATTTTAATCAACTTCTTCGATTTTCATTGCATAGTGTATATCTATTTAAAGTGATTCTAGAAAGATTTCTTGCCGAATGCTGAATATACTATATAAGAAATTATAAATACATATTTAACATTACTGGATTTGTCATTTGTGTATGGATGGATATTACTTATAGTACTGATAAACAATCAATGATATCTGATATATGACAGGTGCATTTTTAATTAGTATAAGCCTAACAATATGAATGCGTGTGTAATTTGCTTAACATAGAGGGTAATGTATTTCAAAGCTTTAATAAATGTCAATTAAGAATCATGTGGAACAGAGTGAAGTGAAATTTTGTTAATTGAGCTAGCTAGTGCTTGACTCACTGTTTTACTGTTAGTTTGAATGGTTCAAATGAAGATTGGTTTTACAATGTTTTTGTGTGCCTGCAGAGTGAAGTGAAATTTTTGGGGAAGTTCTCTCATCCAAACCTGGTTAAACTACTAGGATACTGCTGGGAGGAAAGTTGTTTCTTGCTTGTGTATGAGTACATGCAGAAGGGGAGCTTGGAAAGCCACCTATTCAGAAGTAGGAAACTGCAGTAACTGTGTGTTGTGATTTGTGACATTTAAGACTTTTTTGTCTATATGATAATATTGTTGTTGCAATTGCAGAAGAAGGTCCAGAACCCCTTTCTTGGGATATAAGGCTCAAGATAGCCATAGGAGCTGCTAGAGGCCTTGCTTTCTTGCACAATTCAGAAAAATCTGTCATCTACAGAGATTTCAAGTCCTCCAACATTTTACTTGATAGGGTATGTAATTAATGATGTTCAATTCTTTGAATAGAGACAACAATAACGTGTTTGGTTCTACGGTGAAATGCTTCAGAGTCCAAAGTTACTTGAGATTAGAAGCTACAAGTTTTAACTTCTAAATAAATGTGACTTGAATTCTGAGCAAGTTGTAAAACTCTTTGTCCAAGAGAATGTTCATCATTAACTGTGTAGCAATTTCTTGTTGCTATAACTTTTCATGATTAGGATTTCAATGCAAAGCTTTCCGATTTTGGGTTGGCAAAGCTTGGCCCTATCAATGGAAGATCTCACATAACCACGCGGGTCATGGGCACCTATGGATATGCAGCCCCTGAGTACATGGCCACAGGTACACACCATACTTACTGTGATTTTTCACCGTATATCTAAACATGCGCTAAATTGATTCCTTACACCTTTGATGTGTGTTTGAAATTGAAAAAGTCTATAGATCATTGGTGGACTTGATAATTATTTTGTTGCAAAACTAGTTTGTTGACTTATTCATGAAGAATTCCTCAACAACAATGGAACTTTCAGAAAAGCTAGCATAGATAATGACTCATAAATATACATCTGAAATTGACAGGTCATCTCTACGTGAAAAGTGACGTGTACGGATTTGGTGTGGTTCTGCTGGAAATATTAACGGGCCTAATAGCACTGGACAAAAACCGGCCCACGTATGAGCAGAATTTGGTGGGTTACGCGATGCCATCTCTAAGTGACAAAAAGAGTCTAAAAAAGATAATGGACCCAAAGATGGACCAACAGTATTCAATAAAAGCAGCACTTCTAATAGCTCAGCTTATACTCACATGTTTGGAATCTGACCCAAAGAACAGGCCTTCTATGGAGGATGTTTTGAGTACCTTAGAGAAGGCCCAAAGCATCAAACATAAGCCCAAAGTGAAGAAAGCACTAAATAAGGAGCAGCCCAAACCAATTCATTACAGCAATGGTTACTCCAAATCAAGAACTCACTCCCCTCAATAGTAATCTACTATGTACCACATGTGGTTTTCTTTTGTTAAGAATATGGTAGAATAGAAAGAACACACATCTAGACTATAGGACAGGACATTAGTGACATGCTAAGGAGATCAATAAAAGTTCACTCTTGCGTAGGTGCGCCAGATGATCTCTCTAAAGTTACCACAGGTCTTCTTTAATTAACCATTATATGTTGTTAATTAGTAATACATGAGTTCCAATCCATCCCCTGAATTGCACTTTACTATATGTGCACATATAATTGTTATATTAGATGTAAACTCTCTTAGAATTAATGTTTAGATAGCTTATTTTGTCGCATGTGGCACAATTTTCTTTTTATTCACCTGATAAATGAAACAACAAAACAATTTAACACTTATTCATGTGTCTCCACTCCACTCAAAGCAATCCTTATAGTTATAGATTAAGATAGGAATTTTTAGTCTATATAGAGGTATGGTAGACATTATGGTTTATTAAGTGCTCCACATAATCCTTCTAAAAGGCCACACCTGTACGCTCTTGGGCTATTTTCCAAGTCAGTCTCCCATTATTAAATAAGAAGGTTCTTATCTTTTGTGTGCATATTCTTGAATCTCTCAAGTATAAGAGTACTATTACTTGTCCAACTTTCCCAAAGTCATTTTCATTGGTTCCTACTTACCTTTGGATCCTTAATGGAAAGTTGGTTGGTGACTTTATTGGGATTCAGTTAACCTAAGATTTCAGTCCATTTATTTTCCTTGTCTAGATATATAAGGACGCTTACTCTTGTAATGGGACCAACTTCCATGATTTGATCTTACTATCAAAATGGTGTATTTTTTTTTTTTAAATTGCACAACTAGCTAGATTAGGTAATGAAAATGTTAGGGACAAATCTAACTGGCACAAGACCCACTTTTGACTTTTGAGGACTTCATCACGCTATGAGATCGAGAGAGCTAGAATCTGCTTTTCCATTGAGGCGTGGCTTCGATCGGTTGTGTTGTGTGCGTATGCGCCTCTGAGGCGTGTAGCTAAATTGCATGATCGATGGAGGCGTGTAGCTTTTCAGCGGAAATCACAACGTCATATGAAAGTATGAAACCCAATGATCATTCCTACTTAAACCAATTGGCCCACTATGGTAAACCTCAACTACACACACAATTCACCTTTTCACACTAAACAAATTGGGGAATCAAATGTGTACACAGTTGTTTAACACTCAATTTCTTAGGTGATTAATAGTTCGAATATCAACTTTTGTGAAAGAGAAAAAATTTATTGGTCAATCTCTGATCATTAAGTTGACTGACAGCGGGACAAAACATTAATTTTACCACTATCGAATCCTGACAATAGCGGTTAACTGTAAAAGAAAATCAAAAATGATTTGAGAACTACAATTTGTTTTAAAGCTGTGACACTTGCAATTTGAGATGGTTTCTAACCGCTACAATTTATAGAGTGTTAGAAAAAATAAACTCAGCAATTTGTGGAACTTAGGAACAGCCGCAAATTATAAATGTTAGGTGTTTTACTGAAATAATAATAATATAAGTTTTGCAATTTACGGTGATTTGGTTAATAAACGTCACAAATTAGAGGTGTTGAGTATCTAAATAAACATAATAGCGGTACATGAATCAACATGGAGAAAAAAAGTAAAGAAATCAACACCCACCAAGTTTCTTGCGAGAAAATTGTATTTTTACGCACTCTATTCACTTCTACTTAGTGAAAGTAGGAAAAAAAATGAGTGATGTATGAGACGATAAAAAAGAAAAAAGAAAATATATAAAAATGAAATAGAAAAAAGAGGTGTAATTAAATATATCAAAAGTGTTTACCAAACGCCAAAACCTCTCTTCCAAATTAAATTGAGTTTTAGTTCAAAAAAGAAAATTAAATTGAGTTCACTAATCCCACCATTTTGGGTCAGTGTGTAAGGTCCTACACCGCCTGGATCCACTTTCACACTAGGCATCATCATGAATCCCACTCACTCGCCTCTCAACTTCTAACAACACTTCTTAATGATTGAAAGGTCTGTTCTCAAACTCCCTCTCTTCCTGTTCTTTTACCAACTTGTCCATTTTTCATATATCAGTAGTACAGAACACAGCATAATAGCTCATCATCACACATTGTAGCCGTTTTGCTTTGACCATTCCCTTCTTCATAAACATTTATTCATCCCCTTCCTGCAGGACCCTTAGATGATGGAATATTGATTAAAAATAAAAAGTACTCCATATAATTAACACTCCACATGCCTTGTTAGTAATAAATGAACTAATTCATTTGCAATATTATTTAAATATAAAGTTTTGGAATCTTGCATGCGCGCCGTGCATGTTACTTACACAAAATTATTTTGAATTTCAGGTTCATAATGTGTTAAAGATAAACCAGGCTGGTCCATTTCATTATGGTAATCGATTTTTCATGATGGGGTCTTCGGCTTCCTTTCATCACAAAATCTAACAGCGCTTACATACCCACTAGCCACTACTACTCTAGTTATTGTGGAAGGGATTGATCTATAGTTAATATATACTTGAATGACTGTACCTAGTAAGGGAATTGAAGTAAGTTCGATGGATAACCATGCATATAACCCTACTTGATCAAATTAATGTCACACAAACGATTAGTCAACCCATTCATACACAGCCAAAGTCAATATATACGATATAATTATTGATAGCCTCAACATTCAACAATACTAATGAGTCTGGAGGTACTAGGGAGTACTATATGGATTGACTTGAACCGATAATTAAATTCTTGGTAGAAGTGAATTTTTTGTGAATCTCTATCGGTTCCAGCCACAGCAGGTGAATTTATATATATATAAAGCTCACTTGAGCTATAAGTATTAAATACATTAAACAATGAAGTTAATCAAATTAAATTTCTGTTTAACATTCAATATAATGTAACTTTTGAAACATGTCAATCTTTTTATTTTTTGACTTTACACATGCCAATATAATGTAACCTTTGAATTAAATTATGCAATAATTTTTTATTAAATAAATTAAATATAAATATTAATTTAGCTACCTATACTAAATAATAAAATTATAAACTAGATTTTGAGTTTTTTTTTACATTACCCATTTATTATTTCATTATTTCAAGAAAACAATCATCAACTGTAAAAAAACTACATTAAATCATATGGCAGTACTATATATTAAATAGTAAAAATAGAAAATATATTAAATAATAAAAAACTCCCGTTTTAATTAATTGTATTAACTATTAATTATAAATTTCAGTTACTTATAAAAAAATATTTATAAGTATTAATTAAAAAATGTTAGAATACTAATTATCAATCATAAATTGAAGGGTAGAAAGTTAAAATACAACTATGTAATATCTTGATACACAAAAAAATATTGAGAGTTAAAATTAATTATAATAAAATAATATTTATTAAAAAATAATTAAGAAAATGTTGTCTTTAAATAAAAAAGTGGCGCTCTATAGGTATTTACCATTAACTATAATATGTGTGTCTTCATTGAAAAAATTCTTTAAATATAATATTTGATCTATTATATATTAGTAGAAATTACTTGAAAAAGAATAACGGAGTAAAATAACTATGACTAAAGTTGAATAAGTTTAAATTTAATAAATAATTCTTTACACTAATAAAATTATTTCTTATTATAATTTTAAAAGTTAAAATTAATTTATTGTGGATATAATGTGTAAAAAATATGTCTTTATAAATTATTTACGATATTAAAATTTATTACTTGATTTCATATATTTCAAATTCACATAATGATTTTCTATATTTTTTAAATGAATAAAATTTTAAGTCTACTTCAATGCTAATTATTTAATATCAATTACTACAGAGAAATGCATGCGTATTTAATAATAAAGTTGTTTGTGTTGAACATATATGAGACTATTGCTTGGTTTGTGTGTTTGGTGGGTCAAGGGGAAGTGGAATGATTGTCCATATGATTTGGAACAGTTTGCTAGAGGCTTTGAGCGTATCGAATGACCACGAAAACAAAAGATGCCACGAACAGTGTGTTGGGAGCAACCGCCAGCCACTATTTTGAAGTTTAATGTGGATGAGGCGACGAAAGGGAACCCAATGGTAAGTGGTATTGGCGGGGTTTTGTGGGATTAAGGAGGAGGTGTTAGGTTACTTTGCAAAAGGAACTGGAATGTTGTGAGCTTTTGACGAAGGTTCAAGTAGTGTTACATGCTTTGTTATTTTTCCAGCAATTTAAATTTTCAAATGTGGTGGTTGAGAGTGATTCCTCCTTAGTGGTTGGGTGAGTGTCTAGGGGAGATAGGAGGTCATGGAAATTGTAATTCAGTGTGTTGGTGTGGTGCATGTATTGCGTGAGGGAAACACTATGACGAACTTTTTGGTAAATTAAGGGTGTGGTAGAGAACAACAGATAGGGTTTGTTGTGATCCAATGTAATTATCTAAATGAGAAGATTGTTCTCATTTTTATTGCGTTTCAATATTTTTTTAAATATCAATTATTAATTTGAGTAATATTAATTATTTAGATCTAGAGAACTCTAATTCTATTTAATGAATGTCTCACCTCCATTATTATTTAATTTGTCATATTTTATAATTAAACATATTTTATATTTATATTTATTAAAACTATAATAATTATATATAATTTTAAAAATATTATAAATCAACCCGTGCAACGCACGGGTATTATTTCTAGTTTATTATATTAATTCTCACTTACTCCATTGACACTTTTTTATAATTCAGACTCTTAAAAACTTTGTTGATGTCCTTAATATAAGATCTCCTACTAGATTTTAGAAATATTTATTAGTATTTTCTACCATATAATATACCCTATATTTATTTAGCTTTTGTAATTCTTAAATTTTGACTACCACTTAAAGTGAGCGAACCCAAAGAAGAGAGAGAAAACTGACTCTGATAATTATGTTTTCGGGTAACTGTTACAATTGGTTGATTTACCTTATATAGTACTAATTCTATAACTGCATGTGACAGCTCGACATATAGAAAGCTCACTAACTAACTGCCTAGCTAGAAAGACTAGCTAGCCTACACTCAGGCCCACAATAATAGTGTGAACCTGCTCTATAGTACTCTAATACTCCCCCCACAAGCTCATCTGTGGAGATCATGCATAGTGAGCTTGTGTCTAAGCTCTTGAAACTGAGAAGAAGACAAGAGTTTTGTAAGAGCATCAGCTAGTTGATCTTGAGCTGGAACATGTTTAACATGTAGTTGTTTAGCTTGAACTTTCTCTCTGATAAAAAAGAGATCAAGTTCCATATGTTTTGTCCTTGTGTGTACTTGATACATTAATTAAGGATAAATATAAAAGATTGGATAAACTTTTTTTGATTCATCGGAAAACAAAAGAAATTTGGATACATTTTTTAAAAATTAATATATTAATTAATTTCATTGCATAATTTCTTAATAATCATAATTATCTTAAAATGGTCTTATAAATGATTACGGATTTTTTTTTTTGAAAATATATAGTGATTCCCACCGTGGATATAGGTATAAATGTGATGTTCCAAAACAATTGATGTGAATTTCATTTTAAGAACTCTTCAACATAAAGTATTGAATAGTGGATTTGAATTCCTTTGTGTTTAGTGAAATTTTAATTGATGGTTGACATTTTTCAGAAAGATCATCTGACGCTCTTACTTAAGAGTGAGTCTTTAGTCTTTACCGACTTACCTAACATATCACTAATGTATTGCAAATAGTCTATAAGTGTTATGTTTATGTTATACATTTCTTTTTCAATTAAAACGGAGATGTCTTATCATCGATCGAAAATATTTAACATCTTGATTTCAAATAGTTTTGGAGGATAGTATTAGCACTAAATTACTTGCTCAAATATAATTTCCAAAATCGTTACTAGTTAATAAAAGAAACTTCCAATCCTTGACCTCTCCTTCTATCAATTAACGGAAAAACATAATTTGTCGTGCTAGAGTGTTAGTGTTGTCAGTTGGCAGCTGGTGTTTAATAAGGAAGAAATCTCACACGTATGTCTTTCTATTATCTGATCTTATTTTAATTTTTTTTCCTGCCTCTGTTTAAGATATGTCATTTTCCCTCACCTACTGC
The DNA here is from genome assembly GCF_012489685.1 of Lotus japonicus. Classification (NCBI taxonomy): domain Eukaryota; kingdom Viridiplantae; phylum Streptophyta; class Magnoliopsida; order Fabales; family Fabaceae; genus Lotus; species Lotus japonicus. The sequence continues at coordinate 93,103,087 of NC_080041.1, read as the reverse complement.
ACTTCCAAAATGCAAATCGCACTGTCTAATGTCTATGTTCATGGGGAACAAATTTTCACTAGTGAAAGATCAGCACATTTTTTTCTTATCAATTGATGGTTTTTTACTCTTAAAATAACATTTTTAAAAAGGGGAGGAACTGATAATATAGGAATATTAATTTGTGAATAAATTAAACTCCCTATAAAATCTGTGGTAGAAATTCATAGCAAAAACAGTAAGAAAAATCCATAGGAATTGGGAAGTGATATCCATTTGAAATTTTATTAGAAGAACGGTAAGAAATCTATAAGTGATAATTGTCGGGTTTGTCCGCTCAACCAACACATTTAGGCGGGTTAGATTAGGGGTATTGACCCATTACCTGACATAACTCACACCATTTGAGCCTGCCATTTAACGGGTTGGGTCGGATTGGCCGGCCGAGCCTTGTCTTTTTATTTTCTACAATTTTTTATTTTAAAGACCAAATATTCTCAATTTATCATACTCCAAGTGTTTTTACTAATCCATATTATTTTTTAATTCCCGATATGCAGTAAATTTCTCAATTCAAACCTCTTGAATCCCTTGTTATTAACTACATGCCTTCGAGCTTCAGTTAATTAAGCAAACGTTTGTAATAAAATTAGCTTTTGGAAAAATGTTTAATAGGAAATTGAAAATGGAAGGTATGCAATATAAATGAAAGTTTGTTGTGATTTTCCTTCAAAGTTCTTTTCTTTATGCATTTGGAGTTAAAGTTAATCACGAAATTATAAGGGTTAATTTTGTAATATTATGATATTGAAAGTTTTATAATACTTTGAAGTGATTGAATTATGTTTGTTTATTTGGTGTGAGTGTCATAGTGTTGCTAATTAACTTGGTGTTAGTCTACATCTCTCACTTTTTTATTTTTTTTTTCTCATTGCAAACCTTTTTTATGCTATATTCTTTAAGTTGGCTATCTTGTTAGTCCGCTAAAATGTTGGTTGAGTTGAGATTTTCAATCCAAATGGTAAATTAGGTCAACCCAGTCTATCCTTTATTTTGACGTGTCAATAACGGCCTAAACTAATCATCCAATATCTGATCATTCTTCAGATCTCGACTATTTTAGATTCAAAATTTAGTCATAATTAATGTTCTCTATCCCTCCCCGAGTGTATTGTATGTGGACCGAACACGAGTGTTTGGTAGAAAGTTCTCATCATATCAAGAACCTCAAACTAGAAAAATAAAAACTCATGCTCAACTTTTTGTGGTATTTCATTTGAAACTTTTGGTATCATTGTTTATTGTTAGGGCTAACTCTTAATTAAGGATGATTGTGACACAATTCTATTATATGGATCCTTTTAGAGAACTATTTATCAAGATGAGTTTAATGATCGTGCACTATCAGCGTAAAATATTTTTACACAGACGTCTAATAATTGAATGTTACGTGTTTAAAAGCATTTATGTTCCTTTTTATTTTAATTAAATTTAAAGCTTATATTTTAATTTGGCAGCCCATCATTGACTGTCTGCGTAAAAAAAATGTTTACACTAACAATGCGTTACCATTTAATTCTTATCAAATAAGAAGAGAACTCTTTCTCTTGGGCCTATCAAACAAGACACAAGTTACACCAATAGATCAATGTTTCCTTTATCACAATTATTCACACAAGCTCTCCTTTGTGTTGCCAATTGAGCAATCCATGTGAGTAATTATTTTAAAAAGCATTAGATAAAATTTAGAGTTTTCATGTGTAATAACTTCTGAATTAAATATTTATCTTAACCAATGTGTCTTTATAATTGATAGTTGTGAGATTAATCTCCCGCCCCACAATCAGCATATTAAGTGATATCGGGGTTAGCCAATAATTTTTTTTTCCTCACTCACAAAACTTGGGAGTTGCACCCCCAACTATTTTTTTTTTTCATTTGGGAAATTTTCCTTTCATATTTAATTAAGTGCATGTTTTTTTTTTCCTCAATCAGCATATTAAGTTCTTGTTTTGATAAGTTTTCTCTCTTTTGTGATGACGTCCTCTCCGGTCCAAGCTCCGGGGACGGACACGACGGCGAAACAAGGGGCATGGGATGGCAAACGACGTTCATTCTGGGATATGGTTCTCGGGCAATCAGCGGGGGATGGGAACAAGGCATCGGTGGACTTGATTGCTCACAAACTTGTCCGCATTGAACATGATGATGGAGGCTTCCCCAAGATTTATGCAGCGGATTCTATTGTGGAAGAGCTAAGCAGGCCTTGGAAGGATGCTTTGGTGGTAAAGCTCATTGGAAAGAACCTAGGGTACAACATCATGAAAGCAAAACTGAAGGCCCTTTGGAAGCCTGTGGGAGGCTTTGATATTATCATCATTGATAATGGGTTTTACATGGTGAAGTTTGATAGCAAGGAGGACAAAGACAAGGTGTTGCAGGGGGGACCATGGATGATATTTGATCACTGTGTTGCTGTGGCACAATGGAACCCTGAGTTTGTGCCTTCCACATCCTCTACCTTGAAGTCCTTGGTTTGGCTGTGCTTCCCCGGACTCAACCCGGCGTTCTATGAGGCGAACTTTCTCATGGCTATTGCTTCGGCGGTAGGAACACCGGTGAAGGTGGATGCCAACACGTTACGGCTGCACCGTGGGCGATATGCACGTGTGTGCGTCGAGGTGAACGTTTGCAAGCCAGCTACCACCAAGATTTGGTTTCGAGAACAGTGGATAACTGTGACGTACGAAGGATGCCACATGATTTGCAGTAAGTGTGGATGTTTCGGGCATCTCGCAAGGAACTGTGAACACAATGCAGCGGCGGTGACGGCCGCCGTGCACGAGCAAGCACATGCAAACCCTAGCCATTCACATCCAGCCGCCGATGAGGGAAAGAAGGGGAACGTTCGCGCAAATCATGGCAAGGATGTCGTTGAGAGCAATGATGGCTGGACGGTTGTAAAAGGAAAGAATTCAAAATTGAAAAATCAGAAAAAATCTGGTTTAAATGGGAATATATATAACGTTAATTCAGGGACAGCAAAGTTTGTTGAGAAAAGTAAGGGAATTGTGATCAATGATGGCTAGGTAAGCACAACTAATCCAGGTCAGCAAACCATTGAAACTAATCCTTTTAGTGCAGCTTTTGAAACCGACAAATCCCCACCTCAAACACCACTCAAGCGCCGCCGTGGGGACGCAGGCACGCCGGTGACAATTAAGTCTTCGTCTGCTGCAGAGAAATCAGGTTCGAAGAAGTCGTTCACGAAGGCTACAACAAGAGGCAAGACACAAGCTGTTCGTGGCTTGTTCCATGTTAAACAGGGACATGAGTTTGCATTCAAAGCGGTGAGTTCCGTCGCCGATGTCGCTGTCCCGCAGCATGGGTTGGGTGCGGTACCAGAATTGGAGGATGGGGAGGTTCCTTTGGATGAGCCTCCGGATGCACAACAGCAACAGTGAAGGGCTCTTTGCCCGCACCCACTCCTTTAATGTGTTCCATGATGTTTGACACCGACTTCTCTATTTTGGCGTGGAATACTCGTGGTGCGGCGAGTGCTAGAGTGAAGCGGCATATATGCAGTCTTCTTCAGAAATTTAAACCAAATTTAGTGTTTATAATGGAAACTCATGTCCAGTTTCAGAGTGTCAAGAGCTTTTGGGATGACTTGGGTTTTGTGGCGGTTCACGTCGTTGAAGCACGGGGTCACTCCGGTGGCCTATGGTGTCTTGTGCCAATTCAGAATGCCTCTCAATTTACCATGATAGCTTCCTCGGAGGATACAATCACGGTGCAAGTGCGCTCATGTCGATCTTCTTGGGTTTGCACGGGAGTTTATGCTAGCCCGATTCCCTCATCTCGTGTAACTTGCTGGGATTATCTTGCTTCTCTTCGGCAGCAAGTGAATCAGGCTTGGATGTTGGTTGGTGATTTTAACGATTCGTTGCTGAGCACTGATCAGCGTGGCGGTATCTTTTCTCAGGCTAGGGCTAATTTGTTTGCTGGTATGTTACAAACCTGCAATTTAGTTCCTGTTCACACCATTGGGCTCAAGTACACCTGGATTAAAAAACGGGGTGGTATCCCTGTCATGCATAAAAAGCTGGATTGGTGCCTTGGGGATCCTGATTGGACTATTCTCTTCCCTGATGTTGTTGCTGAAAACCTTACTCGTTTCCATTCTGACCACTCTCCGGTGTTGGTTAGGTGTGGGGGCCCTCCTCTTTTTACAGGATTGCGTCCGTTCAGGTTTGAAGCGGCTTGGCTGTCTCATTCGGATTATGAGCAGGTTGTGGCTAGTGCTTGGTCCCAGCAGGAGGCCCTCCCTACCAACCTTCGCATGGTCCAGGAGCGTTCTTTAGCTTTCAATACTGACGTGTTTGGGCATATTATGAAGCGGAAGAGAATCCTTCAGGCACGTATTCGGGGGATCCAACTTCGGTTGGATAGGGTGGATTCCGCTTCTCTCTCCTTGTTGCATAATCAGCTTCAGGTGGAGCTAGAGCATACCCTTGCTCAAGAGGAGGTGCATTGGTTTCAGAAGTCTAGGGAGCAACAAGCTCTCTATGGGAGTCGGAATACAAGATATTTCCATACCAAAACTCTCATTCGACGGAGGAGGAATAGGATTCATGCACTTGCTTTACCTTCTGGAGAGATGTGCAGAGATGACCAGCTTTTGCAGCGAGAGGCGATTCGTTTCTTCAAGGACCTGTTCTGCTCTTCTTCTACCACGTGTCCTTTGGATGCTTCCAGATACATTTGTCCTAAGATGGGTGCTGATCATGTTGCTCGGCTTGCGGATCATGTGACTAAGCAGGAGGTTTGGGAGGCTGTTTCCACTATGGGGTCTTTCAAGGCGCCTGGTCCAGATGGCTTCCAGGCTATCTTCTTTAAATCTTGTTGGCACATTATTGGAGATAGTGTTTGGCATTTGGTGAGAGACGCTTTTGCAACAGGGAGCTTTGATAGGTCTATTTCGGACACTCTGGTAGCTCTTATTCCCAAGGTAGATGTCCCTTCATTTTTTCGTGAGCTACGCCCCATTAGCCTTTGTAATGTCCTCTATAAAATCATTACAAAGGTGTTGGTCCTTCGCCTTCGACCTTGCCTGCAGGATATTGTGGGGCCGTTGCAGAGTAGCTTTATCCCTGGGAGAGGGACCTCCGATAATGCAATAATTTTCCAAGAGGTGGCACATTTTATGCGTAACAAAAGGCGGCGGAGTAGAAATGTAGTGTTTAAGCTGGATCTGGAAAAAGCTTATGATCGGGTGGATTGGACTTTTCTCCGAGATACTTTGGTGGAGTTTGGTTTTCCCCCTTCTATTGTCACCCTGATTATGCACTGTGTGTCCTCTTCATCCCTCTCTATTATTTGGAACAGGGCCCGCCTTCCTCCTTTTGGTGCCACGAGAGGCCTTCGGCAGGGAGACCCCCTCTCCCCTTATTTATTTGTGCTTTGTATGGAGCGTCTTGCCCATATGATTCACCATGAGGTTAACGATGGTCGTTGGAAGCCGGTTCAGATCTCGCAAGGGGGGCCAGGTATATCTCATTTGTTTTTTGCAGATGATGTCCTTTTATTCGCCAAGGCCGAGGTCTCGCAGATCAGGATTATTCATCGTGTATTGGAGGAGTTCTGTGGGGCTTCGGGTCTGAAGATTAATGTGGCAAAATCAAGGGCATTTGCTTCTTGGTGTGTGGATGGTGCATTGAAAGAACGTATTACTTCCATTACATCCATTCCTTTTACAGATAATATTGGGAGGTACTTGGGGTTCCCAATACACCAAAGCAGGGTCAGGAGGGAGGATTTCACTTTTATCATTGACCGAGTGACTGCTAAACTAGCCTCTTGGAAGGCTAATTTGTTGACCAAGCCTGCACGTCTCACGCTTGCTAAATCAGTCTTATCGGCCATTCCGGTGTATGTAATGCAGCTTAACTGGCTCCCTCAGAGTGTTTGTGACCAGCTTGATGTTGTTGTTCGACGGTTTCTATGGGGGAATGGGAACAACAGAGGTATTCCTTTGGTGGGATGGGACATGATCACTAGGCCAAAAAGTCAGGGAGGTCTTGGCGTCCGTAGTGCTCGTATGACCAATGTGGCTATGTTGGGGAAACAGCTCTGGAGTCTGTTGCAAAATGAGGATAAATTTTGGGTTCAGATTATCGAGGATCATCACCATGTGGCTGGACATTCCATTCTCACTTGTGAAAATGCGGGTGGGTCTTATTTTTGGCGATCAATTATGAAAGCTAAGAGTATATTAAAAGGTGGGTTTGCAGTGAGATTTGGCAATGGGAGCTCCTCTTTTTGGTATGATAGTTGGTCTCCTATGGGTAGGCTCTGTGATTTGGTATCTTATGTTGATATCCACGATACTTGTTTCATCATAAGGGAGTTGATCTCTGATGGACGGTTTAATTTACAGCTTTTGTACACAGTTCTTCCAGAGGTGGTGGCCCATTACTTGCTCAGTTTCACGAATATTTTCCTTGATGAATCTACACCAGATTGTTTGATTTGGAGCCATACTCTGGATGGGTTGTACACTGTTAGAGGGGGCTATGCTTGGCTGCGGGATACTCAGAACGCAGCGCAACCAGGTCCACCAGTAGATCCTTTGCATGACTGGGCAACGATTTGGCGTCTACAGATTCCTGAGAACATTCGGTATTTTATGTGGCAGGTCCTTCATAATTCTTTGCCAACTGAGGCACTCCTGGCGCGCCGCCACCTCCCAGGCCATGATGGTCGTTGTGTTCGCTGTCATGGAGCCGACGAGACTCTCTTACATACCATTCGTGATTGTCCTGAAGCACGTCGGGTTTGGCACGCCATCGGCTTCGTTCTCCCTCCTCAGTTCTTCTTGATGCCTCAGTTCAGTGATGTACTGTCTATGTTCCATGGCTTTAGCTTAGTCATTGTGCTAGCAACAACTTGGATAATCTGGAAGGCCCGTTGTCGGTTCATTTTCACAGAGAAGGTGCAGGTTGTGCATCAGGTGGTTCGGGAGGCTCGGTCACTATGGGTCCTTATAGCTAGCGTGTATCATCGCCCTTCTTCTCAGACGGTTGAGCGTTGGGTTCGTTGGCAACCACCACAGGAGGGTTTTGTCGCTTTGAATACGGATGGGAGCTCCTTGGGAAACCCAGGACCCTCTGGTTATGGTGGTGTCGTGCGGTCCCAACATGGCCTTTGGCTTTTTGGGTTTGCTGGTTTTATTGGTATCTCGGATTGTCTCCGGGCGGAGCTGTTGGCTATTTTTCATGGTTTGCGCCTTTGTTGGGATCGTGGTTTTCGACGTGTTGATTTGTTCTCGGATTCTACTTTGGCGTTGAGTCTGCTGTCTAAGGACCCACTGGTCTTCCACTCCTATGCAGCTATCATTAATCAGATTAAATGCTTACTCCGTCGAGATTGGATTGTTCATAGACATCACCTTCTCCGGGAAGGGAATGCTGTGGCGGATTTCTTAGCCAAGCTCGGAGCGTCGTCTACTTCAGCTAGCTTGGTTTGGGATGAGCCTGTGAATGGTGTAGCTGATTTGTTGAGGGCTGATCTCATGGGTACTTCGTTCATGAGGGTCTAACCTCCTTTCTCTTTTTTCTTTCTTTGCTTTTGTATAAAAAAAAAAGTGCATGTTTGATTTTAAGTTAAATCCAAACGTCTAAGGCCTTATAAAAGAAAATCCAAAATTGTTTTCACATTTCATGCATTATAAGACCTGATAATGCACATTCTCAAATTTTTCTATGCCGAATATGACTTACAACTGAAAATCAGACAACCCAATAATGCATCATTAAAAACATTTATTACTTATATAAAAACAGCTCTAATGTAATTGGGAATGACTACAATAGCTTACATTTAAAAAAAAAACAAGGGACTTGAACTATTCAAAATAAGTTGAGGAGGACTAAAATACTTAATATAACACTCCCTAATAAATTTTCTACATAATAATATTATATATATTAAAATAAACAAAAACAACTTTTCACAGTAATTGGTAAACTTGAAAATACATAAAAAAAAATTCTGGTATAGTATTAATTATGGATTCTGCAATAAAAGTCAACTTTAACTCGTATTAATTTTTTCGGTCGGAATGAAAACGTTACCTCGCGAAGGGTGGTTACGTCACTCCCGAAAGCAATGTTTCTCATGCTCGATATGAGTGATGAGTCATGTGAGCTGTGACTATAAAATGCAGTTTTGACTATCACAATACTCAACCGCAAACGGTTTTCTCTTTGTGGCGCACACACCACAACACTCCTCTCAGCAACCACAACCGTTTCCACCGTAACCGAAAGCTCTCGCCGTCGCAATGGACCTTCTCCGGCTAGGGTTTCTCACCTCGCTCTCTCTATTACAGGCAATGACTCTCTCTCTCTCTCACACACACACACACACACACACACAATTCTCAGTTTGCTCTGTTCAGCTTCACTCCAATTCGAATTCTATGCACGAGTACTCATCATCATTCGTCAGATTCAGAGGATGCAAGTTGTTTTTGGTGTTTTGACTGTTTTCTCTATTTTTCTTTCTTATCTGTTCGGTTTACCGCGAAAATGGAAGGGGAAGAGACTGAGAAAGTGACAGCAGAGAGAGCAATTTAGTAAAGTGAAATTTCAATTTCAGTTTTCTGAGAGTTGGAAACGGTGGAGGAGGATCAAGGACTTCAAATTGTTGATGATTTTTTGCTGGTTACTAAATTCAGCTTCATGATTCTTCAAATTTGTTGATGATTTTTGCGGTTCATATTTTGCAGGTTTGGCTAATTTTATCTTCTGTAGAAGCTGACGATTCATCCACAAGGCTTCTTTTGGCATCCAATGCCGAAACGCCAGGGTAAGTCTTCTTTATACCTTAAAATGTTAGGTGTTAGTCTCTTGCTGAAAAGTGAAAATCAATTGATTCATGCACAGCTATGTTTGGTAATGTATATATTTACAGCGCTAAGAAAATTTTCATGCCTGTATGAGTAGTAATAGTACATACTGGATAGAAATTGAATGTCTGTGCACCGATCTGGAAAACCGAAAATTTTGGTAATGTATATATCTACAGTGATAAGGAAATTTCCATGCCTGTATTAGTAGTACATACTGGATAGAAATTGAATGTCTGTGTTCCGATCTGGAAAACTGAAAATTTTAGCTCCATTTTTTTAAACACACAGGGAAAGACATTCTGAGGATTATTGTGCAATGTATGACATTTGTGGAACACGCAGCGATGGTAAAGTATTGAACTGTCCATTTGGTTCCCCAGCTGTAAAGGTATATTTGAGGGAATTTATCATTATTTGTTAGCTCATTTAAGCAGAATTGGTGCATCACATCTTCTAGTTTGAACTTCTAAATGTATAAAGGTTGTCATGATCTCGTGAACTCTTTCTTTTCCCAGCCAGATGATTTGCTTTCGTCTAAGATCCAAAGTATGTGTCCAACAATTACTGGGAACGTTTGCTGTACAAAAGCTCAATTTGACACATTGCAGACACAAGTGCAACAGGTAAATCGTTTATCGATTTTTATATTATTGATGCATTCTGCAACTTAAAATTTCAGTTGATCCTCAGGTTTTCCCCTCCTTTCCTCATTCTGTCCTTCTTATGGATACTAACATAGTGACAGAAACTCTCAACAAAAGTAAGAGAAAGAATGACTTTTATTGCGTAAGCCCAAATCTGTTCCATGGAAGACAGGCCCCATATAAGGGTAAAAAAAAGAATACAATGAGGTCCTTAGGAATTCGAGAGCTTCATCCCTTCCTACTACCAATCCAAATGACGATTCAAATACCTCTCAGTCTAAAAAATCACCCTCTATTTTTTCCTCCAGCTGCCTCTCTCTTTCACAGCAACTGTTAGTTAGTTAGCTTTGCATTGACGATGACATCTAAAGGATTGGATTCCCTACAGCTCCCCTCTGTTTCATCTCATAGACCCTCCTAATTGGAGGTCTTTTTATATCACATACTGACTAGTAATGGTTGGCCTTTATGGGTCTCTACATCTTGCTCTTCAATCAATATTACCAGCCTTTTGAAAGTCTACTGAATATGCCTTTAACTCATTGTACATTCTGGCAGGCAATTCCTTTTCTTGTAGGTTGTCCAGCTTGCTTAAGAAACTTCTTGAATCTGTTCTGTGAGCTTACATGCTCTCCAAATCAGAGTTTATTCATCAATGTGACTTCAGTTGACAAGGTAAGATCGAGCATAATTCGTTCATTTTATATTTAATCATGTTGCCTATAATATTATAATTTTCTATATGCAGTTTTGTTATTTATCATTCATTAAAACATCAAGACATTTATTTTAATATATGTCTTAGTTGCCACAAGAATAAGATATTAAGATTTTCTTCTTTGGTATTTTTAGATGCGCATGCAAGTCCTCTGGTTATTTGCTACTCTATTACTTTTACAATACAATTATTTACTCCAATTAATACAATGTTCAGGCTGGTGGTAATTCGACAGTGGGTGGGATTGATTATTTTGTAAGTGATGCTTTTGGTGAAGGGTTATATGAGTCCTGCAAGGATGTGAAGTTTGGCAGCATGAACTCTCGAGCTATACAATTTATTGGTGCCGGTGCTCAAAATTTTAAAGGTAAATCGTACTTTTAAATCTTCAACCAAATACGCATCCTCCTTCTCATGTCTTTTATCTATGATTTCATGGTGCGGTGGTGAATTATAGAATGTTAGAAACACATTTAAAATTATCTCTTCAGATTTTTATGGTAAAGCCTGTCACTGAAATAGCAATTTTAATATGTAGTGTATGTCAGCATGAAGTGGGAAGTAGATGGGTGCATCGAAATCTTGGTTTATGAATATTTTGTTTGCTTGTTTTTAGCTCTAGGAAATTAGAATGCATGCAATGATAAAAATAAACCTTGCATTTTAATTTTTGAGTAGAACACAATTGGTTCTGTCAGACATATAATCTGTTATATTTATTTTCATGGTGTCATTGCTCGATTTCCCCTCTCTGTTCAAGAAACCATTGTTGCTGCCATTTGGTAATTTAACTAACACTCCATACAGTATTAACATTTTAAACATAAAGGTTCATTGTGATAGGGGTTTCTTTATAAGATTATTCTTTATTGAATTGCTTGAAAGTTTGATACTTATACTGAGATTGCTTTTGGCAGAGTGGTTTGCTTTTATTGGTAGAAAAGCAGCCCCTAATAGTCCCGGTTCACCATATGCGATTATGTTCCGGCCTAATGCAACCAAGTCATCTGGGATGAAACCTATGAATGTTTCAGCTTATTCATGCAGTGATACTTCTCTTGGCTGTTCTTGTGGTGACTGTCCTTCATCTTCAGTATGCTCTAATTCAGCTTCAACTACCATCAATAAGGCGAATTCCTGCTCCATAAAAGTGGGGAGTTTAACGGTAAGGGAGCATATGATAATGATTTTAATACTAACCATGTACATTTATTTACTTTCATGATGAACAAAATTTGATTTAAGCCTTCTGTGTATTCTCTAACTAACATGCTTTTACCTTTTGACTTCCGTAGGTGAAGTGCGTTGACTTTATTTTGGCAGTCTTATACATAATACTAATTTGTGTGTTCTTGGGTTGGGCACTGTATCATCGTATAAGGGAAAGAAAGATGACCTATCGAACAGAACCAGTGTCCAATGTCATTAGTGGTGGTGTGTTGTATGCTCGTAATCAGGAGAAGGATGAAAACCTCCCAATGCAGGTTCATTATAGTATGCTATATCTTTATTTTAAACATGTTTGAGAACTGTCTTCCCTTTTTTAATTAAAAAATTTCTTCATTTCCTTTCTTATGCATGCTTGTCTAGTTCTGACTTTGTTTCGACTGATGTTGATGATTATAAGATGATTGAAGATGTTCCACAAAACAGAAATGGAGTCCGGCTCTCAGTTGTGCAAGGATACATGTCAAATTTTTACAGGTCACTATCTATGCTATCAACTTGTTACATGTATATCAACTCACAGAACAATATCTGACCTCATATTAACAATTATGATCAGGAAATATGGATCACTTGTAGCTAGACATCCAATTAACGTCTTGGCTTTAACTCTGGCTATAGTTCTTTTACTTTGTCTTGGTCTAATTCGATTCAAGGTTGAGACACGGCCTGAGAAAGTAAGTATCACACAGTATTTACTCTATTGTTTAAAATGCTCTGTTTAATTCTATTATCTTTTAATCTTTCTGAACAAGTATCCACCTGTAAATAAGAATTTTGTTCTGTACGTGATACAGGTGTATTTAATTTTGACATATGATATAAAATTTTCATCTCACTTCTGAAACTTCAGCAATTGGCTGTACCCCTGGGTTAAAAATTTTAGAGTCTAATTTTGTTCATTGACTTCCATTGCTCTTGGTGTATGCAGTGTGGGTTTTTCTTTCTGATCTTTTCACTGTTGATACCTCCACGCACTTGACTTCTCACTTTATTGCCATTATCAGCTTCTAGAGATGGGTTACTTTACTTTAAGAGACTGGCCTTTTTTGTGTTTGTGGACATAATTTGCATAAGTTTGGTTTTGTTTTGAAGATCCCATTGTATTCTGTACTTATCATTTTATGGATGAATGAAAGTAAGGTTGGTGACACTATTTGAGAATTGTTTTTAATGGGAGAAATTTGTTTGTTGACAAATTGTCTGATTAGAGTATCAAGAAGTACAATGAACCATTACAATTTTGAAATCTAATGGAATAAGTAAGTTCTTGGGCCAGGAATAATAAGCTTTAATATTCTGTTGTCGTGCTTTAGTGATTTTATGTCTAGGATGCTTGACTTCTGAACATTTTCTTTTCTTATCTTCTCTTGATACAGTTCTGTACATTAGTTGAGTTTGTGAAACTAATTTCCTACTTTTCAGCTCTGGGTTGGACCTGGGAGTAAAGCAGCACAAGAGAAGCAGTTTTTTGATAGCCATCTTGCTCCATTTTACAGAATTGAACAGGTTCTTGCCTTGTCCAATTTATTTTTGTTTTCTCCCCATAAGACAGATCAACTTTTCAAGTTCATAATTGGTATAATCTCTGCAAAAACTCTGGCTTATGAATCTCATTTTTTATTTGATTCAGTGATTTCTTTCCTCATCTTAAATAAAAAAGGATTTTCTTCTTTCTCTTGCTTTGGCTTCCCTGCTTGATTCTTCAGAACATATAATGTACCAAAAGACAAACTTTTTTTGTAGAAAATAACAGGAAGCAATAAAGTAGTATAGTTGTAATTGTAATCCACACAAAGTTTTCTTGTCAACTTTTCTTGTATAAATTAGTGTTAAGGTTAATATTATTTGATCTCCCTGATAAGTCAACTCCACTATGCATTTTGCAAGGCGTGTCAATTTGTAATATTCTTCAGGCAAGCTTTTTTGCTCACTTATCTTGATGAATGACAAACAGTCATCTTTCTTTTACAGCTCATACTGGCAACAGTCCCAGATCATATGAATAGCACATCACCAAGAATTGTATCTGCGGACAACATCAGATTTCTGTTCGAAGTACAAAAGAAGGTGAGTGTTCCATCTACAGTACTACTAAAATATTTTGATGGCTATGTTAAATTGAAGGAGTTTCTGTCAGGTTGACGCAATTCGTGCTAATTATTCTGGCTTAATGGTATCTCTCCAAGACATCTGTATGAAGCCACTAGACAAAGATTGTGCCACTCAAAGTGTCCTGCAGGTATAGTTATTTATTTGCAGGCAGAGAATTTTAATTCATTGTTGTTATTGTAAATTTGCATGGTATTAGCTTCTTTTGAATTTACAATTTTCCTCTCCTGATTGACAGTACTTCAAAATGGACCCTAGAAATTTTGATGATAGTGGGGCAGTTGAGCATCTCAATTACTGTTTCCAGGTACCAAATTTTAAGTTTACATCTTGAAGTTGATTGTAGCTTTAGATTTTCTTAATTCTGCTGTTGTTTTGTATGTTTATTGATATGAAAAAAAATGCCCAAGATCTCCTGCCACACTACAGTATACACTTATATCCAATGATCAATGATGTCATTTTCTGCTAGCTTTATTTTCTTGCATGAAACAATTAAAGTTTTGGATCATCCTATGTGGAATACCGGCTTGGATGCGTCTCTTCTGTATTCTAAGATGATACAGCAAAACTCTCTGTTCAAAACATATGTATCATTGTATCAAGTGGTTGATATGAATGTTTGATAAATGCATTTAGAAGGATATCATCTTGGTCAAAATTCTCTTGAATGTTACTGGATTTTCTATATCATAGGGGAGTTGAGAAAAGGGTGTAGATGGCATTGAGGGAAGTTTCTGACTTGTACTTCATTTCCATCATCTCATCAAATTTTTGTAAAGAGATTTTAGATTTATAGCTTGGGGGAAAGACTTTATCCCTTTTCTTGGTATCGGTTATATGGTGTTTTCCCATTCTTAACTATCTAGAAGAATCAATATGAAACTTCATTCATGACACCCAATAATGGTGATGTGCATAGTTTCAAAACGACCTATTTATTTTCTAATGTTTTGTTTATTCAGCAATATTCCTCAGCAGATCAATGCATGAGCGCATTTAAAGCTCCTCTTGATCCTAGCACCGTGTTAGGAGGTTTTTCTGGGAAAGACTATTCTGGGGTACTTTCTCTATTCTTTTAGGTTGTGAATGAATTGTATTTTGTGGAGCACATGATAACTATAATGTGATTTATGCAAGACAGGCATCCGCTTTTATTGTAACTTATCCGGTAAATAATGCTATTGATGAAGAAGGTAATGAAACAGCAAAAGCAGTTGCTTGGGAGAAGGCCTTTATTCAGTTGGTGAAGGTTTGTATCTTGTATTTATACTTTTGACTTCAGTCTTTTATCTGGGTATGAGCCACAGCTTAGATACTTGTCCTGTATAGTTAGTCAACTTTATATTATAACCTGTAGCAACTACTTTGCTTTCGTAGAAAAGAACGGTGTAAAGGTTGCTGCAGTTTCATGCATCCCTAGGAAGTACTTGACACCTGGTTGATTCCCAATGAGTCTTAGTACTCATACTCAGCTTAATGTTCTCATCCCATAATTAGGTCTAGGGTCCTGCCTTATACAAAGAGCAATAAAAAGATGTCGTACAATATCTCAAGCTGGTATTTGCTTTGTCCTATATAATGTGATGTGATCAAGTATCCTGGAACAAGCCCATTACCTTTCCTATCATTCTGTTAGTTTTCATAATTTCCTGTATTTACTGTTTTTTCTGCCACAGGATGAACTGTTACCAATGGCGCAATCAAGGAATTTGACGCTTGCTTTTTCGTCTGAAAGCTCCATTGAGGAAGAGTTGAAAAGAGAAAGTACTGCTGATGCTATTACTATATTGGTAATATCCCCTTCTTTGTTATGTTAAAACGTGTGTTTTCAATAATGCTTCAATATTTTTTAAGGCATGATTATGTTATTATGATTCTATGCCATGTATTCCAAACTTTTTTCAATATCTTCTGTTTGTGGTTTAATCCCTGTACCGGGTTCTATTGCAGGTTAGCTACCTTGTGATGTTTGCTTATATATCTCTTACTTTAGGAGATACACCCCATCCTTCTTCTTTCTATATTTCTTCAAAGGTGCAGTCTCAATTGTATTCTGAAAATGTTACAGATGTTTACTGTTAGCTGGGTTGTTAGTTGGTTAAGCTGAGTTGGTTAGTTTGTTAAGCTGAGTTGGTTAGTTTGTTAGACGGTTGAGGTTAGTATAAAGGGTGTTAACTAATCAATTGTAATCATGTTGAATAGTGAATAAACTTTCTCTCCTTCTCTCTGGTTTCTTTCTCTTTCTCTCTTCATCTCTTCTTCTTCTTCAACCTTCTGTCCTATCATTGGTATCAGAGCCCTAAGATTCACGGAACCGCCATGGCTGAAGCAACAAGGTTTCAGAGTTCGATTCGTGAAGCGGAGGAGCGAATCATGGCAGCGATGGATCCTTGCATCGCCCGCCACATGCGTGAACTGGAACTTCGGTTCGAGACGCAATTCAATGGTTTCCAGGAAGCTATGCGTGGAATTGGTTTGCAGGTCACCGACTTGGCTTCTGCACGACGTAGCAGAACACCAGGCGATGGAGATCACAGGATGCCAACTCGCCTCACGAGGTTGGATTTTCCGAAATTCAGCAAGGACGATGTCGATTCTTGGATCGCTAAGTGCGAGAGGTTTTTTGCGTTGGATGGCACTCCTGAAGGCGAGCGTGTCGCTGTTGCCAGTATCGCCATGGACGAGAGCTCGTTCAGGTGGTTTCAGGGATTGGAGCAAGGTACGGTGGGAAGAGTGACTTGGCCGGAGTTTGCGGCGGCGCTGCGAACACGATTTGGGGTTGAATTTGAGTCGCCGATGGAGGAGCTCAAACGATTGGTGCAACAGGGAAATCTTGAGGAATATCATGAAGCTTTTGACAATCTTGCATGTAGAACAGAGCTTTCTGAGTCGTTGAAGCTTCAGTGTTATCTTGGAGGCCTCAATCCTGAGCTATGTACTGGGGTGAAGATGTTTGGTCCTCGCACTCTGCTGGAAGCAATGAGAATTGCTAAATTGCAAGAGAGAAGTTTGGAATTGTTGCATAAGAAATCTAATTCAGTGACCAAAACCTACAGCAATTGGAGTGAAAGGAAGGGAGTAGCACCTGTAACAGTGGAGAAGAAGGCGATTGAGAGGAAAACTGTTAGGGAAAACAACCAGGAAGGTATTCTGGGCAAGCCAAATTACACATTCCAGAAGAAACTCACTCCTAAGGAGATGGATGAACATCGTACTCAGAATCTGTGCTTCTTTTGCCATGAAAAGTACACTCCAGGGCATGATTGTCCCCAAAGAAAGAAGTCTCAGGTCTTCTTTATGGCAGTAGATGGTCTTGAGTCAGAAGAGCTTTTGGAGGAGGTGGAACAAGAATCTCGACCTGAGGTAAATGTTCCTAAAGTCTCTCTTAATGCTTTGCATGGTGATTCAATTTCTTTAGATGCTTTGGATGGTGATTCAGAATATCCTATGATGAGATTGACTGGTTGGCTAGGCAAGAAGAGAATTTTTGTGTTGATAGATACAGGAAGTACACACAATTTTATTAACCAAAAATTATGCCATGAGGGGTTGAGCAAGATTAAGTGTTTGCAACCAGTAAAAATAACAGTGGCAGATGGGGGAATCATACAAGGCACTGGTTGGTGTGAGGGAATTTCATGGAAAATGCAGGGTTACACTTTTACTGATAATGCAATTGCTATTCCTCTAAGTAGTTGTGACCTCATTTTGGGTATGCAATGGCTTAGACAAAGGGGCAAAATATCATGGGATTTTACCAACTTGATTATGGAGTTTGCTGTGGGAACAGAGATGGTCAGATTGCAGGCCATGGAGGAAAAAGAGAACAAGTTGGTCACTGCTGCCAAACTACACCATATGGTTGGGGAAGATAAGTTTAGCTTCCTACTACAGATTCTTCCTTGTTTTCAGGAAGTGGCTTGCTGTACCATCAAGGCCACTGAATCAGGGAATTCTGGACTATCTTCAGAAGGAGGGAATGAGGAGTTGCAGGCTCATAAAGAAGCAATTTTGCAGGACTACAGTGATGTGTTTGAGGAACCTGCTCAGCTGCCACCTTTTAGGGGCATTCATGATCATAAGATCATCCTTAAAGATGGGTCAAATCCTGTCTCTCTCAGGCCATATAGATATCCCCCTGCACAGAAAGATGTCATTGACAAAATGGTGAAGGAACTGCTGGAATCAGGGGTCATTCAGCCTAGCTCTTCTCCTTTTGCCTCACCAATTGTCTTGGTCAAAAAGAAGGATGGAAGTTGGAGGATGTGTGTAGATTACAGAAAACTTAATGACATGACTGTGAAGGCAAAGTTCCCAATCCCATTGGTGGAAGATTTATTGGATGAACTGGGTGGAGCTAAAATTTTTTCTAAGCTGGACCTAAGAGCTGGCTATCATCAATTGAGGATGAGGCCTGAGGATGTGGAAAAAACAGCTTTCCAAACACATTCAGGGCAATATGAGTATGTTGTTATGCCCTTTGGACTCACAAATGCTCCTTCAACGTTCCAAGGAGCTATGAATGCTATCTTTGCTCCATTTCTAAGAAAGAGTGTGCTCATATTTTTTGATGATATCTTAGTGTATAGTGCTACAGTTGAGGCTCATTTGCAGCATCTAAGAGAGGTGTTTGCTGTCCTTAGGAAGCATTCCTTTTATGTCAAAAGGAGCAAATGTGCTTTCTTTACTCCTGTGATTGAGTACTTAGGCCATTTTATTTCAGCTTCAGGGGTTTCTACAGATTCCACAAAGATCAAAGCTATTCAGGATTGGCCAGAACCTGTGACTATTAAGCAGCTGAGAGGGTTTTTAGGGCTTACAGGCTACTATAGAAGATTTATCAAAGGGTATAGCATTCTGGCTTCCCCATTGACAGATCTTTTGAGGAAAGATGGTTTCCATTGGTCAGCTGCAGCATCAGCAGCTTTTCTCCAGCTCAAAAATGCTTTGGTCCAAGCTCCTGTGCTTGCTATTCCAGATTTGCAGAAGCCTTTTACAGTGGAAACTGATGCTTCTAGTACTGGAATTGGTGCTGTTCTTCTACAGGACAAGCATCCCGTGGCCTTTATTAGTAAGGTCCTATCTCCCAGAAATAGACTCTTATCAGTTTATGATAGAGAGCTATTGGCTTTGGTCCATGCAGTTACTAAATGGCACCAGTATTTGGCTATTCAGCAGTTTACTATTCTTACTGATCAGCAAAGTTTGAAGTTTTTGTTGGAGCAGAGATTATCCACACCAGCTCAATACAGATGGGTCACTAAGTTGATGGGCTTGTCTTATGTGATTCAGTACAAAAGGGGTAAAGAGAATGTGGTGGCTGATGCTCTCTCTCGAGCTTCACATGGAGAGTTGTTCCAGCTCTCAGTTTCTTCCATTTCCTCAGAATTATGGGGTTTACTCACTCAAGCTTATGCAGCTGATGAGGCTCTACAGCAGCTCATCTCTCAAGTCCTAGCCCAACCTCAACTGCATGCTCACTATTCTGTAGTGGATGGTTTCTTGTTTAGGAAACATAGGTTGATGATTCCTAATAATTCTCAAGTCAGAACATTGATTTTGGAATGGCTGCATTCTTCTCATCAGGGTGGGCACTCTGGTATAAGGGCTACTGTTGTTAGGATTAAGTCCTTATTTTTCTGGAAGGGACTCAGTAAGGATGTTGCTGATTTTATCCAAAAGTGTGAGACTTGTCTTCGGTGTAAGTATGAGAGAGTTGCTAGTCCAGGTTTACTTCAACCACTCCCCATACCTGCTGGCGTTTGGCAGAGCATTGCTATGGACTTTATTGACAAATTGCCTAAGTCTCATGGAAAGGATGCTATCTGGGTTGTCATTGATAGGTTGAGCAAGTATGCTCACTTCATTCCCCTCACTCATCCTTATACAGCTTCTACTTTGGCTGAGATTTTCATCAAAGAGGTTTATAGGCTTCATGGTGCTCCCTCCAACATTGTCAGTGATAGGGACCCTCTGTTTACCAGTACATTTTGGACTGCTTTCTTACAGCAGCTGGGCATTTCTCAAAGCCTCACCACTGCTTATCACCCACAATCTGATGGTCAGAGTGAGGTTCTGAATAGGTGTTTAGAACATTACCTTAGAGCCATGACTTGGCAAAGACCTAAGGAATGGGTCACCTGGTTGCCACTAGCTGAGTGGTGGTATAACACCACTTATCATTCAGCTATCCAGACTACTCCCTATGAGGTGGTGTATGGTCAGCCACCAGCAATCCATCTTCCTTATTGTCCTCAGAGCACTATTGTGGAAGCGGTGGACAGGAGCTTTACAGCTAGGGAGCAAATGATTCAGAAGCTTCATGCCAATCTCATGAGGGCTCAAGCCAGAATGAAAATACAGGCTGACAAGCATAGAACAGATAGGGAATTTTCTGTGGGAGATTGGGTTTTGTTAAAACTCCAGCCTTATAGGCAGAGTTCCACTCAACACAGGGCTTCTGAAAAACTATCTCCACGATTTTTTGGACCCTATCAGGTGCTTCACCGTGTTGGCAAGGTTGCTTACACTCTGGCCCTTCCCCCTGAGTCCAAGATCCATCCTACATTCCATGTTTCTCTGCTGAAGCCATGCCCTTCACCGGCTATGCCACATGTACCACTTCCTTTAGAGTGGGGTAATTTGGATCAGCCAACGGCTCCTTTTAAGATCCTCAAGAGACGAATGGTTCAGCGCAGGCACAAGGCAGTCACTGAGGTGCTGGTTCAGTGGCTAGGTGAAATGGAGGAAGAAGCTACTTGGGAGGTTCTGTATAACCTCAAACTGAAGTACCCTACATTTGATACTACTGTTGTTGTCCCTGAGAATTCTCGGGTTATTCCTTGAGGACAAGGAAATTGTTAAGGGGAGGGATATGTTACAGATGTTTACTGTTAGCTGGGTTGTTAGTTGGTTAAGCTGAGTTGGTTAGTTTGTTAAGCTGAGTTGGTTAGTTTGTTAGACGGTTGAGGTTAGTATAAAGGGTGTTAACTAATCAATTGTAATCATGTTGAATAGTGAATAAACTTTCTCTCCTTCTCTCTGGTTTCTTTCTCTTTCTCTCTTCATCTCTTCTTCTTCTTCAACCTTCTGTCCTATCAGAAAATATCTTTCTTACCCATTTCCTTTTTTCTTTATCTTCCCTCCTCCCTAATCCTTCATTACTACCAGGGAATTATGTTTTGATTTAAGCAGTTAATATTATGGAGATAGATATTTATCATGTACATAAATATCTAATCTTACAAGTTTGGATTTCAGGTATTGCTTGGTCTTTCAGGAGTAATTCTCGTTATGCTGTCTGTCCTTGGATCAGTTGCCATTTTTAGTGCCCTTGGTGTAAAATCTACTCTGATCATTATGGAAGTTATCCCATTTCTTGTTCTAGCTGTAAGTTTGCTTTTGATTATAAAGTTGAGATGATAGCTATCAGTGATATATATAATTGTAATGCTGGTGGTAGAATATTTGGAATAGATGGAGAAGAAAGATAAGGAAATTAGATTGACCATTTTATTTTATTTTATTTTAAGAAACAATAAAAGACAAGATCATATTACGGTTAATTTTGATTATCATAGGTTGGGGTGGATAATATGTGCATCCTAGTTCATGCTGTGAAAAGGCAACCGCTGGAATTGCCTTTAGAAGGAAGAATAAGCAATGCGCTTGTGGAAGTTGGACCATCAATAACACTGGCTAGTCTGTCAGAGGTGTTAGCTTTTGCAGTTGGAAGCTTTATTTCCATGCCTGCATGCCGTGTCTTTTCCATGTTTGCTGGTAAGTTTATATGCTTTCAGAATTTTATACCTTTGCTATAGTCTTGGTTATTTCTTGTGTCAATTTCTAATCCTTAGCTTCTGTTAGGATGTAAAAGCAGGGAAAATTAGTTTGACTGTTAGAGGCTTTTATAGTAGTTAGGGGCAGTTGTAGTACTTAGGGGTAGTATTTATTAGGAGGGGATTAGTTAGATACATAAATATGGGTGTGTGAGATTGGAGAGTATGGATTCAGTTGTATACTTGGGAAAACAGAGCAATGACTCAGTTGTAAAAGGGTAACCCTTGGAGGAGATTTCTCTCCTATTCTCTTATTTCAATTCTCACTACTGGGTTCCTAACAGCTTTCCCTTCACACTTTATTTCACAGCATTGGCAGTTCTTTTGGATTTTGTCCTGCAAGTTACTGCTTTTGTAGCTCTGATAGTTCTTGACTCTCAGCGAGCAGAGGATAAGAGAGTTGATTGTTTTCCATGCATAAAAGTGCATTCATTTCATGCAGACCCTGATAAAGGTATAAGTAAAATTTTATTCTGACATGAAACTTCCACACTTTATCACTGCATTTTTTTCTCAAATTGATTGTAAGCTTTTACCTTGTTCCTTTTTAATAACTATATCTTGGTTGACCAAAAGAGTTATTTACTCAAAAATATTGAAAGCTTTGATGATTTCTGTTGAAGTTTGTCTTTTCATAACTTCTCAGGTATTAGACAAAGGAAACCTGGTTTATTGGCTCGATATATGAAGGTAATACTAATTAGCACTATCCTTTTTAGTAAAACTGTTTGCTGATACCTAATAGAGGACAGCATATCCAACATTGTTTACTATTTTGCAAAGCCCCTTTTATGAAGTACTCAAAGTTTAATCTAGCCAAAATTGCTGTACTGTTATAAAAAGAGAGAAATTAGTATGCTAACCTTGTTGTAATCTAGTAATGGAGGGTACAGTTCTGTGTCAAGCACTCAGCAGACAATTTTATGTATCTTTAAAGTTTAGGTCTTTCTATTTCTATTTCTGCTAACATTTTGTGTTTGTTTAGTTATCTTTGCATTCTTTTTCATTCATTAACATCTTTTATCCAACTTTTGTTGTTGACTTCATTATTTCATCGGCTTTACTTGGTTTCTGATAATGCTGTTTTATTTTCCCTTTCAGGAGGTTCATGCTCCCATTCTTAGTATTTGGGGAGTAAAAATAGTTGTCATCGCTATTTTTGTGGCATTTGCATTGGCTAGCATTGTACGTTTTTTGGATTTGTTTCTATGGCTGTGTCATTAGTTCAACTGTAGCTGTTTGTGCTTCTAATGCATTGTTTTCTTTCTTTTTCTCTTTCCCCCGTTTTATTTTGCCTTAATTTTAACCACAAAGGCATTGAGCACTAGAATTGAACCTGGTTTAGAGCAGGAGATTGTTCTTCCCCGAGATTCGTATCTTCAGGTTTAATATTTTGTCTCTGCATCGTTCATGTTTTCTTTTATCCACGTGCTAGGGTTCAAACTAAGTATATGTCTTACTGCAGGGCTATTTCAATAATGTTTCAGAATATCTTAGAATTGGACCACCTTTGTATTTTGTTGTAAAGAACTATAACTACAGGTATTTTTGTTTATCATTTTTTTTCTGCAATCCACCTTTATGTTTGAGAATTTATTTTTACTGAGTTTTTAAATTTGCAGGGATGAATTAGTGCAGTGCATGTGTTAGTGTTAGGAACATTAGTGCATCTTGTAGTTTAGTGACATCCAAAACAGTCCGGTTATGCATATATGCAATATGCACCAAAATATAATGTTTTATGTTTTAGTATTTTTTATGGTAAATTTTTTTATGCTATTTTTTGAATTTTTGTTGTCAATGCCAGTTGTGGTCCAGAACTACTAAAGGATAAATTTCTTAAACCATGATATAATGTAATTTATTGAACCTCCACATCTAGTCATAATACTATTTGTCATATTCTATTGATATTATTGGTTACTACCCTTTTCTTTGTAATCTTTCTTGCTCATAGGCATATGAACGGATATAAAACAAACTACTGTCAAGTTTCAACATGATCATATTAACTTGTGCTTAACTAAATACATCCTCCTTTACCTCGAAAAAACAAATACATCCTCCTTGGTTTTGAGGTGGGATTGATCTCAAGTTGTTTATCTGACTAAAGTTCACTAAAGCTAGTTGTGAATTCTTCACTTTCTAAAGATCTGCTTGTTTTTCAGCTACATAAGTCATAATATATGATGCAATGAGGATTTTCAGTATTCCTGTAGTATCTACTCCCACAAAAAATATCTACCCACAATTTGACTCTCCTTCCACTAACCTCTAAAAAAAGAAGATAAATAACAAATAGATTGTTTCATTTTACTTGTTTTAGCTGAGGGGGTGCAGGAGTTACATACAGTATAGGGGGACTGGAATTTTTTTCATAGTGCATATATTTTTAGAAAGGAAATGTGAAACCTTGTCGTAGTACTTCTGATGTTAGGGATGATTTATTCTAATGTTATTTCCTTTCCTCAGCTCAGAATCAACTCATACAAATCAGCTTTGCTCCATTAGCCAATGCAATTCAGACTCTCTTTTAAATGAGGTAAACCATTAGCAGTAGGCTTTTTTGGCTGAGTGATCTATATATGAATGCTACCAAACATGCAGTTTGGTAATTTGTGGAATATTTGACCTTACAAATCTATCATTTCTTAATAAGACATCCATTTACTTTCCATAGTTATTTTTCATGTCTTAAGGAGGTACTCTATAGTCCATACTATTCATCAGCTTCTTTGCATTAGTTAGTAATTTTCTTTTCCCTACATATTCGTGATAACTTGGATACTCCTTGTTATGGATTCTGTCTCTTTACCTTGTAGATATCTAAGGCGTCTCTAGTACCAGAGACGAGTTATATTGCCAAGCCAGCTGCCTCGTGGCTTGATGATTTTCTTGTGTGGATATCTCCAGAAGCATTTGGATGCTGCAGGAAGTTCACAAATGGGAGTTATTGCCCTCCTGATGATCAGGTCTGGTGCACAATACTGTTTTATGTATTAAATCTCAATTCTGTTTTAATGTATTCCTAATTTGTGTTTTATGTTAGCATTCTTACATTTATACTTTTAAGCTGACTTAATCGAAAATTATACGACCATGGAGAATATACTCAATAATACAAGAAAATTAATGATCATTGCTAGGATTTATCAATTTACTTTATGATGTGTTGTACCTAAGATTTTCATGTAGTTACTTTATTTTATCTTTGTTATTAGTTGTATAATCTAGGATTATTTTATAAAAGAATTAATTAATAGCATAGAAAATGGAATGATTGCCAAGAGAATGAATTTTGTTTTATTGGTATATGGAATTTATGAAAGAGAAGTCTCTTCTTCCTTGATAAATTTCTTTCTGTAAAAAATTTATGAGAGAAAATAAGATGGAGGATATGATTTTTCTGTATTCAAGCTTATGAGTTCTTGATGGAGCTTTATTGGTTCGTTCCAGCCTCCATGTTGTGCTCCTGAAGATGACTCTTGTGTTTCTGGAGCATGTAAAGATTGCACAACGGTAATTAAACAAATGTTTTTTCAGCATTCCTCACTCTGTTTCACTTTGAATAATTTCTTGTTACTGTTCTAAGGCCTTAATCAAACACTTTGCAAGTTTTGCAGTGTTTCCGTCACTCAGATCTTCGTAATGATCGTACATCTACAATGCAATTTAGGGACAAACTCCCATGGTTTCTTAGTGCTTTGCCATCTGCTGATTGTGCAAAAGGTGGTCATGGGGCGTACACCAGCAGTGTTGATTTGAAAGGTTCTTTGATCTAAGCACACTTTTTTTTTGTATATTCACCTTTAAGTCCTGTTCAATTTTTTTTGTATCATCTGACTTTGGTAAGGATATTGAATATGTGATGGTTGCCAGGCTATGACAGTGGCATTATTCAAGCATCATCGTTCCGTACATATCACACCCCACTCAACAAGCAGGTTGTATTTCTGTATTGTTTGTTTAATGATTACAATCATATCAAAGGGCTCCAGGTTTAACTGTGAAACTATTTTAGGTTGACTATGTTAATTCCATGAGGGCTGCTCGAGAGTTCAGTTCAAAAGTTTCTGATTCTTTGAAGGTAATGTATCTTTCAGTCCTACTTGCTGATTCAGTTTTTTTTAGTCATTAGATATAAAATGTAGAAACAAATGATAATATACTAATTAGAGGTGAAAGGGTTGACTTGCTTGTTTCTTGCACTCCATGAAATATATCATTCTCTTGCAATTATTACAGTTTAAAAGAATGAAGTAGGTGACTATGCTTTTACCACATTTATTATATCCAAACTAACAATCCTTTTCTGCCGCAGATTGAGATTTTCCCATATTCAGTGTTCTATATGTTTTTTGAGCAATACCTTAATATATGGAAGACTGCACTGGTCACTCTTGCTATAGCTATTGGTCAGTATTGAGACTTAGAATTCTGTGTATTTTATTATACATTGTTAATTTCATGGGGAAAATGCATGATCAATGTCATGGAAAAGACTTTTAGCTTGAGGGGGAAGTGAGGGTGAATGGGTGATATTGGGAAATTTTGAGCAAAATTTGAATCACTCATTTAAATGTTTAATGATTACATTCTACAATTTATTCATTATGCCTGTTGATGTTGAGCCTGTAAAATATTAACACAATCTAACAATGATGTAACAGGTGCAGTATTTATTGTGTGCTTGGTTATCACATGCAGGTAAGGATGAGCTTATTTAAGAACATGGTTTAAGCTTTTTCTTCCTTCTAACTTCCTGAATTATATAGAAGCATTAATGCGTTATTGTCTTATGAATCAATCTGTTCTTGGTTCAATCCTCCTTTGCTTTAACCTCTATGCAGTTTGTGGAGTTCAGCAATCATTTTGTTGGTTTTGGCTATGATTGTTGTTGATCTTCTGGTATTTTTCCTTCTTTTTAACTGTTACTAGACCTTTCACTTTCTTTCTGATTGAAAATACATAAAATAGCTCTTTGACATGTAGTTCCATATTTTTATTGGTTCTTGATATTTAGAATATCAATTATCAAATTATCTAGTTAATTTGTTTACCAGCACTATTATGCTTTGTAGGGTGTGATGGCCATTCTTAATATCCAGTTGAATGCTGTCTCGGTGGTCAACCTAGTTATGTCAGTGGGCATTGCTGTCGAGTTTTGTGTGCACATCACCCATTCTTTCACTGTCAGTATAATACCTATATTTCTTGTTTAAAATTTTAGATCTATCACTTCTTCCCTTCTTGATTTAGGTGAAATTTAGTGAGAAATATATCTTTGTATATTTTTGTCATTCTCTATCTTGTATTATCTTTGTAAAAACTTCCCATAAAACTTGAATTGGTGTTATAGTTTCTGGTGACAAAATAAATGCTGAAAATGACTACTTGTTTATTGGTGCACTTTCAAGTTATAAATCTGCGCCTATAAAAAAAAACAAAAAAAAGTTATAAATCTGCAAAATATTTGAAAGACATGTCACTATCTTGATTTATTTATGAACTAGTTTCTGTCAATTTCACATGGCCAAATCTTGCTACAGGTAGCAAGTGGGGACAAAGATCAACGTGTTAAGGAGGCTCTGGGTACAATGGGTGCTTCAGTCTTCAGGTGATTTTGTGATAGCCTAGAAAAAATATAGTGTTCGGTTTCTTGACTTGCACACTTGCATGGAAGCAGCAATGTAGAAGCAATATTCTCCAAGCTACTCTTTGGTGTAGCTACTAATTCTCTGAAGGAATTGATGGACAATCAATTTTTAGATATGAACTCATGAAGGAGCATACATGATCTTTCTTGACCACCTTACAAAACTATGGGGAATTTATTCCCTCCAGTTTAATTTTCAACACATTTCATGGTTTTTGTGCCACATCTGCATCTGCGCATCCACATATTATTTTGTCTTATATTTATGTATCATATCTTTCCTAAACAATACATTCTTTTTTATGCGATTGCAGTGGTATCACACTAACAAAATTGGTTGGAGTTATTGTTCTTTACTTCTCAAGAACAGAAGTTTTTGTGGTATTGAACTCATCCTTAGTTTATGATCAGACTAATACATCATATATGTTTGTGATAACTAGCCTGTGTTTTGCAGATTTATTACTTTCAGATGTACTTGTCGTTAGTACTTCTTGGTTTTCTGCACGGACTTGTTTTCTTGCCGGTCAGTGACATTTCCTTCGTATAATTCGTTTTTTATATATGAAAATGCATCAAGTAGAAGATACAATGCTGAAGAATTGCAGCTGAGTTGCACTGTTTAATATGTGTTGGGTTTCCATCTTTGAACTTTGTTCTAGTGGCTGAAAGCATAATATTATACTCTTTTTTTTTTGCTGCAGGTGGTATTAAGCATCTTTGGTCCACCTTCAAGATGTACTATCATTGAACAAGAGGAAAATCGTTCATCAACTTCTTCATAGCTATAAACTTTCAATCATCTGTAAAGTACAGGATGCTTTAGGCGGAAAAGAAGATAGGAAGCATACCAGTTTTGACATGTTCGCTACGAAACTTATATATATGACCCTTTGGAATCCATTTAGTAATCTCTTGCTTGTAAGGCTACGGTGAAAGTTCATGAAATACAAATTTAAATCGTAGGACTGTGGAAGAAAAAGAAAGTTCTGTAACACGTTAGTGTAATTATTAGTTATTACAGTCAAATATTTAACATGTATTAAGTATAATTGATATTTTCATTTTAACAAGTTATCTTTCCTTTATTTCTATAATGTACTGCTATTTTTTTTAGTTACAGGAGGAAAATAATGATGTACTGCTATTTAACTTTATGATTGTGATCGAGTAAATATAGCCTTTTGTATTGATAACATACCTATGAATGTTTTAAGAGTGAACCACCAATTTCGTCTAATGTTTTTTCACACCTTAGTTATGTTCCTATACTTAATGTATGCAATATTTGGCCTTAATGTTTTCACGCACCTTTTTTTTGTTAATGAAGACGATAACAAGGATAAGTGGTTTGAATTACTCGTAGTCATTTTCATCTTTGCTTTCTTTGTCAAACTTGAAGCCATTTCCACCCTTTAAAAAGGGATAGAAGGTCCAGTAGATTCCATGACGTAAAGATGTACGACTGGACTTTACAATCGCTAATTTAAGATAAGATATTAAAAAAACTCCACATCTAGACAAAGACAATACAATACTAGTCAGCAGCCACGAATTTACAAGTGATGCATGCATCTATAAACAAAAATGAATAACATTTATAATATGATAGTTGCGCACTTGTGCCTATAATAATGCACTACGATAGTTAAGTTAATTAAACATATTGAATTTAATAATTAATTAATTTGTTGCGTAGAATCCCTAATCCATAGTAAGTGCATCTTGGATATTTCGTATGTAACCAAAAAAAAAAAAAGTATGTGCATCTTGGATCTAGATAAGTCTTAGGGAGACAAGTAATGGAAACCACAGGCACATGACTGCAACCTTGGAAACAACAATTATCGAATCTAATTGAGTTTCAGTTAAAATAAATGATGATTAATGTTTGCATTTGGCTAGCTTTTCCAAATGAAACCCCAAACTCAAAGTATCATATCCCTCAACAAAACTTATTTAAATAAAGATTATTTACATTTAGAATGTTGCGCAACACTTGAATAGGACAAACTCAGACTGAGGCTTAACTGTTAGAAACTTATAATAAAGAAAACCTGGTTATTGCTTTGAGTATATATGATAAACAAAAGAATTGTGTCTTCAAACTACAAACTTGATAAGAATGATTTTCATATACATACAAAGGATCTTATCTTAAACTTAGTAATATACAATCTTAAAAGGCCAGTGTTACCTAAATTCTATTAACTTCTCATACCACTAGAAGCTTGTATGCAAAGTTTAATGGTACTACTCTCAGAAGATAGACAAACATCAATGCACTCCTCTAAATCAGCATCACAAGTTAGTAATACCCATTCTAAGTCATCATCCAAATATTTAACATCAAATTTGCTCATATCACTCACATTAAATCTCCTAGCAATTTCCTGCAAAAGATGTTCATAGCTCCAACTCTTTGGCATCCGAAACCGGGTTTTTTCATCTCCATATGTAACTTTTACTCTGTGAGCATCCTCCTTTGGAGTTGCTTTGTGACAGGTTTTTAATAAGTAACTTTGATACTCGGTTTTAGTGTGTTCACCAAGTGTTTCCTGGCTTAGAGATCTGGGGAAGAGTTTTGCTTTATTTTCACTGTGGCTTTTAAGCTCTGCTTCACTTCTGATCCTCTTCAACACAACATCAGCAGAGTCTTTACCAACCACAGGATCTTTGTTACAAGCAACATCACTTGTGTGAGGTTGTTGCTCTGGCATGCTGGAACAGGAATGGCTTGAAAGGGAACCCTGGCTGCATGAGGAAGAGAGTGATTTGGTTGCACCTTCTGGGCTCAACGGGCCAAGATCAGGTTGTATGCTTAATGAGTTTGGATTTTCACTTTGATTCAGAGCTGAGACCAGGCTGGCTCCTGATAAATTTGGAGAAGCTAGATCCGGGAAGTTCGAATAGAAGGAATCAATTTTAAATGATGCACCAGAGGCACCTTGAACTGAGTCAATGACAAGTTGGAGTTTCTGTAAGGAGTGACCAACCTTCTTGATCTTTCTAGAAGGCCAACGCTTTATCCCATGTTGTCGGCATACCCTTTTCAAAGTTGTAGTACAAACTGCAAAATTTAATCCAAAAGATGGTTTAATGAAAGACTTTCAAATAGTAATAGATATGCAATGAAACAACTAACATATATGGGATCAGAATGCTCTCATGTTAAACTTCACATGACCTTGCCATGTTAAAATTTTGTGTGTATCTCTCTTTATATGAATAAAACATGTGGAACTCTAAAAGTTTATGAAGAGAGATAAACACCACATTTCACATCACATTGTCAAGTGACATAAGAGAATCCTAATCCAACATATAAGATACTTGTGCAACCGTAACCAAAGCTTTTTTCTTTGTTGGCCATATAGGTAGAACTAAATAATCTTACTTGTATGAAATTAACGTAAGAAAACTGAGCTATAAGAAACATAGTATTGACATAGAAATGCAAGTCTCTCAAACTACACTGTATTTGATAGATGTGTTAGAATGAAGTCAATGGACACAACAAATCATAAGGTTTTACTTTATGTTTGATTGATTTAAAAAATAGAACAAAACAAGAGATAAGGTAAAAAAGAAAATTGTACATCTTAGTTCTGCTAAAAAGGGTGGAAGCAAGGAGAACATGACAGAATCTTTCATATTTATTCGGGTGTGCCAAAAGCTACCTTAGTGTTTGCATACAAAAACATAACATGAAGATATGCTCGTGTAGTATTAGGCTTACCACCAATATTCTTTGCAGCATCTTTTAGGCTTCCAGGAAAATATTGCCTAAGAACTTCCAGAGTGATAGTTTTATCTGCTTTGGCTCGCCTTTTCTCTCCGGTTTTACTTATTCCCACACTTGATAAGTTACCTTCAACAAAAGGAGAACACTCCCTATCACACTCAATGTTTCCTTTTAAAATAGAATCTTCTTGATGTTCCCTTAGATCAGAGAATTTTCCACCCACTGTTTCACTTGATTTTTCTTCAGGTTCCAATGAGGCAACACTTGTTATGTGTTGGGGTTCTGACCATTTCACAGTCCTAGCAAATCCACTATCTTCAAGGGCCATCACTTCAACTGATGAGCTAGTTCTCTCCAATTCCTTATCTGTTATAACCCGCAAGCTGCGGCAACACCTTTGTATAATTATGGACAATGATATAAGCATGTTTTTCTGTTCTTCACTGTCATTGCAATTCACAGGCAAGAAGAACTCTAGAACATAGTCATCTGCACTACTATAGATGCTTCGGAGGCGTATGGCAACTGCAGCGCGCAATCCGAACAATCTGGCATGATGAGACAGTGGATAGTCTGTCTTGCTTAACATAGTTATGTCGGTTGAGAAGAATGGTTGATTTATCATGAAAGCTTTCCCAGCAACACCTTGACCTTTTAACAAGTGATGCTCCATGCAAGCCTCATGAAAGAACCTAACAGAGGGATCACCAACATAGCAAGCTTGCTCCACAGGAGATATGCAGTGTAAGTAATTATCTTCAGAATGCCGGCACCCATCTTTGCCTTGTTGAAAGCACGAGACCCAAGTTTGAGCTAAAGGTAATTTGTGCATATGACATGCAGATCTCAGCACCTCTTGAATCTCGGGTAGTGCAGCTTCATACGACTTGTCACGTGCCTGCTAAAATAAAACCAGTAGTCATGAGGAAATTGAGAACTTAAGTTCACTAAAATCTTCCTCTGAGGTGATTTTCCATTTACCTTTGCATTCTGAATACTTGAATGTTTCAAGCTTGTAAGATCAACAACCTGCAAGGTAAAAATCTTCCCCCGATTATTAAACTAAAATAGATGAGTTTTGATGAGCTTCATATTTGACATATTAAACCATTCGTTGCCATAAGCATTTATACAGATAAAACAATTCAATTACAAGAGAGAAAAACATAAGATTATTGCAAAAAATATGGATTGACAAACAGAAAAAGAGGATATTTTGCAGGGGGCTGAGGGTTTTAAGGTACAAAAGTGATGTAGTAAGAAAATGCTTTGAGCCATAAGGAAGAAATGCAGTTTACTACCCCTTCAGAAACAGCAAATAGCACATTAAGTACATGTTTGGTTTAGCGTCAGGAGAAGTAAGTTTGGATATAAATGATTCTCAGAAAAATTGATCATGGTAAAAGTGAGTAGAAGTTGATGTGATTTATTTTTGGGTACATTTACTGTAAAAGTGATTTTAACAGGAAAATAATAGGAATCTATTGTGAGAATAACTAAAATCATCATGTTAACTCAAAATCTTGGTCTTTTTGCTTTGGTCCCATCATGTTTTTGTTTAGCCTGAAATGCTTCTAAGAATTTCACCTAAACATGTTCTGATGAAAAACCACGTCAAAGAAGATTAGAAGTGTTTCTGTGGATGAGCAACGCGAAACCAAGCATATATTGAAAGCATCCTAAAATTCCACTGTTTTAAAACCCAAAATTCTCTTTATTCTAAAGATGGTAACATCACAACAGAAATTTATGCAAAAAAAAGCTAGGAGAAATACCTCAAGTGCCTTGCAAACACTCTCAAGTTGAGGGACATAATTGATCTGCTGTGTAGTCATCACAACCTCAATAACACCCAAGCAAGTCCTGCTACCTTGCTCAAAGATTGGCACTGCTAATGTTCCACATATGTCAAACTCTCGAGCATGTTCGACACGCGGGTACTCATCACTCCTGAAGAACCTCACATCAGGAGTCCACTCAGGAACCTTGTCCCGGAAAACTCGACCCGGCAATCCCGGCACCAACTCCTTGGAGTCCTCCTCTGCTGAAAACTGAAACCCCTCAGAGATTTCTCGGTACCTTGCAAGGTTTTCAGACCCAGAATCAAGTGAAAATGGAAGATTGTTAGCTGATAGAATAGGCCTATCACCTCGAGGAACTGGCACCCAAATTTGTATGAGCATGTCTTTGTTCCAATTGAATTGTTTGATCCATTTCAGGGCCCTTATCAGCTTCTCCATTATGGAAGGTCCAAGTCCAGGACTACATGTAGGTGCAATCCACCACCTCTTAACCCCATCAGAAGTACCTTCTACAACTGAATGAGTTTCAGTTTCAGACTGATTATTATACCTACCATCAACAACATTAACCATGTTCTGGCTCTGGCTCACTAATTGGGTGTTGCCAAGAGGAGCTTCTTGTGATTCATGTTGATCCTCAACATGGGTTGGCTCATTGGTTTCTAAAGCAGGCCATGAGAATGAAGGGTCAAATAGAGGACTTGAAAAAGGAGGACTTTGCTGCAGCAAGAAATTTGATCCATCAGCAGAAGCTTCCAACCAGCAACCATCTAAGAGAAGATCACTCATGTATTCAAAATCCATCGAGGTTTCATTTGTTGGAGCTTCCATCATGGCTGCAGATGTTGTTGTCACAGCACCATCCCCCATAATCAGGGTTTTAAATTGCACTTGTTGTCACTGCTGCGTCGTGGAATTGCGGACAAATGCAGGTTGAAACGACCGCAATTGCAATTGCCAACCGCAATTTAGAAACCTGCCATGATGGTTGCTTCTACTTCTTTCTCAACCCTTAAACTCACACAGTTGCTTCTAGAATCTTTAAGCCCATGTTTCAGCTACCAAACAGATCTGAAAAACCTTGTCAAAAAGGGTGAGGAACCTTTCAGTCTTCAGTCTCCAAACGTTGTTGTCTGTCCAAAGTTGTCAATGATGTCAGTAAGTAATGATATTGGAGGAAGAATAAGAAACAGAGAAACAACAACATGATGATGATTATATTAGATCTTCAAAATAGGAAAAGATGTGATTTTTGCTGAACGGACTCAAATTTTCACTCCCACACAGAAATAGAATATATTCCATGAAAAAATTGGATGACTACAAAGTCTCAATCCAACAAAAAGAAAGAGAGTTGGACCAGAAAGATACCCTCATACACACTTTACAGGAAATGATAGTTCTAGTGGATGAAAGCAATTAATCTTTTTGCATGTGGAATCAAACTTGGACTGGTAAAGGTGAGGAGAAAAAGAATATGGATAGCTCCTCCTCATGTAAAAGATTCTTGAAGATACCAAGTATGGGTTTTATTATTTTTTAATTTTTTTGTTGTTTGAACTTTGAACTGTTTTATAATGTTCCAGTTCATTCATGTTCATGCTAATCCAATCCACCAAAATAATAATAATAATAATAATTCAAGCTAACCTCCAAGGAAAATAAAGGCCAGAAACTCTGAATTTGAGCAAGTAGCAAGCAATAATTAAAAGAAACATGAAAGGTTCGTGATGATAGTGATACTCATAATTAGAAAGAAGTTGAGCAAGTAGCAGTAGCAACCAAGAAGTGAAGAAGCTCTTTCTGTAGGAGGCAGGGGGACAGTGTTGTTAGTAGAAGGAGGCAGAGAATGATAATGATGATGATTCCAATCTAAGCAAAAGGGAAAAAGAAGATACTGATGAGGATTCCTACCCCACACCACAAAACTCTATGTGAGGCTTTGTAAGTCTCGTTCTCCCGGTAAAGTCAAACCACAAGCTAAGCAAACCTCACCATATACCAATATAAACCTCTATCTCTATCTATGATTCATCATCCTCTCTTATTTTATTCCATCCGGCACACTTCATTTCTTATAGTTTGTTTTCGTGTATGACATTTTATAGATGGAATCTCTTAATGCTTAATTAGTAAGATTTATGAGATATATATATGTTGGAGATGAAAAAGTTCATAGATCAATTCCTATAGGAACCGATAGAAAAAATATTATAATTGTAAATATTCAGACATGTCCGGGGCTCATAGGTTGAATTGGATGAATTTTCAACAAAAATAAAGTTGAATTAATCAAAACTGTTCGGGTTTGTTTGGATTAGATTTTACCTATAGTTCTCTTCAAACTCAAATCAAATTAATGAACTTCGGGTTGTATTAGTTCAGATGATCGGGTCTCTATTAAAATAATATGAAATATGGAAATATGAAAAAAATATTAAAAAACATCAAAATGCATCTTGTATACTCCATGACTTTGGTTTAACAATCCATATTACCAGAGATTGCTAGCAATGACAGTGGTGGAATGAATGGCAATGGGAAAGGAAGGAGGGGGAGGACGTCCATGGCGAAACTTCTAGAGGTTGGAATAGAAATAAGCTTACTTTTATAAGTTATTTATGTTAACTTATATTTATTCATAATATATTTTCAGCATATTTCAATAAAAAAATTAAACTAACTTATAAATAAATGCTTATGCAATAAGTAATAATTATCTTAAACACTTAACTAGGGTGTTTTTCTAGAAGTGAACAAACAACAAAACAAAGAAGGTTTTTTAGAAGTGAAATAAAACACAAAACAAAGAAAAAAAACAAACCCACCAAACTAAAAGTTAATAATATAGTTTTTCTATATATTTTTTGTATTAGCTTCTGCTCCTGTTCTCATTTTGATAGTAAAAAATATTATAAAACTATATTCGGTGGAATCAGAATCCTTGCAAGTGGAATTTTAAAATGTTTATGTTGCATCGTTCCACGTTTGCCACCATATACGCTTTAATTGGCAATTTGCGGATACCTGTTCCTTTTTTTTGTTTTTGTTTTATTTCGGTGGCCCACCGTTCCAGCTCAAAGGCCCAAAATGTCATAAGAGGACAAAATTATACAAAACAAAAATTAAGGTTAGTAACATTTTCCAAAACAAAAAATTACTCTAATTATATATATTTATGGTTGGTTTTGTTTTTCAAATATTTATTTTAAAAATATTTAAAAGTAGAATGATTATAAAAATATATTGAAAAGAAAGTTAGGAGAGTGCGTAAGTCTCACTTACAAACTTGTTAATGTAATTGAAAATAAATAACATTTCAAAAAAATAAATAAATAAACTCCTTTCAAAAAAATAAAATAATTAATAAGTAATAAATAAACTCTTGGCTCACGTTGGTATGGGACCCGAGGCTTTTTGTTTTTGACTTTTGTTTATAGAATCTGACCTCAACTCTCTTGACATTTTCTTAGGGTGTGTTATTGTTAATGCACGCACAACACAAGTAATGATGTGAAGTATGTTTGGAAAATTTACTGTAATGAATTTACAGGTCAACTTTTCTGGATAATTGTAAGTTGTAAAAATATGAATGCGAGAAACTGAAAGGAGTATGATTTCACGATTATTTGATATAAGGTGTGTTTACTTAATTAATTAAATACTATTTAGGTTAGCTCTTTTTGTTTCTTTATCATAAGGATGAGGTTCGATCATCATTCATGAGTGTAGTTAGTGGTTAGTCGTTCGCCGCTTAATACAAACACTTACGGTGATGAGATTAGTAATTTTTTTATAGATGGCGGAGGCTCTGGGATAACAAATAAAAAACACTGACAAACAACTTTATTTTTTTGTTTTAAAGCTCTTATTTTAAGCTCTTATATATTTTAAGTCCTCGTAAAATAGCTAAAGTGGTAGGAGTTGAGGACATATGGATTGGGTATGGAAAGGTCCAGGGTTCGATCCCTGACGGGTGCAATTTATCTTTCCAATGTATCAGAAAAAAAAGACTCTTATTTTAAGCTTTAAAAAATTATAAAATAAAAACTAGGTTAAACGGTACATTATAATTATGTAAGCTTTAATAAATTTATTAAAATAAGCTCAAAATTAATTATAAGTACATAGAAGCATTTATTAATAAATTAATTTAAACAACTTAAGAAAATAAAATAAGTTTAGATTAGTTGCATCTGCTTATCTCACTAAAAAGTAAAAACACTTGTTTATATGGCGCTCATATTTAAAATAGGCTCTTTAAAAGCCAACCATGTGTAAGTTTATGACCACTAATTAGTTGGTAGGTTGGAATATAGCTATGCTGTCTACTAAAGAGAAGAATATAGAGGCAGATTCAAGAGCCAAAGATAGCTAGTGCAAGTCCAAATTAATTAAATAATATCTAACTTTATACTTAACATGTTAAAAAATTGTTTATTTGATTAGATCATCAAAACTAATAGTATTCATATAAGTTCCTCTCTCTGTATCATTATCATATCATCATAAAAATAACAATTTCGCTTTGTCAATGACGTGAGAGAGCCTTCTAGCCTACACTGACTCAGTCATGCACTATACAAATTGAAAGAACTCAAGAATTAATAAAAGTTGTTTGATTTGTCGATTATGACGTGTGATTATAGAAAATTTCAAGATTACATAAATATCTCAATATTTTTTTTTTGCCATGAATCTCTTTTTTTATCCTTAATCCACCGTTTATTTCCTTTGTAAATCAACAAACTTACGAGACATGCATACGGTACCACAATAAACTTTTTTCGGTGGCTAATGTTGTGTTAATTCATTTAAAAAGTACATGTTTAATTGACAGAAGTTATGTTGGAGTCAAACTGACATGCGTCTATTATTAGCTTGTTAATTCGAGTTTAAGTTTATTTAAAAAGAATTATTTAATATAAAAAATATACATAGAGTATAACTTTGATTAACATAAAAGATTTGTTCAAAAAAAAAACATAAAAGATTAACATCATATTTAAAAATTTAATTCATTTTCCTATATGATATTTGTTTTATTGGAAGGAAGTAAGCCCAAAAACATAACTACACACAGACAAAATTTGGGAAAGAAGTTTTCAAACAGTCAGAAAACAAGAACCAGGAGCTAAGTCTCTCAGAACACATGAGACCCCAAGGCTAACTCATGAGCTATATTACTAGACAATTTGCCACTTGATCAGCCTTATGATGAACATGAACATAAAGAGTCTCTCAGACTTTCTGCATTAAGTATCTACTCTGAAACACTATAGAGCCACGAGGGTGAAGGTTTGAACAACCCTCATTAATCAAATTGACCGCAACGAGGGAATCGCTTCCGACGATTGACAACTTTAGACAACCAACAGTCCCAAGCACAGCTCAAATTTTATCTATGTTATTTAGATAAATGCGATAGTTGAAATTACCCTAAACAAAGTCTGAGTTAAATCACTATAATCTCATGTAAATCAATACTATTTAAGATAAGTGATAAAAGGTGACATTCATGTCTCACTTATCTTAAATATCAATGATATACTTAGAACTAGAATAATTCAACCTAAATTTTATCAAAGATAATTTAGACAACCACATTTAAAATAGCTTTACAGTGACATTCAGCTATGTCGTGTGAGCTATGTATGTCACACAAGAACAACAGTTGCATTTATTTAACTTAATAAAAATAACCTATTATTTTTTAATTTACCTGAAAATAATTAGATGTTTAGGTAAACAAAATTTGTACTTTTTTTCTTTTTGAAATCAACTTACACTTTATCTGTATTGAATTTAAATTGATGATT
This sequence comes from Lotus japonicus, assembly GCF_012489685.1. NCBI lineage: Eukaryota > Viridiplantae > Streptophyta > Magnoliopsida > Fabales > Fabaceae > Lotus > Lotus japonicus. The sequence goes on along the minus strand of NC_080041.1, from coordinate 93,064,630 downwards.
TTTTAATACAATTAAAGAATTTAATTTATTTTCATGATCAGGATAATAAGTTTTACATATACAAGTATAGTACCCGTTTGTCCGTGCACGGATAATTTATTACGAACTCAACTGTTAATTACAATTATTGGATATTTGATCTTTATGGAGTGATATAAGTGATATAATTTATTACGACCTCAACTGTTGTTATCTTATTTTAATTTTTTAAATATTTATATGTTATAGTATAAATTAGATGAGTTTCAAATGTTCACTGTGTTTGACACTATCTCAATGTCTTCTGTAGTGCAAACCCCGACCCATGAGAGTTTTTTATACTGTAACTTTAATGTAATTAAAAGTTAAATATGTTCCATGTCCCTGAAAAATTAGGGTGTTTTGGTTTTTATCAAAGTAGGTTATAAAGAAAGTACATCAGTAATATGAGCTGGAGGATATATGGGTTGGGTAGGGCGAGGTCCAGGGATCGATTCCTGGCGGGTGCAATTTATCTTTTCGATGTACCAAACAAATAATAATTCAATATCTATGTAAAATTCTTTATAGTATCATAAAAAGCTTAATGCTTATGGTTCGTATCACCCAGAGGGACCAGGGTTCACTCTCAGTGGCCACACTCTCAGATCAAGTTCACATCACTTGACATATATAGTTCAAACTACTATCATGTTTCTCCGTCATTAGACATGAATGGAAGATAATTATATTTGACTCAACAAAGAAAAATTAACCAAGAGTCAATTGGGTGAATTAAAATCTGATTGAGAGAATGAAGATACACTCATAATTAAAGATGACAGAAAGATTCTGGTCGTAATTTGAGATGACTGTGTGAACCAAAATAATGTGAATAAATAAGATTCTTGTAATTTGAAATGACTGTCCAAAAGTCATGCTCATAATTTAACACAATATATGTAATGTAACATACAATTGAGACAAACATAGAGTACATTTAAAATAGACTCCAACATAAAGGGCATGACAAACCCACATAAGCAAAAGGAAAATAAAATCTTGAATCTGGTAGCACTGACCATAGCCCAGATATCCCAATAATTACTTAACATGACAACAATAGCACAACAAAATTAACACCTTACACAAAGCTGTGACAAAATCAGACCAGGTCCCAGTCATTCTGGTATAAATATACAAATACTACCTATCTAACTTAACACTCCTTATTTTCAGCCTTTTTAAAGTCCTTGAGCTGCTGATTGTTTCTCCACTGTTAATACTACCAATCGATGAGAAAACAGCGGAGCGTTCATGTGGTGAAATATCATCTAGGGATGGAACATGTGGGCTCATTTCAGAAAGGTTGGCAGAACTTTCACAATTTAAATCAGACATATCACCATCCTTGGATAAAATTAAGCTGAAAAAAAGTAGGCACATTAGATAAAATTAACATATGAGAATTATACAATGTAGATATTGCAAACCTTCTATGGAGTCTGAACCTTGGCCTTGTCCTTAAATGCTCCAATGATGCTAAAATGATCACATATTTTTTTGACGCGGAAAGAATCATCAAATCGTACACCATGATCAGCTGCCTTCTCAGCCTTGAATAACAGCTCCCAACCAACTAAGGCCCCGTTTGGAAAAACAGCTTAATTAAGCACTTATGGTCATAAGCGCTTATGTCATAAGCGCTTATTCATAAGCTATTTTTGAAAATTTATTGAAATAAATTAAAAATAAGCTGTATATAAGCATAAGCTGTTTTTCATAAGCTATCCTGAGTAGCTTATGAAAATAAGCTGAAAATAGCTTATGACAGGTCATAAGCTGTTTGCATAAGCTCTCCCAAACACTGGCATAAGAGCTTATGCTGTTAGATAAGCTCAAATAAGCTCTTCCAAACTGGGCCTAAGTCCATAATCACAGGGGGGTATTCAAATGAGGACTTACCCTAAAACAGAGCAAGGGTCATTATGCAAATCATAATTTTTACCAATTTTAAAGTCTTGATGAAAGTAAATAGGAGAAGTCATCACATCCTAAAATGAAATTTGTCAATTTGTTCAATGTTAAAACAGAAAATTACTACTGTATTGAGTTCAAAAGGAGAAAAAAAGAAGAAAAAGGAGAAAACTTGAGTTAACAAACAACACATAAGGGCATGTCTTGGGGTTCTGGTAGGAAAAACAGATGAAAAAACATTGTCAAACCTTGCAAATGCATCGTTGAGGCAGTGAAGCATATCAACATACTTGCCCTCAAGAGGAAGCAAAACCCACAATAGCCAAGGACCTCCAAAAGACCTGTCACCTGAAAATTTGTATAAGATAAGAATGATCAACAATCATATTGCATGAAATCTGCCAAAAAAGTATCAACATTCTTGTTTAGCTTTGTATTGCCAAAAAGTACATTACATTATTACAATCATATTGCATGAAATCTGCAATTTCAGTAATTCCAGTTACTACTAAGATTTGTTCAAGATCAACAAACCTACTCTGTAAGTTTCACAATTAAATAATGAAAGCACATAAATGATATATTGTAACTCATAAAGAGAACGTGAACTGTGTGTATCAGGTTCCATGATTTTTACAATGCTCACTTATATCAGGATAAAATACTCTTAAATAATTAAATAATTTAAAAAGTAGGGAGTAAGCATCTTCAAATTAAACAGTTCAAACCAGTTTCGTGTTAAATTAAAAAGAGATCACTTTAAGAGTCTCATGGACAATGCCAAGGTCACAATTCATCAATTTCCTCAGCCCAAAGAGTCTCATGGATTAGATAGTGTATGTTTGAAAATAAGAAATAAATAAGGCTATGGTTACACACTTTAGCAACTAAATGTCTTCATAAATAACATACCCTGTAATACTGTTGCTTTAAAAAGTTTCAAAAGAAGGAAGCAAAGAGTAGGAGTAATAAGAGTAGTAGCTACCATGAGTTTGAATTCACCTCTACCAGCTTGAGATCTTCCGGAAGTTGCAAAATAATCAACAAAATCTGCCCAAGAGCCCTCTATTCCAATTATGCTCCTCTGCACTACAGGTCAAAAGAGGACAAATACCATAAATTTAGAACACTGATCTTGCATAAATTTTAGGTACTAAAAGCAGTTCAGCCTTACAAAATTCTGCACTAAAAGCAGTTCAACTTAGGTACCGTAGTGATACATTCCATGCTTTCCCACGCATAAAATCAGCTATGCTATACTCACAAAAATATGGAGGAAAAATCTCATTAAAAAACATCATGAACAGGATGTAGACAGAGGGAAAACTCAAATATTTTTAAATCAATTTAATATACTTTCAATAAAATATATTAGTTTAATAGTTGTTAACCTTAAGAATCTGAAAATGTATATATTAATGTTACAAATATTTGCTCAATTTTGTAGGAGAATATGATGTAGCTTTTAGTGGTCTTATTGGTGTTAGTTACATGTTTAGGAGTTAGTAGCTGCACTTCCTAGCTAAAGACCACAAACAAAATGAAATCCAAAATTTTAATAGTCAATGAATAATAGAATGGTAGAGGATTCAATGATGTCTTTTTCCTACACCACAAGCCAGATACAAAATGATGAACACAAATTTATAGAGCATAGCATAATCAAACACACTTAACATAATAATCCAGGACAAAACAGCCCTTCAAGTTAATTTACATATGATTTTTTATTTCACGTAGTGAAAAAGTATGCTAATAAGTCTTGTGAAAAAAGGTGCAAAGAGAATCAAAATCGCAGAAGAAAAATGTACGCTAAAAATGAATTCCAGAAAACAGAGTTTGTGCATTAGAAACAGCAGCTTCAAAGAACTGTCCTTGAAAGGTGAAACACATTAGCAAATAGTTGTACATAAATTAAACTAAATAGATAAACTGTGGAACATACATCATGAATAGAGGTAGTAAAATATAGAGATTGGAAACCAACGAAAGAAACAAAAGCATCTTAAAACCTGATACGCTCGAGGGTTTGAGAGGGTTTTATCATGACGGAGAAAACCTGATATTTGGCATCAGGCAGTCTTGGAAAGAAACAAACTTCTGACCTCTAGCATGGCATAGAAGAAGTAGCTTTCAAAACTTTGCTTTGGAAGAAGCAAATTTCATTCTCGCATCAATCCGAAATCACATTTCCATCTCCAAAGTTTCTTTAAATCATGATCTTCTTTTTCATTAACTTACCTTTGCAGCTATACAGAACCCCTCAAAATCTAATTTGCCAAGTACTCGAATTCCATGATCACCGAAGCCTGAGACCAATTGAGAAAAAAATTGAAACTTTTAGGTAAGAGTAATTTGTTGGATAGAAAAAACACAAAGTAGTCACAGAACCTGGAAAGCAAGGAAAAGAAGTGAAGTTCAATGACAAATCTAATCATGTTCAGCATAAAACCAAATTAGAATTTCCTACTTATCATTATTTACCCCTGATTGCAAAAGGGATTGAAGTTTAAAAACTACATAAAACACAATATTTTAGTTATTTATCATGCTTATCGGTGAGGATGAAGGCTGCCATTTTACCATGAGAGTAATTCATTATATATTGGTTCCAGCAAGCGAGATACATAGCGGCAAAATCAGTGACCTTGATGAACTTGAGGAGTGAAATGATGACATAAAACAAAAACTGACAGCCATCTTAAAAAGAACTTGTTTGTGCTCAAGCTTAGCAAATCTTAGAATCATCCTGTGAAATAAATGTACTTAATTCAAGATTAAAGAGATTTGGCATGCTTTTGTTACAATCTACTACAACTTGATATTGATAAGCACATGTACAAAACATTGAGAGAACAACAAATAACCTTAGAATCAATGAGGACAGGTTGCAAGGCATATGGTTTAGTAAGTTCACCATTAGAAACATCTCCCACTTCATAATAAACCTTGCTCTGATATTCCATGCTTCTCTCCCAAGGCATAAGCTTCAAATTGAATTATAAGGTGCAAACATTGGGGAAATCAGTGGAAATAAGGGATGGTTTAAGAGAAGGGCAAATGGGATATGGGAAAGCAGATGAATGATGGGTTCACAACATGGAGTATTTATAGCAAAATTGAACAAATTTGCTGGCAGAACTACAACTCTATCAGTTGTAGGTACTTGAGTCTATAACATGTGTCTTAAAAAATGCAATTTAAAACAAAAAATGAAGGGAATTCAAATACAGATGAATGAAGGTACGAAAGAATCAAAGGAAATTTATGGTGAATTAGACTACTTACTGATTCAGCCAGGATTTACTCCTTGGAACTGTAATGAAATCTCCAATACAGAGAGAAGGATGAGCAAGCAACAGTAGATCCATGGAGGTGTTGGACCATGAATGGAGCCACCGAATCGGCGCAGCAGTGCAATCGGAGAAGACAGAATTGATGGATTGGTGAGGAGTGGGTGGAAAGAGGAACGAAAACACAGAATCAGTGCTAAGGTTTCGGATTGATGTGAAGAAAAAGAAGGCTGTGGAAGAGAATTCACGAAATCAGAGGGTGACAACTGGTACGACGGAGTGGGTAGAGAGGGAGAGGAACACGCGAAAACAATGGGTTGATGAGAGATGGTGATGAACAGTGTCGAAGTGCAAACGACGTCGTATGTGGAACTGGCGAGGGAAAAAAAACAAAACTAAAATTGAGTCAAAGCAGGACACGTGTCAGAACGTAATTGGATGTTATTTAGCTACAGTAGTGGAAGATTAAGAAGTAGTAGATAACATACCAAATCACATTTCTCAATTTTATTTTATTTTTAATCACATTCGAAGCTGATATGATCACTATGGACGACAAAACTCTGTTTGTCAATATTTAACACAATTACACTCATAGAGATTGGAACCCAAGACCGCTAATTAAGCTAAAATAATCTCATATCAGTTTATCTCTGCCCTTGTTGATCAGTGCACAGTAATTAAACTGATTATAATTAATTATTTAGAGGTAAGAATGTGTGTACATTTGAACATATTTCATATATTCCCTGTGAGATTTCGCTTAAAATATGAGATCGTGATAAAAAATCAAAAGGTGATGAGGGCACTAACGAAGGAGATTCACCTTCCACCACAACAAATCTGATAATTAACTACTCCCTCCGTCCCTAATTATAAGCTAACATTGAGACTTTTTTTGTGTCACTAAATATAAGCTAACCTTGCAAAAGTTAATATTTCTTTCCATATTCACCCTTGCATTTATTGGTAGTGGAGCACCACCATTAGTAGTACAATGATGAAAAAGTGTTATCATAAATAGGGGTAAACATAGAAAGTTGTACATTTTTTTTGAAAACCAATGCATCAATTAAGGCTTTCTTAATAAGTGTGATTTTTACAACTTTAGCTTATAATTAGGGACGGAGGGAGTACAATATTCGGTCTCATACGGCAAACCCAAATCACTCAATATAAAAAACAAGTGTCTCTTTCTCTTTGCTGGAAATAAACATGACGTCAGAATCAAAATAGTAATGCTCAGACCAAAAGAAGGGAAACACTAATTGTTTTTAGAACATTTGCAGCAATAATATTTATATGTATGTTATGTAGGGTATGGTTTGGTTGTATACGACATCCAGGGTTCGTTTACTTGTTTCAGGGTAACTTCTCTAGTTCTTCACGTACCGTGTTATTTTTCCTCTGCTAGTTCTCTACAATCTACTGCTGATGCAACATGAGACCAAACAAACTAAAGAATGTGATACATTATTTTTGTCAATAAAGATGTACTTTTTTGGCAAATGTACTTTTTTATGAATGGACCATGCACTATGTAATTTGGAGGGCCCGGCCCGATTGAATATTCACCATTGATTAGTCTTATCTCACATTTGTGGCGTGTGATGCACCGAACATAAGGGAGATTCCATTCACATCCCCTGTGCCTGAGTAGTATTATGATAGTAAATTTTTTAGGAAATCAATGCAACAATGATAAATTTCATGACAACTTAGCGCGATGTTCTCAATAAAACAAATGTGTTAGTATTTTATTAAAAAACAGGTGGATTGTTAGTGTAACAATAATAAACTGCAAGGAGGTGACGGTAAGTTTCCCAATATAAATATTCGATGAGGTTAAAAAAGGTTAAACAATTAAATAATGTATCCTGTCAAAAAAAATTAAATAATGTAATTAAATTTTAAAATCACGTTTTATATTTTTATATGGGGTAACATGCTTGAATTGAAATATTTAGTGTGTGAATGTTCTCGCTTTTAAAAGAAAGGTTGTGAAATTTGTGTACATTTTTCAAACTAACACAAAAAGGCTGCATTTTATCACTTCATATTTAATAAAAGGTGGATTTGGAGGTTAAATTAGTTCAAGATTAGAATATCAAAATTACTTTTGCTTGGAGTAAACTCACATTGTACACTCCCTAGTCCCTTCAAATGCAAACATATTTCCTTCTCTTTCATTCCTTCATCACTCTCCCGTCCTTTTTTTATTAGAAACCCTCATAATCGACTATGTTAAAGTGAATAGTCACAGTTCCAAATAATAAAAACACTCGCTCAAGATACACTTGATGCAAATCTGGACTCTCTCAACTCAAAGGGTTTTGGTAAGCAAATGGGAAGGTAATGATGGCATGAATTTAGCCAACTAAGATTGAAAACACAATTGAAAGAACTGGATGTGCTACTTTGCTTAGCGGAAATGAAAATGAACACACGGCCAAAGTGTGTCATAAAACGTAATGGATAGAGCATGAAGAGTAGATTGAGTGACGGGGAAGGCATAAGATTCTAATTTCCCAAGATAAGAGATGCATCATTTGGGGCAGAAGATTATTATCCTCAATAGTAGAATGGTGTGGCAGCAACAAATTGATCGCTGCGTCTTATTGTTGATAAGATCAACACCCCTGGCTTTTAAACACAAACCACTTAACACTGACCAATGCAACCAACTGGTCTACAGTAAACATTTGAGACAATAGTTCCAAATTCTATAACAGCACCAGCAGATGGAAACAGTGTAAACAAATAGTTAAATACTAACACATACAAACATTTATTGAGACAGCTCAACCAGATGCATGCATGGTTTAGGGTACACTGTATAACACTGCAACAAATGCATTATTCCTTTCAAATGATCCCCCCCAAAAATAAAAATAAAGAAGATATCCTTATACTCTTGCACATTTGCAACTTTGTGATCATTCTGAAGTTGGCAACAAACCTTAAATGCTTGGCCTCAAGTTCAAATGAGATGCTATCTTTTGCCCAAGAGAACGATCAGCCTGCGTAGCAACGCCAACAAAGAACATATTAGCACACAAGAGCAGATTCATTTACACTAGATACTATAGTTCTTGTAGTGATAAAATAGCATGTCCAAATCTTACCTGAGACCAGTATGATATCCAGGTGGAGCGGATTTCATGGGTGACACGTGGGTCAGATAAAGCATCAACCCATCGGCGGACAAATCTATCTTGCCTGCAAATAAGTCAAGAAACAGAAGAGAGAACCAACGTTAGACATCCCATACATATTCATATTGATCATATCAGTAGTTCATAAAGGAACCTGTCAGGCGCAAAAGATCGGTATCTCTCTCCAGGCTGCTTGAAGTTGTTCTCCTTCTCAATTGCACACTGCATTTAGAGAAGAGACATTGACACATTACTTCCCTAATACAGGCAGCATTTCATATATTTTTCTGCTATTTACTGTTTTTTAAAATCTTATACATTTGTTTTATAACCGATTTAATGATGAATCTATCTCTTCTATCCAAAATTGATGTTAAAAATTATAACTACTTAAACTTTGTACTAAATGCTGCCTAACTTCATTAACAACTAGGAAATATTTAACTGATGTAGCGGGACAATGTCTTTGCTCCCGTATAGATCATGTCAATAAATGTATGTTTTATCTAATACTCTCATTAAATAGATTAGAAAAGAATGTTTTACTAATTGCGGGACAACGTCTTTCAACTGTACTTGCTTAATTTTTTTATCTTACTAAATAGATTAGAAAAGAATGTCAAAGAAAGATATGCTTTTAAGAAGGGGAGCCTCTGCAAAAATGGTTGGAGTTTACTATGATGGCAGAAGTTTTAAAACACCAATTACCCATCATCAATAAATATATGTTTTATCTAATGCTCTCATTGAATCTTCAAGAAAATTTGTTTAGAATTCTAAAATGCAGAGGTTTCTGAGACAAATAACCATTGAAATGAAGTAATGCAATCTAAATTGAAGCTGAGGGCTGGAAGATTTAGTCACACTATATTAAGCATTTTCATATTAAGCTATTCAACAGAACTAACCCGTTCGCGGCTTCCAGTGCAGATTGCAGGAGGAATGGGGTACCTTTCTGCATGTCGAACAGGATCATACCTCGAAGGGAAGTAATTGACCTATAAATAGGCAGCACTCAGTCAAAAGGAAAAAAATATTTCCAAGTTCCAACTAAAGTACATTGCTAAATAGAAAGTTCCAACTAGAGTATAGCATGCAATTCCATACTCAGGATTAAGACCAAGTCAGCATGTGTATAAATAATTCAACAGCACTAGGTAGTTATCATGACAACCAGCTTATTATACAAAACATCAACATGAAAATAAAAGAATGAAAACTTTGATTTACCTCTTCATCCCTGTGCATGAAATTCATGAAACCCTCATGGTGATTGTTGTGGTGAGCACACTTGGGAGCATTGGCAGGAAGTTGCAGATAATTTGGTCCAAGTCTGTGCCTCTGTGAATCAGCATAAGAGAAAATCCTGGTTTGAAGCATCTTATCATCTGAGTAAGATATACCAGGTACCACAATGGCAGGGCAAAATGCAAGTTGTTCATTCTCAGCAAAGAAATTATCTATGTTCTTATTCAAGACCATGCGACCAACGGGCTGCAGGGGTATAATGTCCTCAGGCCAAGTCTTAGTTACATCAAGTGGGTCAAAATCAAATCTGTCTTCATGATCAGGATCTATGGTTTGAATGAACAGTTTCCACTCAGGATAGTTACCAGCAGCAATTGACTCATAAAGGTCTTGAGTGGCATGGCTGTGGTTGGATCCTCCCACCTTAATGGCCTCTTCCTCCAATAGACACTTAACACCACATGTGGGCTTCCAGTGAAATTTCACGTACACTACTTTCCCAGCCTTGTTGATCAGGGTATATGTATTAACTCCAAAACCATCCATGTGCCTATAATCTTGTGGAACACCCACATCATCAAATAGAAAGGTGAACATATGAAGGCTTTCTGGAAAGTGGGAGAAGAAGTCAAGGATTCTCCAATTCTCCTGGATGTGAGACTTGGGATTGGGCTTCAGAGCATGGACCATATCTGGAAATTTCATGCCATCACGTACGAAGAAGACAGGGAAGTTGTTTCCCACAAGGTCAAAGTTACCCTGTGTTCACAATGTAAAAACGGGAATCATGTACAGCACTAGACTGCAACCACTACCATAATCACCTCTTTTTTTTTAAATAAATTATTAACATTTCAGCAACTTAATGAGCATCCTCAGTTACAGTGGGAACCACTTTAGAAGAGATAAAAGACAACTTTAAACTAATACAGTAAGTCAGTAACTGTATTCAGTCACAGGAAGATAATTTTAAATTATGCTATATGCCTCACAAATCTTCATCTCTCTGGTGCAAAACTTCAGATAAAAACGTCAAAGGTCCTCAAGGTTTCAGGGATACCGTGCTCATGAATGGAAGTCAAGAAACAGTGACAGAGGTCTGAATTGTTAAATTTGTTATATGAGCTAGTATAATTCATATAACATTTATAAAATCCAGATTAACAAGATGTCAAATTAAAACATATAGTTGATTTTGTTCAGACCAACTTAAGTAATCAATATTATTGGTTATGTGTATGAGCTTACTATGATGAGAGATTAGTCCATATAGTCCATAATATTATATTTACACAGAGAAACTGTTGTGGAATGAGGTAGCTTCTCTCCCTCACTAGAATGTGCTAGACTCAACCAAATAGTGGATGTATCTTCTTCATCCTTCCCAGGTAATCCTATAAGGCTATAACTCAATATCTAGACAAAATTGTTTGCTGTACATGCTATATTTGGAGTTAAATTGTAATAGGAATTAGGAATTTTAGACTTGTATGGTTTGTGTTGAAACTAGAAAAATAAAAGCCAGCATTTCAGCAACTAAAACAGAATAAAACAGAAATTGTACTCAGTCACCAGAAGCTAATGCTATGTAGTTATAAATGTCTACCTCTCTGGTGTAAAACTTCACAGCAAAACCACGAGGATCCCTCAAGGTTTCAGGGCTACCACGCTCATGAATGACAGTCGAGAAACGGAGAATGATAGGTGTCTGAACTCCAGGGGCTCGAAGGAAATCTGCACATGTCAGGTGAGAAACATCATGTGTGACTTCAAAGAAACCCTTTGCACTAGCTCCCCTAGCATGGACAACACGTTCTGGGATCCTTTCCCTATCAAAGTTTGCAAGCTTTTCCACAAGATGATAATCCTCAAGGAGAATAGGACCTGCCAAAAGGAGGTAAAATAATATAAAACTTCTGATTAAATAGTATTCACCCACTCACTCTGAACTTTACAAGAGACAGACAGAAAAGCCCCTCCCCTCCAGCACCAAAAAAATCCAAGGTAACAACAAAAGGAAACCAAATTGACCAAGATACTCCTCTCTCACACAAGCTCAGAAAAGGGTTTTTATTTTCTGCTTATCACCAGTTTGTTAATCGCGGATCGTGGAAAAACAAAAATCTGTTATGTCTAGCCCTTAGAGCAGAAAATAGCATCAAACAACAGTTACCGCAGACGGTAGCAATGAGCCCTTAGAACGCTAAGGGCGCTATGCTATACCGCGGTATCCGCACAACACTGCTTATCATAGATAAATGGAAGAAAAGACCAAAGTATGCATGAACATATATATTTTTCTCTAATATGAGTGAAGCAACAAAATATAAATGTGCCGCTTGGTTTTACAATCTGAACATTCAGCAGGTTATAATAATTAACAACAGTGATAGCTGATTAACAAAATGATATCCCTCCAAATTCATATCAAATTACGTTAAATAGCAAGCTCATCCCAATAGAAAGTAGAACAACATCATCACAGTTCAAATCCTTCCCTACACAACCAAGACCCTGGAATTAGAGAAAGATGGTTAAGATGATATATACCTCTAACTCCAACAGTCATAGAGTTGTTGTTGTTCCATACAGGAGCACCGGAATTGGTTGTCCAGAAGGGAGAGTTGAAGGCGCTAGATGGCCGGTGCTGCATCATCATCACACACAAAATAAAAAACAAAACTAGTCAGCAAACACGGTTTCGTTATAGATCCACACCGCAATTGCAACTCCATCAAGCTCAGATTTCAAATCACCGTGATTCATCAGATTCAAATTCAAAATTCAAACACACACAATTTCAACGATAACAAAAAAAATCTATAAAAAAAAACAGATAGAGTTGAACGGAATCGATGAAATGCAAAATCAGATACAGAGAGCGATGAGAGAAGAGCGATGGGAGCTTACCTTGTAGGGATCCATGGTGATGGTGATGGTGAAGGTGAAGACTGAGAGAGATGGAAATTGAAGAGAAGAGAAAGGGGAATTGAATAAACACGAGGCGAGACCTGAGTATTACCGCCTTATCATTTATAGAGAATCTCACTCCACTCCCTCCGTTCTCTCTCTTCCTATTTTTTTAATGCTTATCCTTTTTTCGTATATATTTTTTTATTACTAATTAAAGGGTAGTATAAAGTTAGTATTTAATTTTATTTATGGTGGGCATAAAATGGATAGATAAGAAGAGAAGTGAATGGATTAAGTTGAGAAAAACAATCGTTATAATATATGAGAACGTCATGCATTCATGGTTCCTTATCTTGTTTTTGGAGTTTTCTTCACTACGTGGCCAGAGTCAATTGGTTGTTGTTGGTACAGCATGACCATGTCACGCAAACTAAAGTCCTAGAAACGTGTGCCCTCCCTCCCTCCCTATTTGGTACTACATGCCCTTTCAGATGAGGATCAGCTACTCAGTGTGCACCTTCACGATTGATAGTCGAATCTTTCTGTTCACATTGGGAAGAAAATAACTCATTTTGGTAATCACAAATATTCATGATCAGTTTGCGGTAACCCCAGCAGACACCTGTGCGTTTTTCATGAATTTGAATGGCGATATTGTAAAAGACAAATTCTGATGGTAGTATTAGTGGATGCGATAGAGCCATACATATCATTTGCTATCCCACCATAAGCTGATCTCCTATCTATGTAAAAATAATCTTTGAACATACTGTGAACAAAAAAGAAATCAAAGGCAACATAATGTGGACTGATGGGAGCTTAACTGGAGTTCGATCGAGATATCTAATTTGCTGAATGATTTTCCATTTTCCCGGCTGGTTTAGAAAATAGGGTGATAATGATGATGACAAAAGAAATGATAATTTGTGGATCTAGTAGCATTTTGGAGATTTTATGTCCATAGAAAAATACTCTTACTTGCATCTAAACCTGTATACGATATGATGATTATTCATGTACATACGTTGAAGCTATTAAAAACGCTTCATTTTTTTTTATAGGGTTAATCATATTTTTCATCCACCATCTATTCCAATTATGTGATTTAAAACTCATGTTCAAAATGAGCAATTTTACTTCCAAAATTTGTTACCTATGAAAATTGAGTCCTTCTATTAGTGAGGCATCTAAATTTCAACCGAATTCATGTGTTCGTTTTTAACTTGGATATCTATGTGAATCCATATGTTTGATTGTATTTTTTGTCCATCATCATTGTAATTGTGTGATTTGAAACTGATACAAGTTTTAAAATGAGCGATTTTACTTCACAAATTTTCTACTTATGAAAATTGAGTTCTTCAATGACACACTCAATAAAAAACTTACAAGTGAAAAAATCTAATAAAAAAAATTATAGGATTGTGAAAATAACAATGAAATTAGATGTAATTGTTAAGCTATTTGGGCTTTTTACAACTGTTTCATTGGGCTTGCCTAAATTTAACAAAGCATATTTAGGTTGTCAATTTCTTTTGGGGTGAGATGGGTATCTCACTTGGTGAGTTACGAGATATGAAGGGCAAGGTTAAAAATCCAAACCTTTGTGAATGAATTAATTTTCTAACAATTAACAACTAACATTTGCCTATAAAAAAACTGTCAATTTTTAAGGATAAAAGAAAAATGTATAATGCTCTTATTTCTAGTTGGGATATGTTACTCTTTTCGCACCTCTGCTAGGACTCTTCAAAAACAACAATGTTGCCACCTCCCCAGCGAGTTCTCTTCCTCCGCTAAGAGGTTCCACTCCTACTTATTTAGCCCCCCCCCCCCCCCAAAAAAAATTAGGTGAGGTGAGTATAGTGGTTTATTGCCGAAATAAGTGAGTTTTAATTTCTTTCTTTCTCCTATGTTTTGGCCATCCCCGCCACCCTCCATTGGTCGCTTCATCGTCCACCTCTCCTCAAGATGTTTTGTGAACCCTCGCCTGGGTAGGCTTTGTGACCTATGCCCCTGCAAGCATCGCGACCCCTCTCTCATCCTCTGTGCGCCACCTTGGCAATAGTCACCAACCATGTAACACCCCGATTTCGGTGGCGTTACTTTAGTAACCAAAAATCAAATAAAGCGGAAAAGCTGGTATATTTTTTTTCGTTTTGTTTAAATAAAAAGACATGTCGAAATAAAGACTCAACCCAATCGCGATTAACAGCGACTAACATACAATATAAGTACAGCCCTCGCTGCAACTAAAAACATCGTCACGAGTGTCCTCAAGTGACGGAAAGTAACTGAAAGTGGTGCCCGCAGGAAAATAAGTGTGACCCATAGTCAGAGTCATAACCTTTATAAATACAGTCCTCCAAGAAAGTAAGTCAGCCCATAACGGCCTCCAAAAGACCTCCTACGTCCGACAAACTCCCTGTGATTCTCATGGAAGAGAACCACACAACAAGCTAATAGTCGGGGACCTACCCTGCCCCAAAATAAGAAATGACAATCAGAGCTATGACAACGACACCCGATATACTACACCCCTAACATTGACCCTCATCCGATCCTGCATGAAGTCCGGTTCCACGTCGAAGGCTCAGTAGTAGTCATTTCGCTTCGGGTCCTCCCCGAACGACAAACTATCACGAATCAGCTGTTGAACGTCTGGCAGCAGGCCGACCGCCCAAACACAAACATGAACACAAAGCCAAGGCGCGAGGGTCAACTCACAGAATATGATAGATAATACAAGCAACATGTGAAGAATAAGGGGGTATATATATGTTGTATATATACATATAAGTTCTGCATTGCCTACCCTAAGGTATATACATGGCATGTTATCGAATCTTTAGTAACAACACAATATTCAATATCTCAACAATTCAACAAATAACCTGACGACGTTCACCAATATCAAATCATCAAAATCTCAACATATGAAGTTAGGTGATAAGGTTAGTCAAACAATGTATCGTCCTCCCAACGCACAAGTGTCTAACTAAACAAATGTTCCCTGTCGTTTGCCCTAGGGTAAACGACGATGAAATCTCACGTTTCCATGAAGTCTCACGCTTCAATGAAGTCTTACGCTTTCACGAAGTCTCACGCTTCAGTGAAATCTCACACATTCACGAAGTCTCACGCTTCAGTGAAGTTTCACGCATTCATGAAGTCTCACGCTTCAGTGAAGTTTCGCGCCTTCATGAAGTCTCCCGCTTCAATGAAGTTTCACATCTTCACGAAGTCTCACGCTTCAGTGAAGTTTCACGCCTCCGCAAAGTCTCCCGCTTCAGCGAAGGTTCCCGTCTCCACAAAGTCTCCCGCCTCAGTGAAGTTTCTGCTTTCACGAAGTCTCACGCTTCAGTGAATTTGCACACTTTCATGAAGTCTCACGCTTCAGTGAAGTTCCATGCTTTCACGAAGTCTCATGCCTCAGTGAAGCTTCTCGGCTCATCCTTTGGATGGCTAAATAAACTGCTCAAGGAGCGAAGGAGTACCAATGTACTTGTAAACTTATAGTTCCCCGACTTATCCTCTAGATAGCCAAACCACAAACTGCTCATCGAGCGAAGAGTACAAACATACTCAGAAACTTATTAGTTTCCCCAAAACTTGGATTCGGCGACACTTCTCATTTTCCAAAACTAACATCCAAGCCCTAAGCTTTCATCTGACATTGTTATCATTATTTAAAGGGTTCAGAGATTGTTTAGTGTATTATGAATTTCTCTTGTAAAATATTTTTCATTTAGGTTTATCTATAATCTTATAAGTTTAAAAGATCTCATCATCCCAAGTAATTCTCAGAGAAGGTCTAGATCCATTAAAACAATAACAAGGCCCGAACCTCCGTTCGTCCAGTCAAACTTTCCCAAAATCTCATGATAAATTTGGCATAACTGCCCGTTATCCTCACTCTGACGTACAACAGATATATGTGTAATTGCATAATCAAATTAGCACAATCCGAAAGTCATGGCACATATATCAACACATCCTAGATTAACCATTTAGCACATAGCATGTGAATCAATATCAACACATCCTAGATTAACCATTTAGCACATAGCATGTGAATCAATAGCAAAAACAAATGCAGCGATAAATATTCAACATTGTCAGCCGAAGCCTCAGAAAACGTTTCCCAGTCAATCACAATCAGGTGCATAAACAATAAATCAAGTCGAATTCATTGACGCCTAAAACATTAGCTAGCAAGATAAGTTGCCCTCACCTCTAGTTCCTCCATAATCACAGTGTAAGTCACACTCACAAGCTTGCTCAGTCAAGTCCAAGGTTTCCACAAACGAACCTTAGAGCAAACAAAGTAAGAATCAATCAAAATAAGTCGGTACAATCGAAACAATACTAAATAACGTTAGACAAAGCTCAAGGAGCTTCAGAGTACAACATTTAGGCACGAATGGAAGGGCTTTCCCTGAATGGATGAGTTTTGACTCGATTCAAGTTTTGTAGAAAAACACTTTATTCGCTAAAACGTGCATTACTCGAGCTACAAAACTCGGAATGACACGAAACCAAAGCCAAAATTTCGACAATGGAGAGAGCTACGCTATAACTCAGGTCATACAGACCCAAAAATTATTTTTGGACACGGTACCATAGCAAATAAGTTTCGGCCACTATCAAAATAGGGTTTCCCGAACTTTTTCTTTGATTGAAATTAATTCCTAGGTATTCTTAGGCGATATCTAGGCCAGGGAAACTCTCAGAAAATTTATCGGGTCGAAAACTAACACAGGGGTATTTTGGTCAGTGTTTTTATCCCGAAAACTCAAAGTCGGAATTTTGAAAAATAAATTTGATGAGCGTGTCCCTAACGACGTTTATGACAACTAATCCTACTGGCACTAAGCTCATTCGAGTGTTTTTAATCCAAAGAACGAAGCTTTGGTCAGAAAATGGGTATTTTCACATAATTGAAGCTCCGCGACGATTCGGCGAGATTCAGCAGAAAACAACCGGATATTCATGCTCTTGGGCATGTAGGCAATAAGTTTAGACACTGAAATCAAGTTATTTGGACAGTTTTACAAAAAGCTCAAAACTTTGAGCACAGAATGACATAGAGAAAAGCGACAGAATTGACGATCAGAAGTAAGGAATAGCATCTATACCTCGAGGTCTTCGCGTAGCAACGAACGGTGCAACGATCAGGCAAGAATCGGCGAAAATCACTTCCCCCATTTCTCCTCTCAAGCTCGCGGCCTCTTGGTGATGGTGGTGATGATTTTTTTTCATTTCTCACCTATTTATAGGTGAGGGAAAATGCGGAAAAATCAAAATTTCGCGATTCCGATTTTTTCTGCGCGTTCCTCTGTTAATTCTAAGATAGATTCTGGCGACAGAATTCCAGAACTCGAAACAGATTTCTTGGAATTAAAGCAAACGATCCAAAGTCGTGTGAATCGATTTAACCCGAAAAGCTACTTTTTGCAGTTGATGTCGGATGAGAAAACTTTCTTCTGAAGAAAGATTAGAAACATCGAAAGAAATATCATAAGCAAGTTTCCAAAATAAGTACGCTCACTTGGACAAGTGGCGAAGATAAGGTTTAAACAACAGAGTTTTCAGATGGAGAAAGAAACTCAAACATAGTCCACCAAAAAGGGAGAAGCAACTGCTTCATCCACCATTATTCGACCGCCCACGATCACGATCTCCAACTCGAACAGCTAAGCTTCAGCGGAAGGCTCTCCATCGCCTAATAGCGTTAAGCGCCCAAACAACAAGTAGCAAATAGAAAGGGTTAACTCCATGCAATTACCATGTATAAAAGAGAAAATCATGCTATTCAAATTTAATTACCTAGCATGGTAAATAAACTAGCAACATAACTCAACTCATATATCAACAACTTAACATAGATTAACTCAGATAATAATAACCTCAACAATGTAACATCAAATCATATATATCAATAAACCAATAACTAAAATCCAACAACATAGGGTTAGGTGTTAGTTCCCTATAATGCAACTATATGCTTCTACCAAAATGGATCGATCAGCAACGTCTCGCAAGACGGGACAATCACGCGGGACCACACCCCACCTCATCGCCACTTTAGAACATCTCACAAGATGGGACAATCACGCGGGACCACACCCCACCTCATCGCCACTTTATAACGCCTCGAAGGACGGGACAATCACGCGGGACCACACCCCACCTCATCGCCACTTAATAACGTCTCGAAAGACGGGACAATCACGCGGGACCACACCCCACCTCATCGCCACTTAATAACGTCTCGAAAGACGTGACAATCCCGCGGGACCACACCCCACCTCATCGCCACTTAAAGACCAAGCCCTATATGCCAAGTCAATCAACAACAATGCCCAAACCAATGATTTATTCGGAGTAACCACATGTTATTCCTATTATCAACGAACATAACTCAATTCAATTGCATACCAACTCAGTTCAATGACAGAAACCAGTAAACGGCCAAAGCCTCTCAGAAAACGGAGACACACGTCTCCATAAGTTCACTCGACCGAAGCCTTCAGAAAACATTTGGCACAAGCCTCAGAAACAGTCAACATAAACAAGCATAATAATCATAATCATCTGCCAATCAATATAAACATCTTCATCTCAAACACAGGCAGTGCGTTAAAAGCATGCAAGACTCAAAGACACTCTAAAACCGAGTTACCCTTACCTTCGTGAGTAGAAGTTGGGCATGGAAATTGCGAACCTAGAACAAGGAAACAAAATCATCAACACAAGCCTCACTAGAAACAACACTATCTAATAACACTAATCGAAATCGTAAAGAAAGCTTTTAAAGCTTCAGAGTTCCTATTTAAGCACAAATTGACAACGGAGACTTCGTTCGCTAAAACGAGCATAACTCGAGCTACAGAACTCGGAATGACACGAAACCAACGCCAAAATTTCGACAATAGAAAGAGCTACGCTATAGCTCAGGTCATAGAGACCCAAAAATTATTTTTGGACACGGTACCCTAGCAAATAGGTTTCGGCCACTCTCAAAAATAGGGTTTCCGAACTTTTTCTTCGGTCTAAATCAATTCCTAGGTATTCTTAGGCGATATCTAGGCTAGGGAAACTCTCAGAAAAATTATCGGGTCGAAAACTGTCGTAGGGGTATTTTGGTCAATATTTTTAGCTCGGAAACTCAAAATCAGAATTTCGAAAAACAAATTAGATGGGGTCGACACAAACGACGATTATGACGACTAATCCTACTAACGCTAAGCTCAGTCGAGAGTTTTAAGCCCAAATGACGGAACTTTAGCCAAAAATGGGTTTTTCAAGCAGAATTGAAACTCGGCGGCCTTTCGGCGACATTCAGCAAAATGTAATCCGCTAAACATGCTCAGGGGCACGCAGGGAATAAGTTTAGACAGAGAAATCAAGTTATTTGGACAGTTTTACAAAAAGCTCAAAACTTTGAGCACAGAAAAACATAGAGAATAGCGACAGAATTTACGATCAGAGGTAAGGAAAAACATCAGTACCTCGAGGCCTACGCGTAGCAACGAACTGTGAGACGATCAGGCAAGAATCGGCAAAAATCACTTTTCTCCTCCTTCCTCCAAGAAACCCACGGCCACAATGTGAAAATGGTGATGCTTTTTTTTGTTTTTTTTTTTTCATTTTTCAAGCTATATATAGAAAATGGAAAACGCGGGAAAATGAATATTTCGCGATTCCGATTTTTCCTGCACACTCCTCCGTGAATTCTAAGATAGGTTCTGGCGACAGAATTCCAGAACTCAAAACAGGTTTCTTGAAATTAAATCAAACGATCCAAAGTCGGTGTAAATCGATTTTACCCGAAAAACTACTTTTTGCCGTTGATGTCGGATGAGAAAACTTCATTCTGAAAAAAGGTTGGAAACATCAAGAGAAATAGGTGTATGCGTGTGGAATCTTCATTTGAAGCTCCGAATAGAAAAAGTCTTCATCGTCGGTTGATTTTAGGTTTCTTGAACTATCAGTGATTTAGTTTCGGCAAACCTCCGAGAATTAGAATCGGACGTTCGTACATTCCAGGGTTTCGTATCGAAACGCCTGTTATGGAAGGATTAAGAGAAGTTCTAACATTTCTCTGAAGATTTTTGGAATTAGTTTCCATCGTGTCTTTAAGTGTAAATTAGTCGTTTACTAACGTTTTCTTCTTCATAATACTAATCCAAACATTAAGCGAAAGTCAAGTTCCTCTCACGCTTACACAGAGTCCTATGCGTGATCTGAAAATTATTTATTTATTTAATTCTAAAATTTTGGGTCTTACAGGAAGAGAGGCAGAGGAGGTTCTGCAGTTTGGATTTTCTGTGTTGTGCCTGTATTTGCCTTGTGCTGTGTCTGTATCTGATTTTCTGGATATTTTTGAACTATATGATGAAGCTGTTCTTTTCAACTTAAATCTGGTTCTTGATCTTTTATGGATTTTTATGAGAATAAGAGAGTGGAAAGTGAAATTGATGATGGGTTTGAAAGGGTGTTGTGGAAGTGAGCTTTTGGGGTTTTTTTTTTTTGGGTTTGATAATGAATTTGAAGATCTTCATGAAGATGAAGATGATTGAAAAAAGAATGAAGATGAAGATGGTTCAAAATATTGGATTTTTGTTTAGAGATTTGGAATTGGGGTTAATTTGGGTTTTTAATTCAATTTTATTTTCTTAATTTAATTTAGGGGGAAATGATTTTGTTAATTAGATTAGTTTTTGGACTTTGATTAGGATTAGTTAGATGTTAGGGTTAATTAGGAAATTTTAATTAATTAAAACTGATTTGTATTTATTATTTTTTTTTAATTTTTTTTCCTTGACACGTCAGCCTCATTTATCCAGTCACCATGCCATATCATCATTCGCTGGAGCTCCGGGCTCCGGCGAGGACCTGCTTCATACTTATTGCAAACGAGAGGACCCAGATTTGTAAATTTTCCGGGGAGGGACTAATTTCAGACGGCGAGACAAAGACAGGGGCTAAGTAGACGATTAACCCATTTTTTTGTATGGTTTTTTAAAAACAAACGTGTACCGATTTGAGGAAATAGATTATTTAATGAAATAATGGGTAAACAAGCGCTTATCACATAAACGTTTGTTTGTAGGCAAATTAAATAGACTTATTAAAATAAGATGAAAATAAGTTATATATAAACATAAGTTAGTATTTATAAATAATTTGACCACTTTTTAAAAATAAACTCAAGAAAGCTTATATGTAGTCATGTAGATCATTGGTGGGATCACATGAATAGGAGAGATATTTTATGACACTGTAATTTGTTGTATTTAGGTGTAATTAGTTTAATTCTCATTCTTTCTTCTTGTATTAAGTTGAAGTTCTTATTTTACTTTATTTTAATATATTTCTCATGACTTATTAAAAAAATTAGATCATTGGTTAGAAAAAAAAATCATGTTGATGATAAAATTAATTACATAGGCTTTTCAAAACACTTACATAAGTGGTGTTCATGTTATAAAAGAAACTCAAAAAATTATTTAAAAAAAATAAAAGAAACTCAAAAAATTAGTCAAGGACCAGAACATGTTACAAAAGTGATCTCAAGTAGTCAAGTTCACTGTTCACTGATGAGTTTTGAGGCAGGACCAACCAAAGCAAAACACATGTTACTTCGTGCTGGAAAATTGAACGGTTGTGAGGAAGAGAAGGACCTGAGTGCTCGTGAAATTTCAACAGATGGAAGCTCTTCCGCCGTTGAGGCTTTGCTTACTTTAAAGGGGGAAAAGCATATCCTATATACTTTGCTCTGTTTCTTTCTTGTTTGTAATCAAACACTGAAAATAAATGAAAAAGACGGTTAATAATTCATGTGAAAATTGGGTCCCTCCCTTACTCAGCAAGCAAAATAGTAGTCGTAGCTATTTAATTTAATGCCTCTCTTCTTCAACACACTTCACTTCTCTCGTAGCTGAAGACCAAGTGATCGAACCAGAGCTCGAGCATTTGAAGAAGATGATCACCTCTTTCAGTCTCCAATCTTTCAACATTGCCTCTACCGCTCACGTAATTCACTCATTTCTATTTGTTTCTGAGATTTTGATTTCATATTTAACACCATTTGTTTCCTTTTTTCTTTTTGTTGAAAAAATGTTGTAACCCTAGGGGTGTAACTGTTCATTTCAGAAAATTAGCCTGAGATATACTGTGAATTTTTCTTTCAAGAGATTTCGTTACATGAACTGGTTTTCTAGTCTGTTATGACTAGTTAGTGAATGACTTTTTCTCTTTTTAGTAATTTTCTGTATTTATCTATAGTAAGAGGTTCTGAATTGGGTTCTATTTATCCCAAACACACCCCTGGTTTTCTCCAAATTTAAATGCAGGTGACAACATGCTTGTGCTCGATGTTCAATTGTTCAAAACTCTTACAGTAGGGTAAAACTCAAATATTGCCTTTAATAGTTTAGATATGTACTACAACTACTTGCTTTTGCTCATTGAATGTAATCTCTTTCCAAAACTCATTTTCAATTTAAACTTCAGTGATCTGGACTGTTGGCTCCTTACGGCTGTGTATTGATTGCTTGTATGTTTTATAATTTTCTACTTTTCTTATTGGCAGAACTCGAGGAATAAGCAGGATCTCGCCAAGCAAAACTCAGTAGAATTGGTTCTTGGGTATAGAAATCCAAAGGGATGCAATAGGTTCAGTTTCGGATCAAGAAGATCAATACATGAGAGGGTATAGTTGACTCTATTTGATGTCTCTTACATAAACAATCGGGTTAACATTTCTTGACAAACTTTGATGCACATGTGCTGTCCTGTCCAAAGTTCTAAGTAGTGTTCAGTGTCATTTGGAGGTCTTGCGTATGGTAGATGGTCTTGAGATAAAACTTGAGATTGGTTTAGTCATATGAATTAGCTGGCACACTTTGTTGGAATTGATTTTCTTTTGAAATATAAGGTTTATTGTGTTTGGCTCTGTGGTGAGCAGTTCCTAAATTTGATTATGGTTCATGTTTTGGTGAGCCACCTTCAATTACAGTTTAAACATGAATGTACTAAAGAAAGCAGATAACAAATTCAGTGGGTATTATATTGTGTTAATATTCCCTCAAATTTCTACTTGTCTCTTCCCAGATAGTAATGACTAATGACCGGTCAAAGGGTTAGGGAATTAATGAAAATGAAATGAAGCATTTGTACTGATGTGCTGTATGTTTAAAGAAAAATGAAAGTTTACATATCTTTATCTACATATGTGATGTGCTGCATGTGGATAAGTTATTTCAGTGTGCTTTCCTACAACCAGGTGAGCACTGGTTTCAAGGGCGTAGCTGTTATTACAGATAACAAGTCAGCAATGTCTGCCACTGAGGAAGATTTAGAAAATATAGGCATCTTGCATATCGATCCAGCCATAAAACCATTTAAAGATCACTTCAAATGTAGACTGAAGAGATATATAGACCAGAAAAAGCTAATTGAAGAATATGAAGGAGGTCTTGAGGAATTTGCACAAGGTGATTGTAATTGCTGGCATTGTTTCCCTTCTATTTTCCCTTTCTATATATCTATGCCTACTAAGATTAGGTAACTACAAATTAGATGTTCATGATAAAGCCGGGGTATTAATTGATTCTTGATAGTGAGTGTTAGTGGTAGTAGAGAAGTCATATTAAATTGTCTGGCATGCACAAGCCAATCTAGAACACAATCAATTGATTATGTTGGAATGAAAACAATTTCATTTAACTATCAACTGTTATATTTCTGTTAAAATGCCTTACTAATTTATTGGCTGAGACTAGTTGCAGCTTCAATATAATGTTTCTTTTTGTTTTCCCTTCCCTCTTTTCTCTCAGGTTATTTGAAATTTGGATTCAACAGAGAAGAAGGTGGCATTGTGTACCGTGAGTGGGCACCTGCTGCTCAGTAAGTTATATCAAACAACACAAATTAGTCATGTTCGTTGCCATTGTTCTATTCACTTTTCTTTTCAGATTTCACATCTCTTTCAATGCAGGGAAGCACAAATTATTGGGGATTTTAATGAATGGAATGGTTCCAATCACCCAATGGAAAAAAATCAGTTTGGTGTCTGGAGTATTAAGATCCCTGATGTTGCTGGGAATCCAGCTATACCTCACAATTCTAGAGTGAAGTTTAGATTCAGACATGGTGGAGTCTGGGCTGACCGCATTCCGGCTTGGATTAAATATGCCACTGTAGATCCTACCAAATTTGCTGCGCCATATGATGGTGTCTATTGGGATCCACCGCTTTCAGAGAGGTCCTGTTATTCACATATGTAGAATATCTGTTGACTTGTTATCCTCAGTAAAGAATTAAGCATAGCATTGAAGTTGAAGTATCAATACTAAAAGGGACTTCAATGTATGCAACATATCAACTGATTTTAAAATTATGTGAATAATTTCTTTTTTAATTTTTTTATATGAATACATTAACTCAGTTCAAAAGAAATGATTAAAAATTGAATTATATTTTGGATCAAAATATTCTTAATTATTTCAATTAAATAATAAACGAATTTTCTCATCTCTGGGACATATATGGAATGGAAATATAACATGAAATAAGATTTCTTATTAAATAAACTAAATTTGTTTGCCAATGCATTATACCAAATTCCTATCACATGTCATTATTTAAAATTGTCAATTTAAATCCTGATTGTTGAATGAACAAATAATGATTTCAAATCTGTGTTATGATAGAATTCATGTACAAATGCTAGGAGTTCCAGGTTTTTTCAATTCCTTATTCGATTTATATGACCGGTAATAAAAAGAAGCCTTTTCTGGGCTTATCTGTTTGATGTCTATATTTTTCCTCATTCCACCCTTGATTAAGTTTTGGTGAAATTATCTCAGCTGTTTGTTCACCCTCTTGTTTGTTTGGCAGGTATCAGTTTAAATATCCTCGTCCACCGAAGCCCAAGGCCCCGCGGATATATGAAGCTCATGTGGGAATGAGTAGCTCTGAGCCCCGCATAAACTCGTACAAGGAATTTGCAGATGATATTCTGCCACGTATTCGGGCCAATAACTATAATACAGTCCAGCTGATGGCTGTGATGGAGCATTCCTATTATGCATCGTTTGGGTATCATGTAACTAATTTTTTTGCTGTGAGCAGTAGATCTGGAACCCCTGAAGATCTTAAATATCTGATAGATAAGGCCCATAGCCTAGGCTTACATGTTTTGATGGATGTCGTCCATAGTCATGCTAGTAATAATGTTACTGATGGACTTAATGGCTTTGATGTTGGCCAAGTTTCACAAGAATCATACTTCCACACTGGAGATAGAGGCTATCATAAATTGTGGGATAGTAGACTCTTTAACTATGCCAACTGGGAAGTTCTTCGTTTCCTTTTATCTAATTTGAGGTGGTGGCTTGAGGAGTTCAAATTTGACGGATTTCGATTTGATGGAGTAACATCAATGCTGTACCATCACCATGGAGTCAACATTGCATTTTCTGGGGATTATAATGAATACTTTAGTGAAGCAACAGACGTGGATGCTGTTGTCTATCTAATGCTGGCTAATTCTCTGATCCATAATATTTTGCCAGATGCAACTGTAATTGCTGAAGATGTTTCTGGCATGCCTGGACTTGGTCGTCCAATTTCTGAGGTGGGAATTGGTTTTGACTATCGTCTAGCCATGGCTATCCCGGACAAGTGGATTGACTACTTGAAGAACAAGAAAGACCATGAATGGTCTATGAAGGAAATCTCTTTGAGTTTGACAAATAGGAGATACTCTGAGAAATGTGTGTCTTATGCTGAAAGTCATGACCAGGTATGAGCTTTTGATATTTTTATGTTAAGTGTTACTTTGTGATGGAAAAAATACTATAAGAATTTAGGTTAAACTAATTTGTGTTAGAAAATCGGGTGTGATAATCCTGGATAAAGTCAAGAATCGTGAGCGTCCACTTTCCGAACAAATTATTTCGACCCTGTAATTGCCTGGGTTCACGAAATCTTTGTTGGGATAATGCTTGACAGTCAATCTGTTTCTTGGCACAAGAGAACAGATAAAGAAAGTAGAGAGATGTTGTGTTGTTCGAATATCTGTTTCAGAATACTGTTTCTGGTTTTTTGTCTTCATTCCTTAGGCTGCAAGCAACCTTATATAAGAGGCTGCACGAATGGTCACAACTGTTCGAAATTAAGTCACAACTTTTCAAACAATTTCAAACTAGGGTCACAAACGTTCAGAAAAAATTTCTAACAGCGGGACCCCAGCCAGGGGCTCCGCCCCTTGGACCCCGGTTCGTATTCGCGGTCAATTATGCATTGGCTCACCGAGCGTGCACTCCGCACTAACCTGACTCGATTCCGAGCCTAACGCATAATTGCATCAGCCTATAGTAGATCACATTACTACTAAAATACATTGATGATTCTAAAATCACCAACAATTTGTGAACAGGTAAATGATGGAAACTACAGGGGACGAGTAATCGAGAATTTCTGTTATTTGATTTGTTTTTTAATGCCTGCACTATTATTGTTTATTTTTTTATTTTTATTTTTGCTTTTGGCAGTCCATTGTTGGGGACAAGACTTTTTCATTTTTACTGATGGATGAGGAAATTTATTCTGGCATGTCTTGCTTGGCTGATGCTTCTCCTACTATCGAGCGAGGGATTGCTCTTCATAAGGTTGTTCATCTGACCATAAAGACTATTGGACTACAATTATATAGAATTTGAATCATGAAGTTGATAATATATACATAATTAACGCTGCTTCATAATCTCCTTATAGTCATTGTTAATTTGTTATCTTAATATTTTGCAGATGATACATTTTATAACCATGTCATTAGGTGGAGAGGGCTACCTTAATTTCATGGGCAATGAGGTATGCATATTGCATATTACGTAACTTCTGCTGCAAAAGTGCTGCTCACTGTTATTGCATGTTGCAACTGACCTTTACCTTTTCATTGAATAAAAATGCATATTGTTCATGAAAAATGGATTCCTATGAGGTGATGTTTATACAGGAATGAACTGAATGTTTCCTCTCTACTTTTTTCTTGTTCTTTTTTTGGTGGATGGGTTTCTCCTACGAGCTAGCCCCCTGTGAAATTATCTGCACATTATTTATTTCCAATAGCAGCTAAGCTGGAGATTGTCAAGCATCGCTCATTGCTATAATTGTATACCATGTTATCACTTGTTAAATTGTACTCATGAGGCCATTTTTAGTTTGGCCATCCGGAGTGGATTGATTTCCCAAGAGAAGGCAATGGATGGAGTTATGAGAAGTGCAGGCGTCAGTGGAGTCTGGTGGATACAGATCACTTGAGATATAAGGTAATATATGTGTGTGTACATACTCAACGTATTGTGTTTATTCACTGGACACAGAACTTTGACATCTCTTTTGTTTGTGGCTTCATTTCTTGCGCAATTTTAACACCAATTGAGTCCTTAAGTGGATGTTATACCTGTATGAGTCAAGCTATCTTCTTTTAAAGATTGCTCACATTTGAACCTGATTCGGTAAAATAATCCACTTAGTCAAATTATAAAAGAAAATAATTCCTTGTTAATTGCGCTGAGCAAATATAAATATTTAAAGATACAATATGAAAATTTCCTCATTTACACTTTTTTCGAATACGATTTTAATGAAGATGACAAAAATGGTGTAAGCCGATACATGTAATTTGCATTTGAATCCTCATCAACTATGGACATTCATAAATTAAAACTTCATTGGAATCTCTGTTTAGCTCTGAGTTCAGAATCTCCGTACGATATGCTAGGGCTTAAGTTAAAATGGGCCTTGCTCAAGAAATAATGTTAAAAATGGGCCTTGCCCTTGCATATTTTTGTGTGATGCTGTAGGCAACAGTGTAATCTGATTTTGTGGAGCTTCTTTTTTCCCCTAGTCGAGAACACTGCTTATTCTTTCATTCTTGCAGTTTGTTGCTTGTCTTTGAGATGTTATATTTTTGTTTTTGGAATTTGTGCAGTTCATGAACGCATTTGACAAAGCTATGAATTTGCTTGATGATAAATTCTCATTCCTTGCATCAACAAAACAGATTGTGAGCAGCACAAATGAGGAAGACAAGGTGAATATAATTTTTGTAATATACTCATTCATAATATGGTGTTTTTGCTACTTGCTAGTCAATTAGAGATTATTTATATTAAGACTGAGTGAAACAAGAATGCTTCCGAGAAAATATACATCGGTATCGTGAACATCATGAAGTTGTTTCTGAAAATTAGCGATTTAAGAAGATAAAATCATTTACAAGCTATTGTCTTCTCTGAGTTAATCTCAAGTGGAACTCTATGCTATGTTATAATTAAATGCCTAATTTTTTTTCTTTTATAGGTTATAGTCTTTGAACGTGGAGATCTGGTATTTGTGTTCAATTTTCATCCAGAGACTACATACGAAGGGTATGCAATATGTGTTCAATTTTCATGTTTGGGGAATTAATTTGTATCAGGTTGTGTGTCTGGTTTTATGTAAAGGTTTTATTAATATTTCTATAATAGTAACTGTTAACCACAAATGATTTGGAAGAAACCTTGAACATACAGGTATAAAGTTGGATGTGACTTGCCTGGGAAATATAGAGTTGCACTGGATAGTGACGCTCGGGAATTTGGAGGCCATGGAAGAGTAAGAAGCCCTAATCTTCACACAAGTATAAATTGTTGTATTTTCCTCTGTGAGAGGTAGTGAGGGACAGAGTGCTGTGAGTGGCAGTGAGGTGTGGAGAACAAAAAGAATGGGAGGGTGAAGGTGCTCATTACTATGTTATTCTATGGTTTTTGAATATGTTCCTTGTCATTTTTCCTGGTTATGCACTTGTGTCTAAGGTTGACCATTTTCCACTTCTAGGTGGGGCACAATGTAGACCACTTCACCGCTCCAGAAGGCATACCAGGAGTTCCCGAATCAAATTTTAATAATCGGCCCAATTCCTTCAAGATCCTCTCCCCTCCTCGTACCTGTGTGGTATGTTATCTCGTGCCTTTTAATATCTCTTTTATTTGCTTTTATCCGGTTTGATTGCATAACTTTTTATTTATTTATTTCAATGGTGGTTTAGAAGTTTGAATTTATGATTTCTGGCAAAACATCGTAACAAATCATGATTAACTCAAACCTTTTTACTGTATGTATGGCATATTTTAATGCATAAAAACTTCTGTTGAGTTCCCCCCTAAATCTTCAATATCTATGAAAGACAAGTCAGATATGCAATAGTCACAGCTGAAGCTCAAATCTACCCTTGCTCCATGACAACAATGGGTTTCATCCCAGTGGTTATTTAATTGTCATGTCAACATTAGGTTTGAGTTAAGCTTTTCACTTGCAATTCCCTGCAAAATATGAACTGCTAATGCAATTTGAAAATTTTCAAAGGTATATTATAGAGTGGATGAAAGCCAAGAAGAAAACAGTATTAGCAATTTGGTCGGGGTACAAGAGACTTCTACTGCAGCAGATATTGTTGCAAACATTCCGGATGGATCCTCAGCTTCAAAAGAACGCGAGGTTAGCAATTTCAATTGGACAATGGAGACATTGGCTGCAGCAAATGCAGATGTGGCGAAAATTCCTGATGAATTGGTTCCTGCTGCAGAAAATGAAGTATTTCAAGACGAAGTAGAAGATGCAGACGAATAACAATCTTGTTCCATTGTGAATGTTACCAGTTTTTAGTTGCCATCATTCCAGTGATGACTGATGAGACAAGCAGGTTTTTGGATATCAATAAAAGGACTTGGGTGCAAATTTTGGGGAAACGTTTGTCCCTCAAATCACCATGTATATTTTGTAGGTGTTACAAATATTATTACTAACACTCATGTATATTCAGTCTCCTTACTTGTTTTGGCAGTAGCTGTGTACATATTATATTGACCTATCTCTAGGGATGTCAAAATTATCCACACCCGTGGATACCCGCGGATAAAAACCCGCTATGGGTAAAATTACCCATGCCCACGGGTATCCACGGATTAATTTCATGGATATTTTCACTATCCATTTATTAATGGGGCGGGTACGAATATTGATGTATCCATACCCACCCGATATATAAAATACTAAAATATCTTTTATATTTATATACATAGATGTATATTAAATATCGGCTTAATCCAGTTTTTGGTCCCTATCCTTTGTCATAAATATGACTTTAGTCCCTCGCCGGAGCAAAGGTGGGGATTGGTCCCCAGTTTTTGGCAAAATAGTTGGCTTTGGTCCTTCCGGTCGGTTGGGTCAACGCCGGAGCTCCGCCAGCTGATGTGGCTCTTGCCACGTCAATTAATGAGCTTAGGTGGAATATTTATTTATTTTTTATTTAATTTAAAAAAAAAACTCAGATTAATCACCATCATTCAATCTTCATCTTCATCATCCTCAACTTCATCTTTTCTTTCCCAGAAACCCAATTTGAAACTTCCCCTAATTAAATTAAATTGATCTTCATCATCATTTCATCATCTTCATGAACATAACACAAGCACAAGCAACAACCACGCCCAGCTAGGAGAATCACAGCACCAACAGATACGCAAGAACAGAATCCATAGGCACCAGAAGCTCAGATCTGGTCCGCCCCAACCACCTTCTTAAACTCCCAAAAGCTCAGATCTGTCACCACCAAACTGATGTCTTCATCGCGCGAGGTTCAGATCGACGCTTCAGGTCCTCAATCTCGTCCGTTACCACCACACCATCGTTCTCACTTCTCTGCATGGAAGCTAAAGTTTTGAGAAGATTTGCTGAGTATCATCCATCCACCGCAGCAAATAATACCCATTTACACAAAAACAACAAAGCCAACACCTTTCTTTGCCCCGTGTTCCTTTTGCTATAAAACTCCAGCCTTTACCCATACCTGCGTGGAGGAGGTGTATTTTGATGGTGACATCAGTTCTGGGTATTGCAAAAGGATTAAGTGAAGGAGGTTGGTGGTGCTTGATGAATATTCTTTGTGTAATATGGGTTAGAGTTATGATTTTGTGGCATTGGAGTTCTGGGTATTGCAAAAGGATTTTGTTGAATTTCATCTTTTTAATGATTTTATTTAAATAATATATGAGGTTAATTAGGGACATAATTACTGGGGCTAATTTTTTTAAAATTTCAAAAAATAAATAAATAAAAATTCCACCTAAGCTCATTAAATGACATGGCAATGCCACATGAGCTTCCCGGAGCTCCGGCGATGACCCTACCGGCCGGAAGGACCAAAGCCAACTATTTTGCCAAAAACTGGGGACCAATCCCCACCTTTACTCCGGCGAGGGACTAAAGCCATATTTATGACAAAAGATGGGGACCAAAAACTGGATTAAGCCTTAAATATCTAATGAATTTGTGTTTGAGTTATAGTTCTCTTTCAAGTAAACTTATACAATGGTAATGGTAAAAAGAAGCCCTTGGACCCAAAAAATAGTAGAAAAAAAGTATTTTCCTTTACACATTGATTGACTGTAAAGTCCAATGTTAAATTTTATATTTAACATAATTTTCTTTTGAACAAATATATGTGAATTCATTTATGTTCATGGGTGTCGGGTGCCCATGGATAGTGTAAAATCCGGTTAAAACCCACTAAATTGATATCCATGTAGGTATGGAGCGGGTATGGATATAAATTTTTACATGTGGAGCGGGTAGTAGGTATATACTATACTATTCATGCCCACCCGTACCCATTGACATCCCTACTGCTATCTCTGTTCTATCTTTGAGGAAAAACTCCCAAGGTACCCTCATGGCTTGGAGATCACATAAAATGGGTAGGTCTCTACTAACAGATCTTTATTCATACACAATGCCTAGATCGAACCCTGGACTAAATGCGACTTCAGCTATCTACTAACTATGTTGGACCTTATTGGTCAGTGTCTTTTGTCTCCCTGATAATGCAAGTCTTAAGGCCAAAATCCTTATCTTTCATAGCTTTTTTTTTTTGGTCAATATCTTTCATAGCTTTGAGTCCTACAAAGTCCTTCCCGGGCCCTAGCCTTTTTTTTAAGTTAGGAGTAGAGTTTTGGTCCGGCCCACTGGAAGCCAAAAGAGGGTTTACGCTGGCCCACAAAGGCCTATCCGTGTCAGCTTGTGTTTTTGACTTTTTGTTTATGATTTTTTTTTTTTAAAGAAGACATGAATATGATTTGATTTTAGTTGACTTCCACATATGAAATAGACTTTTGAAAAAGTATTAATTACTTCATTTTCCCAATTATCATTAAAATTGAAAGTCACCGCATTGAAATCAGAATTATCCTTGATTGTTTCTTCAAATTTCTTCAACGTTTTCAATCTTTGGATTTTTTTTATAACCTCAATCTTTGGGATTGTATCTTCCACTGATTTCGTGAAAGTTTTCTGAAACGACTAGCCTCCCCTACTTAGACCATTTGCAATGGTTGTTAAGAGTTGATGTTGAGAGTTGTTGAGGGTTTGTAGTGGTTGTTGAGAGTTTGTTGAGGATGAGGTGGAGGAGCGAGATGTTGAGAGGGGTAAACATTGTTGAGAGCTGAGACCGGTGCCACGTGTCAACGCGCGAGTGGCCCACACGCGCAGACAGGGTGCGTGAGTGGCAGTGGAAAGGAGAGAGAGAAACGACTGGCTGGCATGGTGGGACGCGTGGCGTTTCCGTATTGGTCTGCCGAATTATTTTTTTTTAAACTGAATTATCTTGTTGAAAAAAAAAAATTTGAAATTTTTTTTTAACCAAAATTCATAACTTTTTTTCCTCTATAAATAGAGACTTGGTTCGTACATCGCAACCATACTCGACCGAGGTGTTACCCGCTTTTGCAAATCATGTGCGTGCTAGATCCGAGTTGCGTGATTCGAATGTTCATCACGAACTCCAAGCAGATCTAGTGAAGCACATATGGACAAAGTTTGCAAATGTTTCGTGATTGAAGATGATTTGTATCGTACTAATTACGTTATTTGTGTGTTGTGTGCTTAGTTTGTTGTCTTGCATTTTAAGTTAAGAAAATAAAATAAATTATTGTGTGCTTAGTTTGTTGTCTTCCATTTTTAAGTTAAGGAAATAAAATAAATTATTGTCTATATTAAAAAAAAAAATTTAAATTGTTAAGTGTTTATTGTTTAATTTAATTTAAAACAATAATTGTAATTTTATGTAAATAATAAAAATAAAAATATAAAATTAAATAAAAATATGAAATAAAAAAGTGGTGGGATAGGGTGAGTGGTGGGGTAGGGTGTTGAATGAAAACCATTGGAGTGGGTAATTGTTGAGAGAGTGTTGAATTGGAGAGAGAAGATGATGTGGAGTGTTGGGAAGAGAAAAAGTGGTGTTGAGAGTGTGTAATTTAGGTGCCCACTAGGGTGAACCATTTATATTTTGGTCCACCGGTGCACCAGAGTTAAATACCATTGGATTTGGAATCTAGGAATATTCTTTAGGATGAGTGGCTAGGATTCATTTAGACATGAAAGGGTAAACAAGTAAACTTCATCCAAAGCCATTCTCAAAGTTCTGATCTGAAAATTTAACTTGCGCCTGCTTCTGTATCCAACATTCTCAAAGCATAAGCTACCGCACATTCAATTTGAGACAAATGTTGCAGCTCAAGGACCTTAAGAGTTCTGATATGCTCCTGCTATTGAGACACTAGTGGCTTCAAATGCTGCAGCACTTGGACCTTTTCCTCATAATTAGAATACTGTGAGCTTTGGTATTTAAAAGCATTTTTAAAGGAAATTTTATCCTAGATCAACACTTCAATTTGTTCCTTTAGCATCAAATTTTCCTTCTGAAGAACATCAGCTGCCTCAGCCCTTGCTCGTGCAGTGACTTAAAAACCCAGAAACAAAAATAAGAGAGAAGAAAGATTGAATCTTCAAGACCCAGATCTTAAGAAAAACCCAATCTTTATCTTGGGAGCTGCGATTCAGGCATGCAACAAAGCATATTTGAAGTGATCTTCATTGTAGGGCTCCACTTGTGAAGGAAAAATTGAAGCTTTCTTCCCCATCCCTGTGAAATTAAGATAAAATGATGGTGAAGCAAGTTGGGGATGATGGTTAGTCGAACGCAATGGTGGATGGCGGTGCTGTGTGCGGTTGCTTGATGCTGCCAAAAGAGGAGGGGGAAGATGGGTCCTTTTTCTTCGTCCTTGTGTGGTATGAACGAATTGAAATCCAAAGGAAGTTAGAAGCTCCAAGCTGCTGCTTATGCTTGTGTCTGTGTTATATTGGTTACATAATTCATTTCTGTTTTCCTCACAAATCAACAAATTTTGGGGATTATTCAGAGTGTTGAGGGATGTAGGACTAAGAAGGAAGGGGAGAGTGGGAGGGAGAAGGAGAGGAAGAGGAAGAGGAAGAGGAAGAGGTAAAGTCTAAAATAGCCTTAGTGCAATGTCTAAAATATCCCTGGTGCACCAGTGGACCAAAATAATAATGGTCCACCCTAGTGGGCACCTGTAATTTAAACAAACCATTGTAAATGGTCTTATATATATATATATACACTCTCCGGTCACATATCTATATACTTTTAAAAAAAAAATCGTTATCCAAAATAATTTTACACATGACATTTCAAGAATGATTTTTATCTCACCCCTCTCTTTGGCTGACAAGTGTCACAGTTAGAGAGACTCACACAAATTAATTATCCTAAGTGATTTCTCTATAATTTTGTTTGTTTGTCCCCTATTTAAATGAAATTTTTTTGAAAAATAATACTAAGAGTAAAGTACACTCACCCCCCTTAAGGTTTGTTAGAATTACACTCCACCCCATTCTTATCTAAAATCTACATCCCACCCCATTTTATATAGAGGCAAATTTAGTGACGAAAAATATTTTTCATTAATAATTAGTTATTATTTAAATTGTTAATCAATAATTTCAAAAAAAAATCAATATAATCCAATAAATTTAAAAATGAAAACATCACAATCCTCCTCATTCTCTCAATCGCGTTTTTCCTCCGTAAATTCATAATGCAAATTATGCAATAGCACACCTGCCCGATTTACAAACCATATCTCGAACATAGTGAAACATGCTTGTGTTTTCATATTTGGTAATAATTCAATTTTAATCAAAATAATCTCTTTATACCTCCAATTTTCAAAATTGGGTTGTGGGCCAAAAAAGCAACACAAATGGGTGAAGAAAATAGAGAAACAAAATTATGAAAATATGAAGTGGATCTGAGGTTATTAGAGCCCAACGAGGCGGTGGAGCATCGTTTTTAACAAAATCCAACAATATCTAAGACCAACAGAGCGTTCGCTCACAACTTAAAGGGGTGAAATTCACAAGAAGTAGTTGAACAAGTGGCTTTAGGGATGTGCGATTCACGTTCTGGGGTTCAGGTCGCAACAAAACTTTGAGGCATGGAGGTGCCATGGGGTTTCACATTGTGGGACAGTGGAGCCGTGTTAAAGGGAGTAAAGGCTTGGTGGTGGCCGTTTGTGGTGAGAAATATGATTTGGAGATAGATGGGACGTGGACTTAACAGACAGAGTGGATGGTTTTTTTAAATTTAATTCAGTAAAATTATTTTCATAAATTAATGTATGATAGTGTATATGCATTAAATTTATTTAAATTTTTACTAATTAGTAATTAGTTTTTAGTAGTGAGGAATTTGTTTTCGTCACTAAAATTTACCTTTATAAAAAATGGGGTGGAGTGTAGATTTTTAAAAAGAATGGGGTGGAGTGTCATTCTTGCAAATCTTGAGGGGGGTGAGTATATTTTACTCTAATACTAATAAAGCACCATGCTACTAAAAAGGAAATAATTTGAATTTTGAAAAAACGAAATCAATGAATAATGTCAATTTATTCATTCTATTTATAATAACATAACCATACCATATATAATACATAATATTATGATAATACATAACTGACTTATATGTGTAATAATTATGAATATGGAGTCATATTAAAGTCTCTTATACTAATTCTTTATAAAGCCACACCATGTTTCTATCTATTAACAAATTATTTCTCTGCTTTTAAACCTTTATCTCACTGCAACAAGTTCATATCTAACCCCTAATGAATTCCCCTGTTATAGCTGCTCCATCAACAGCAACGTTAACAGATCATGAGTTCATTGAGGTCACAGAAGCAGGTGAAATCATTACGGAAGAACAACGTTTAGGAAATGAATTAATAAGGCTTTTTTGCTTCATTGTTGTTCACAAATACTATGAATAGCCCATATCACGTATGGAATAACACTTGAAAACTGTTGGCTAACAACATCGAACATGAATATCGCGGAACTCTTAAGCAACCAGGTATGATTCAAACTTGCATACACTTTGATCGACGGACTTTTGAAATTAATTTAATCTATTGCCATCTTTTACATATTTGATACTAGAAGAGTCTGTCTTCAAGAAACTCTGTCTTCTACAAATTGACAAGCATCTTCAGTCTAATGGGAAGTCTCTAAAAGAATTTAAATGTTTCTCGAATGTTGATTGTTCCGAAGTTATCCAATTCACAACCTAAATAATTCTGAATTTTATGAAATTTGTATGACGTTAATATTTATGAGGCATCACGACTTTACATAAATTAGTAAAATGTGATTGCCAGATTTTAGTTTTGACGATATTATTTAATTTGCTTGGCCATTCTATTTTATGTTGTTATTATTGGTTTTCTTAAATGAGTACTATATACTTATATTTAGTGCACTTAAAAAAATATAATTATATTTAGATCACATGTAAAAACTAATAATTTTTTCTAACTCTTCATTCCCCTTCAGCCCTTATATCTCATAGCTTTACAACTCTCGGTATCAATTTTTATCTCATTTAAGTATGTTTTTTCACAATTTTAAAAATGTTTTTCACAAAGTATTTATGATTAAATATATATGAAGTTTTTGACAAATTTTGCAAGTCGTGTGATACTCATTGTGATTTTGCTTGGTTGAATACTCATTTTTGCGAGATCGTCTATTCATTATTACGTGCATAAATAATGAGATCAATATTTGTCGTGCAACGCACGAAGTAAAAACGCTAGTATAATCAAAAAAGACATTTTAGGGCACGTTTGGTGGCCAGGAAAGGATAGGGTAGGAAAGGATAGTAATCATATCTAGTTGTTATCTGTTGTTTGTTGCACCAGCAGGATATGATAACGCTATCATGTCTTCTATCATATCCTGTCCATCATGTGTAAAAGTTATCATGAGGGGGAGCTATGATAGAACAGGATAGGATATTAGTTATATATTTTCTTTCAGTATCCTAACTCCAAATTAAATTATTTTAATATTATATAATTTTAAATAATATTCATTAATAAATATAAAAATATTAACTTAAATAAAATAAAATAAATAAAATTATTATTCATAAATAGTAAAACAGACTACAAATATTAATGTATTAATAGTAATAGACTAATTTAATATTTTTCATCTCCTATTATTTAAAAATTAATAATATAGATATAAAGTATTTTTTAAACAATAATATTTTTTATTTATCACGTGTCACAACTAAGTGAAAACCAATTGATTATAAATATTATTTTTTAATAGTAATGGACTAATTTTCTATTTTCATCTCTTATTATTTAAAACTATTTATCTACTTATATAATAATTTATAATTTAAATATATAGTACTTTTTAAATAATGATATTCTTAATTTAGTTAACTTTTATTGTTAATTATCACATGTCAAAACTAAGTGAAAACCAATTGGTTAGTAGCATAATTTTATTTAAAATATATGCTATCTTCAAAACAATAAAATAGACTAATTAATAAAATTTAAATTAACTTTAGTTATTTTAAAATATAGACTCATTCATGAAAATGTAAAAAAATTAAATTTGGTAAAATGATCAATTTTTAAATGTATTTTTGTATTCAAATATAACATTTTTCCTTATTATATCTTGTCATTATCATGTGCACCTCAAACACATGATAGGATAAGAGTCATCCTACTCTTATCCTATCTTGTTGTTATCCTGCTCACATATCATATCCTATCATATTCTATCCTAAAATCTATTTTTTGCTTATATATATATGACTGGAGGGTGTACCATACTAGAGAACTTAGTTTTCAAGGCAAAAAAGCTTCACAAAAACTCATTCAAGTAAAATACTACAACTAATTTTGCACAAATGACGAAGCTCGTGTTTTTCATTTTCTTCCTCCTATTTGCATCAGGTACACATATGCATACACATCATGTATACTATTATTGTTAATGGCTTTTATGATGATCCATTGAGTCTAACATCAAGTTTTAAATATTTGTCGACAATTTTTTCTTTTGAAGGAACTTTGAACATGATCATGGCTGGCAACCCAGTACATAAGGAGGACGCTGGAGACTTCAAAATCTGTGAAGCACCAATAGGTGTTAGCCAAAACTGCGACGTTAGAAACTGCCGGAACCAATGTTTCCAAAAGTACCCTCAGGGAAGTACTGGATATTGTCATAACGAAGGACAGTTGACTCAGTGTGTTTGTAAATACAAATGCTAGCTAGGCAGAGATACAACCCCCAAACATATAAAACCAAATCAAATGTAATGTTTGGGGTTTGTTCTAAAAAATTTGATTCGACACAATTGCAATTTAAATGAAAATATGTACTTTTTGGAGCATGTAATCGCTTATTTTTAATTTTTAGGGTCTTGCTTGAATTATAACTATAAATGTGTACTAGTTTAGAAATATGCATCAAGTTATATTTTATCAAAGGGATTGTCTAAATGACCCATAGTGAAAATTGGGTTAAATAACTCATGTTCTATTTGGACCAATCACATTTAAGATAAATTTGTTGAATTTTTTATATATTATTTATAATTTATTTAGGATTAAATATGTTTTTGTCCCTCACTTATACGCATAAATATAAAATGGTACCCGAAAATAAACACAAAAATTTTAGTCCTTAAAAAATTTTATTTAATCTAAAATGGTCTTTCAAAAATGTGACAAGGCTTGTGCGTAAAAATACTTTACACTATCAACTAACGTATAGTTTTTAATTTCCTTAAGATAATCTTAGTTATAATTCTTATTTATTCATAGGCAAACTTCACAGAAAATTTTGCTACAATATGGGCCCGTTTGGTACGCTGTATAGTATAAGGATGGATAGTATTAGACCTGATTGTATAAGACCTGATAGTATTACGCCTGATAAAAATTTAATACTATACAGCGTTTGGTGAGACCTTATATAACTTATCATTGCTGTTTTAAATAATACAATACAATATTTGGTGAAATATTGAATAAGGATGGATAGTATAAAAGTTGAATATTTATACAAAAATACCCTCCCATAAAAAATGCATTTATTTGGTTTTTAATGTATTGAAATAATTTTTAAGAAAATGAAAGAGTTAAAAATATTGTGAGAGTTGAATTTTTGGCATAAAAATATATGGCCCAGATTTAATTTGGCTAAATCTTTTCCAGGAAACCCTAACTCAGGTTTTTTCTTCATCTTCCCTTCTTCTATGTACACACTGC
The DNA here is from genome assembly GCF_012489685.1 of Lotus japonicus. Classification (NCBI taxonomy): domain Eukaryota; kingdom Viridiplantae; phylum Streptophyta; class Magnoliopsida; order Fabales; family Fabaceae; genus Lotus; species Lotus japonicus. The sequence continues at coordinate 93,024,526 of NC_080041.1, read as the reverse complement.
TCCGCCGCACCCACCCACCCACGCTGATATATCTCTTCCTCTGCTATCTACATAATCATTCTTGGACTTTGCTTTTAATCGCAAGCAATTATTGTGAATCACATGTGCTCTTTGACAATTCTTTAATAAGATTGAAAGTTGTTTCATTTTCCATAAAAATTGTATATGAAATCACATGTGGTAGAAATTGCATATGCAACACCAAAAATTGAAAATCAAACGACAATTAGAAAAAAGCAAGAAAACTGGAAACTCAAAAGGATAGGTGAAAGGGAGGATGAGGACGAAGACGGTAAGTGCCCAACAGAGATTCGCAAAGACAAGGAAGGTGAAAGAAAATTTCTCGTCAACGAAGTGCGTTAAAAATGAATGGGGCTAGATCTGGAATAATTTTAAGGCTTAATACATCAGAAAAGACCCCTGTAATTGTAAAGGGAATCAATTCCAAGGCTTGCAAGCTTTTTGCATCAAATTGGGTCCTTAAAATATTTTTTTTAATCCAATTAAGGACAAAGTGTGCCAACAGGTGATATGACTTGATTTTTAGCTGATTCAGCTTTTCCACGTGACATTTTAATTTATTTTTTTAAATAATTAATTCCAAAACTTAATTTTTTATTCCCAGTCATAACTTAAAAATAAAAACTTGATATAATCTTAAAAAAACCTAGACTAATCAAGATTAACCCCAAATTTAATCTGTTCAGCCCCAACTTAATATAATACTAATCCTATCACCTTCTTTTCAAAAAAAATCCTATCACCTTCATCTCGAAACATTTTTATTTTTCATTATCTTCAACACTTTAAATTTTTTAAGTTAGAGATTAGTATTGATTAGATTAGAGATTAGTATTGATTAAGTTAGATTTTTTTAAAGATTATATTAAGTTTTTATTTTTAAGTTATGACTTGGAATAATAAAATTAAGTTTTGGAATGAATTATTTTAAAAAAAATTAAAATGCCACGTGGGAAAACTGAGTTAGCTATAAATCAAGCCACATCACCTGCTGGTACACTTTGGCTTTAATTGAATTTAAAAAAAATTCGTAGGGACCCAATTTGATGCAAAAAAATTCCAGGCCCTGGAACTGATTCCCTTTACAATTACAGGGGTCTTCTGATGTATTATACAATTAGGCTTAATACAATCTCCAAACGAGCCCTATATTTTAAATTATTATCGGATATATGTAACAAAAGTCAAAAAACTGGTAATTATTATTTCCTTTTTAAGGGAGATTCAAAGCTTAAACTCTAAATCCTAACTACACACCTTGCAATCATGGAATCACGAGATATGAATTCACTGAAATAACAGCACCTCAACTCTGTTGCCAAACCGTGGTGCAGGAACCATAATTTTTCTTGTCTCTATACCAATATTTTTGTTGATAGTTAATTAGTAGTGTTTATGAAAGGAAATCAATGCCCCAAAAATGTTCAGGGATTTCATGACTGCAATTATAATCACATCAGCATATATCCATAATTTTCTGCTACGATATAAATCCACTACTGAGAAAGATTTAGTCAAAAAAATTTGAGCAATTCCCCTTTTGAATACTAATTAAGGTAGTGTTTGACCCAACCTTTTTTCAGCTTTTGGGTTACTTTTAAGTTTAAGCTTAAAATAAGAGTTCTAAAAAAAAGACAGAAGCTGTTTGTTAGTTTTCATTTTTTAATAACTTAAAAGCTACTTTTAAATTAAAAGTTGTTTGGCCACATAATTACTTTTTTTTTTAGAATAGAACGAAATATATACGGCTTAATACATCAGAAGGCCCCTGAAATTGTAAAGGGAATCAGTTCCAGGGCCTGAAAAATTTTCGCATCAAATTGGGTCCCTAAAATTTTTTTTTTAATTCAATTAAGGCAAATCTCAATTTTGTCCTAGTCATCAATTACACGTGGCTTTTAAAAATAATTTTTAATTCCAACTCAATAATTTAATCAGAAAAAAAATTAAAAACTCAATAAATACCTAATCTAATAATCTTTAACTAAACAAGGGTGCTTTTAGTAATTTTCAATAACTAAATATATTTAAAAAATTAAACCCTAAAAGCAGAAGCAGAAGCAGAGGAGGAGCAGGAGCAACGTGCGGCGGCGTGTTTCTTGGAGCGGAGATGGAGAAGGAAGATAGCAGGCTGAGGCACGTAGTTTCGTTTGAGAGGTTAACAGAAGTTCAGTTCATGGCGTGTTTCCGGTTCAAGCCAAGGTGGATGGCGCAGAAGATGAGAGGGGAAGCGAGATTCTGTTAAAGACGCGACTTCTGTTGGTTGAAACCAAAGATGGATCCCACATGGAATCCGATCCTCTACACCATGTTCCTCCCTCTCCCATGCTCTGTTTATCAGCGCCGGGACCGATCCGTTTAAAACCTTCCACCTTTCGCCTCCTCCTTCTCCTAATTATTTTCTTCCCTTTGCGCCTGGGAGCGAGATCGCAGGAAGGGGAGGAGATTGACGAACATGGCGCGATGGATCCATCAACAAACACCAAAGATCTCATCTTTTTTGCATTTCTGGGTGATTTCTGTTACTGGGTTTTTCATCTTTCTCAGCGGCGACCAAGCTTCGATCTTCACGAGGGGTCATGGTGAAAATCGACGGTGACAAGAGGAGGGGTTTCAGTACCAGATGGCTTTGGCATATGCTCCCTGATCTGCATCATCACCAGAGTGTCTTGAGGTCGCCGGTGTGGAAAAGAGGTTGGATCTCTGCTATGGCTGGTTTAAATGGCTAGGAAAGAAGGGCTGGGACGGAGGAGGATAAGATGGTGGTGGTGATCAGTGTGAAGGTGGATACGGTGGTGGCAGTGGTGGTAGTCAGTGGATCTCTGCTATCTAACATAATCTAATTAGGGTTCAATTTGGGGGAAGATTTGAGATTTGGTTCAATTTGGGGGTGAAAATATTTTAATTAGGGATTGGTTATAAGGATTATTAGATTAGATTATATTATTATATTAGTTTATTAGTTAGATTATTAGATTGTTTAGTTAAGGATTATTAGATTAGGTTTTTTATTAAGTTTTTAATTTTTTTTTTCTGATTAAATAATTGAGTTGGAATTAAAAATAATTTTTTTTAAATTTTTTTAATTTAAAAAAAATTATAAAAGTCACGTGGAATTGATGACTGGGATAAAATTGAAGGCTGACACACTTTGGCCTTAATTGAATTAAAAAAAAAAAATTCTAAGGACCCAATTTGATGCAAAAATTTTTCAGGCCCTGGATTTGATTCCCTTTACAATTACAGAGGTCTTCTGATGTATTAAGCCAATATATACTGATGAATCTGTGATTTAAAGACCCAGGCAGAGAGTTACAACAACGAGTAAAAGACGAACAAGTAAACTAGATTGGAGGAAAACAGAAAGTATTATATCGTCCAAATTCACTTGTGCCAATACAAAAATATCACAAATTATACCATCAATCTAAAGCTAATGGTTGATTATAGCAAAGAGAAAACTGAAAGTAGCCTACCATTAGAAAGTTCATATTCTAGGTTTTCAATTGTTCAGGGTTTTCTCATCAATCAAACATTCAAACTCAGTATAAAAAACAAAATAAAATTAATAAATTAGAAAAATCACAAAGTTCAGTTTTCTTGTATGGTTGAATGATAAATTTAGATTGAGAGAGAAGCAGTTTTTTTTTTTTATAAGCAACAAATTCATTCAAATTCATTAAAGGGCAAAGGGGTGCCTGCCTAGTAGAATTACAAGAGAATAAAAACAGCAATCAAAAGAAAGGGAACACACACTACAGATGGCAATAAAATCAGGGGAAAAACAAGGGAGAAAACAGGGGAGAAAATGTCTTAAAGCCACAAAACAGAATTCAAATCAAACACGCAAGGAAGAAAAACTTGAGAAATCAGCAACGAGGAGAAGAGAATGATGAGAACGACGGAGAAGTCTTGCGCAGCCTAAACCAGGAAGTAACGTGAGAATAAGAGCTAACACTCTCAACAGCATATTAGAAAAAAGCTCAATTTTTTAACTTTTTCCTTAAAAGTTATTTTTTTATATTTCTTTGTAAAAAAATAAGTAACTTAATTTTTAAGTTCTTATTAAAAAGGGTTAAATATGTTTTCCGTCCCCGAACTTTCAGCGAGTGCTGGTTTCCGTCCCTCCCGGAGTAAAAGCTGAAAAGGGTCCTTGAACACCATGAAAATAGCTGGCTTCCATCCCTGCCGGAGTGAGGGGCTCCGGCCACCATAACCACATGTGTCGGTAAGCTGACGTGGCTCCTCCACGTCAATTAATGAGGCTAAGTCACTTTTTTTTTCTTTTTTCGTTTAAAAAAACATAATTTTATAATCTATAAATTAATCCCTAACAATCCTCATTATTATCCTAACCTAACCTAACCTAACCCATCTAATCCCAAATCCCACTAACTTAAAACCCCAAATTAGAATCTTATCCTCTTACGTTCTTCCTCAACATCGACACTGAAGAAATTGGGCAAAACCTTGAGCTTCAAATTAGGGATTTCAATATCCGTCAAATTGAGCTTCAAATTGGGCAAAACCTTGAGCCTCAACATCACCCTTCTTCACGCTCGATTCCATATCCGTCTTCTTCTGGCCTTCTTCTCTGCACCCTGAAACTCGTTTGCGCGACCATGACTAGGGCTTCGTCTTCTGGGTCTCGTTGTTCTTCGAAATTGGAGGTGCGTCGAGGAATGGTGCAACGTGGAGTGTGTGAATGTGGAGAAAGGCTTCTCTATCTAACTTCCCACACTGACATCAACCCAGAAAGAAATTTCTGGAGGTGCAGAAATTGGAAGGTAATTGAATTTGAATTCCTTCATAATTATTTGTGCGTTATTTGTGGTATATTCATGTAAGTGTTCTTTTCCTTTTCAGTTACCGAACAATTGTGGATTCTTCTTGTGGGATGATGAGGCTGGTTTGGATGGTGCACAAAGGTACTATGTAGTTCAACTGATGAAAACCTTGCAGGAGTTGGAGGAAAGCAAAAAGAAACTGGAAGATAGAAAGAGGAGGGTTGAGGAAATGAAGAAGAAAAATGTCAATCTCTATATGTAGTTGGAGAGTGAAATGAAAACGAAGAACTTGGCCTTTGTTGTTGTTATTCTGCTGATCATAATCTTAGCTTCTGTTGTATCATTTGGAAAGTAGGAGAGTTGAGGAAATGAAAAAGAAGAAGAAAAATGTCAATCTCTATTATGTTGAAGTGTACTAAAGTTATGTGTACCAAACTTATGGGTTCTTCTCAATTAATGACAATTTATGATTGTGGTAGAAACATTTGATGTGTGTTGTCATCTTATTCCAAAACATAAACTAATTTGCCATTTCTTTCTAATGTGTGATTTTTTATCCTTGATGAAGTAACAGTAGAAGGCTCTTCTCAGTAAAAGTTTTCTAATTTGTTTCTCTATCCTTGATAAGAGTTGTTTGTAAAAATTTATGTAGCTTCTCAGTGCCACGAATATTCAAGTTTAAATGACCCTAACCAAGATGTTGTCCTAACCATGAACATGATAATTGATAAAGGAACAGATAGTGGTGCTTCTGCTACAAGCCATAGACTTTTGTCATGAACATCACAATTTGATACAAACTAAAGGGAACTACATAAAGTGATGATCTGGAGAAAAACTAAACAACATAATGACATGAAATGTGAATGTCAAGACTTAGGGTAATGAAAGTGGTCCATCCACTCAAAATACATGACAATATAATAAGAAGTGAAAGTGGTCCATACACTCAAAATACAATAAGACAACACATTATGTCTTAGTGGTACATCCACTTAAATAAAATAAGACAACACATTACTTAGTGGTCCATCACAACAAAATACAGCACAATATAATAACCAAGTTTGGCCTTAGTGGTCCAACTTAAACAACAAAATACAGCACAATATAATAACCAAGTTTGGCCTTAGTGGTCCAACTTAAACAACAAAATATGACATCAACTAGGCACCCATGTGCATGTCTGCAATATGCATAAAACCAACCAAAAAGCATATTCCCTTACAGCTACATAACTGACCCAACCACCCCCCCTCAATAAGTGCTCTTCAAGCTTCCTCATCAATTGCTGAGATCTGAGATACTCCTCCCTGAAGATCAACAGTAGCAGCAGCAACATGATCCATATCTGCAGCATGAACTCCAACCTGTGGCACTGGATCTGGATTCACTGGAGGCACTCTTCCAATAATTTCATTCCACCTCTCTCTCAACTGAGGTGGTATATCTTCAGCTCGAACCTGAATTGTATATGAAATGTAAGCATAATGTTGTAGATAGACTTTATATGCATACTGACAAAGTTGTGATATGAACTACTTACAGTTTGAGTAGATTCTGGATCAGGGTTGATTACTTGACTAGGTTGTGGATCTGAGTTAACTGGTTGAGTTTGCTGTCTAGGCAGCGGATCTGTGTTCATAACTAAGTTCCTGCAGCTTCTTAAGTTGTGACCAAATTGGCCACATCTGCTGCATCTATGCCTGGCCACACCTCTGTTCAACATTTCCTCAGTGTCCTCATGAGGGTCTCTTATTCTTAGCTTTTTAGGCCTGCCTGAACCCCTCTTGTACAAGGGTGGAAGAATTGTTGGGTCTTCAGTTGGTTCCCATAGTTTCTGTCCATTGATTGGACTAATCTCATGTGCATAAGTTGTTATATAAGCATCCCTTTTGTAGTATATGTGGACATAGTCTTCAGGGTTGTGTCTACTATATGACATCCCAGCACATGCATGTCTGCAGAGTATTCCCACCAGCTCCAAAAAATTACAACTGCAATAGTGTCTATTCAGGTCAACAGTAAACCCTTCTCCAGAAACTGCATGTTTAACCTCATACTTCCCTTCACCACATTGAGTTGGCAGCCATGAAGCGCTCTTGTTCACCTCCCAAGATAACCTCTTCAAAGGTTTTGGCAATACCTGTCCACTATACCTTGCAAACTTCTCATTTAAAGTAGCAAATCTTCCCATGATGTATGTTCTGATCCAGTCCATCATAGTGAGAATTGGCTTGTCCCGAGCTAGAAGAATTGTGGCATTGAAACTCTCAGACAAGTTGTTCAAAAGAACATCACACTTGGGGTAGTGAGTGAAGGCATGTTTGCACCAAGTCCGGATTGGAATAGCCATCAACCAAGTGTATGCTGCCTCATTTGCACTTCTCAGCTCCATCATCTTCTCATCCCATAACTGCTTATAAGTAGCTTTAGCTGCAGCCATCATAATCACTCCACCCCCAAACTTCTTCTTGAAGTTTGCGTACATGTGTCTTAGACAGAACCTGTGCTCAACTCCAGGCAAGAGCTCATCAAATACAGATAGAAGTCCCTGGAAACAAGAACAAAGACCAAGAAGAAGACAGTGGTTATATTATGGGATTATGACAACATGAAAATTAAAATACATTTAGCAAAGATGGATGGTTTACCTTTTGCTGATCAGAAATGAATATTCATCTATTGTTGGGACCAATATCACCTAATAGGAGATCAAGGAATCATCTCCAGCTTTCCTTGCACTCAGATTCAACTACTCCAAAAGCCAAAGGAAAGTACTAATCGTTCAGGTCTCTAGCAACTGCACACAGTAGAATTCCACCAAATTGGGTTTTCAAATGGCACCCATCTAGGCCAATGAAAGGCCTACAACCAACAATGAAACCTCTCTTGCACCCCTCCAGACACATGTAAAATCTTTTCAACCTAGGCATCAAACCCATAACTGGAGTATCCAAATTAATCTTCCAGGTATTCCCAACTGATGCCCTTCTCAGTTCAGCACTAAACCTATATAGCAGGCTATATTGTCAGCTGGCATCCCCCTCAACAATCTCCATTGCCAATTGTCTGGCCCTCCATGCTCTCCACCTTGTGATACCACAGCTAAATCTCACTTTCACTTCATCAACTATTTCATTAACCCTCACCTTTCTTGCAATTTGAACCTTGTCAATGAGCTTGGATGCAATCCATTTGGAAGTTGCAGATTTGTTGTTGAAGACCCTACCACATAAATGGTTAGCATTCAGAGTCTTGATGCTGAAGGTTTGCTTCCCTCCAACCTTGCTGCAAAGCATCACAAATCCACACTTCTTCTTGCAAACTCCTCTTACTCTAACAGAATCATTCTTAGGGAATGTAACTTCTCTTCCATTGAGAACTGAATGGTCTCTTATTGTTTTTTTGAACTGCTCCAATGAGGTGAATTGCATGCCTACTCTGAAATTGAAATTTGCACTCATGTCCTCCTCATGAAACTCTCCATATCTCTTCCTCTTCCTTTGATTAGCACCATCATATTCATCCTCACTAGAACTGATTAGCTCTTCAGTATCATAACCTAGATCAATTTCATGATCTTGTTAAGGCACATCCACATCATCAACTGCATATGGGACATTAGGATGCAGTTGCACATCATTTCCCTGCACTACACCAGTAGCCATGGATTTCAACTACTTCTTTAAGAGTGCTTCAGCAACACCAACAGTTGGAATTTCAAACCCATCATCCTCAGCACGTGCCTCCTTCTCATCTTCACTGTCAGAGAAGTGGATTCCTTCAACTGAATCTTCACTGTCAGAGCTGGGTACATAAGTGTCATCATCCTCACCTTCACTCCAAACAGGATCAGTAGTAACCTGTTTCAGCTTCTGGTTCTTACTCAGAGATACATCATTCTTCTTCTGCACCATAGGCTCTTTCTGTTTCTTCTGCACCATATGCTTTTTCTGTTTCTGCTGCACCATAGGCTCATTACCTTCCTCATCACTAGACAAAACAACAGTTTCAAGGGGGCCTTTGTTCTTCTTAGATGTACCTCCATAGAACATTATCATGTTTGATCTCCTAACAGACTGGGTGGAAACCTTCTTTGTTGGGGTAGCCTTCTTGGCCACCTTAGCAGGATTAGCATGTGTAGCCACGTTAGCAGGATGAGCATGTGTAGCCACCTTAGCAGGATGCTTGAAAGGCTTATTTGGAGCAGGAGCAGGCCTTGTTGGGTCATCATTCGGAGCATTTTCCTAACTTGGGTTTTCTTCCCCTTCGTGCTCAACAAATAGATGAACATCCACCCTATCGTTGACTCCATAAGTCCCTAGTAGCATTGCATCATCATCAGACAATACAGGTCTAAAGATATGAGTCTGAATGTCCTCTCGTATCCTCCACCACATTTTGAAGTTACCACTTGCATACCCCAAGTCCTTCACAACATCAACACATTCAAAGTAGCTCCAAGTATCAAGATCAATTCCACGCTTCGTGACAATGCAGCCTCGTTTGTAGTTCATGTAGTTCTTGTAAGGCTCTCTCATAAAAAGCCCCTTATAATGAGCAACCAAATTGAATGTCATCCTGTTAGAAACCAAAGCCAAATAACCCATTAGAAACCACAGCCAAACACACATACAATATTGAAATCAAAGCCAAATAACCCATTAGAAATATAAACAAGTGAAATCCCCAAAACCCACACCACATCCCAATACTCAAATAACCCTAACCTGTGTTTAAACCAAAACCCACACCACATCAGAATACTCAAATAACCCTAACCTGTGTTCAAACCAAAACCCACACCACATCTGATTACTCAAAAAACCCTAACATGTGTTCAAACCAAAACCCACACCACATCCGAATACTGAAATAACCCCCAACAACAAACATAACCAATGAAAAATAGAAGACACTAATCTACCCAAAATATAGTCGCGATGGAAGAAAATGAAGTTAGGTTTCAAAGCCCTAACCTGTGTTCTTGCAAAGCAAATGACGAGACCGAGTGCAAAGGAGTGCCAGAGAGTGATTAGAGCAACTTCCAGAGAGCGATTGCGAAGAGTGGGTTGAGTGATGTTGAGGTTCGATGCTTGGACGGTGGGAACGATGGTGAGCGGTAGGAACGATGGTGAGCGGTGTTGAGGAAGAACGTAAGAGGATAAGATTCTAATTTGGGGTTTTAAGTTAGTGGGATTTGGGATTAGATGGGTTAGGTTAGGTTAGGTTAGGATAATAATGAGGATTGTTAGGGATTAATTTAGAGATTATAAAATTATGATTTTTTTAAACGAAAAAAAAAAAGAAAAAGTGACTCAGTCTCATTAATTGACGTGGAGGAGCCACATCAGCTTACCGGCACATGTGGCTACGGTGGCCGGAGCCCTCACTCCGGCAGGGATGGAAGCCAGCTATTTTCATAGTGTTCAAGGACCTTTTTCAGCTTTTACTCCGGGGAGGGACGGAAACCAGCACTCGCTGAAAGTTCGGGGACGGAAAACATATTTAACCCTATTAAAAATTGTGTTTGGCCCAACTTTTACTTAAGAGTAAAAAAGAAGCTGGGTCAAACACTACCTAAGTAATAACAACAGAGTGACTTTAAATGGCTGCTAGGCTCCCAAAAGCCATCCACCAGGGAACTTCTGTGAACAATTTGACCTAATGCGGGTGGATGGAAAGTTTCGGTGTATTAAAATAAAGGCTTAATTGCACTTTTGGTCCCCCAACTTTAGCCTTCTTGCGAAAATCGTCCCCAAACTTCAAAATTAGCAAAAACCATCCCTGAAGTTTACACCCGGTTGCAAAATTGATTTTCCGTTACACTTCCGTGAGAAACTAACGTTTTCTGGGTAAAAAAAATTAAAAACCCAGAAAATTCATAGAGTTTTCATCATCTTCAACAATCTTCATCATCAATTCATCATCTTCATTCAAAACTCAGAAAATCCCACAAATAAAAATTATCTCAACTTTTTTTTTTGAAACTACATGCTCTAAATCAAAATAATTATGTTTAACAAGATTCAATGAAATTTACATGAAGATGTATGAAATGAACAAACACAATCATGTTAAAGAGGCTTTTTATCCCTTTGTAATTTCTGCTCCTTACTCTTACAAAGCTTGGTTAAACTTTCATCATGTCCTTCTTCCTCAATAATAACCAAATAACACAAACCAAGCTTCTCTTCATCTTCCATCACCAACACCATTTGATCATTCTTTCCATAGCCATGACTAACCACTATTCTTCACCTCATGAATCCATCTCCAAATAACCATTTCCTCAACCACACCAAACCAGAACCTCCCATTTCAACACTCAAAACAGAACCTCCCACTTCACCATTGAAACAATTCCAACCTGAAGACACCACCTCTTCTCCCTGTCAATCGCCACAGCCATTCCCCAATCACCATAACCAGAAGGAAAAGATGAAAGGAAGAACAAAAACGCCAATATCACGCACCACACAGAACCCAAACCACCATGCTATTAAGCCACATCTTAAAAACCCCCAATTTTCCCTATCACACCAATCAGAGAAGAAGATGAAAGAAAACACCCCAACTGTCATAACCATCTCTCGGTCACCTTGGTTCTGATGTCTTCATCGTTTCCCTCTTCCCATCGCCGTAGCCAGCTCCATTGTCGCCGCAAGGGTCGCCCCAGCGCTCCATGGCATCGTCCTCACCGAGTCTCCATCGCCCCACCTCCTCGAACGCCGTCACGTGTTCCAGCCGACTCCACCGTCCCTCTCTCTCTCTATCTCCGTCGCCGTCCCTCTCTCTCTATCTCCGTCATTGTCCCTCTCTCTATCTCCGTCGTCGGCTTCTCTCTCTCGCGTTTCTGAAGATCAGGTTTCTGAAGAACCCCGACCCCACCATCACCTGCAACCGATCGCAAGAAAGGCACCGCCATTGGCAAAGGATCTGGGTTCTTTTCGCGATTTGGGGTTGCTGGGTTTCGGAAGATAAAGAAGAAGATGTGGGAGGAAGATGAACGCGAGAAGAGAAGAGGAACGGAGAAGAGAAGAGAAGAAGAAGATGAACACGATTGAGGGACAGAGAGGAGAGGCAGAAGAAGATCAGCAGAGGAGATGGGGAGAGGAGAAGCTGTGATGAACCCTAATCTTCCACTCCCTCTTGCTTACTAGGAAGGTGAAGATCTGAAGAGCTTCCACTATTTTTTAATTTTTTTTTCTCAATATTTTTTCTTTATTTTTTAATTCATTTTTAACGGAATATTCTGTTAGTTTCTCACGGAAGTGTAACGGAAAACCAATTTTGCAACCAGGTGTAAACCTCAGGGATGATTTTTGCTAATTTTAAAGTTTGGAGACGATTTTCGCAAGAAGGCTAAAGTTGGGGGACCAATAGTGCAATTAAGCCTAAAATAAAACTAAAAATGTTAAAGATCATTTTATCCCCTCTTTGCCCATTTCTTATTTTGTATTTACATTAGGGTTTATCATGTGGGTAGATGGATTGCAAGTCATAGTTCTACAAATTCCTATGGGGAGCACAATTTTGTTTTGCATTTTGGCTAACAACTTTGATTTTTATGCCTGAATTTCCCCCCCTCAGCTTAACACCCTAAACTACTTCAACCTTTCATCACTAAGACTAGTGGCTTATTACATTACATTTCTCACTTTATCTCCTCCTCCTATTTCTCTTTAGTCTCGCAGTGCCAAACTTGGTTTCTTTTTTATGCCTCAATTTTTACCCTCTTTCTTGCCCCTCTTTATTTTGAATCTACAATCTCATACAAACTACTTAACCTTTCACCACTAGCCCTTTGAGAGTGAAATTATCAATTTTCTTTCATTAATATAATTTCACGCTTAACTTGATGTAATAAAATCATGTTTCTTCGATCCACGTTAAATTCAACGTGTCAAATTTTAGTTTTTTTGTCTCATATCTTGAATACTATGAAATCATGTTTGAGTTTGTACTAACCCATCACAACGTGTCAAATTATAGTTTCTCCGTCTAATATCTTGAATATGTGAAATCGCGTTAAACCAAACCCCAAACCAAGCAAGCAGCATCTGAGCACTAAGTGTATTTATCTCACCAATAGATTTCATTACCTCTTCCACAGTTTATGGTATCCTTTTCTATCATGCATGTTAGTTGAAGCAATGCGGCAAATCCCAGTAAAAAAAAACAAATTAAATCTCTAGTTGCAGATAAATCAAATCATCAAATCATATCAACTAAGAACAAAGATTTATCTATATCAATTCATAAACCTTCCTTCAGGTTCATTCCACAGGTTTGAGTAAAAATTAACAGACCAAGAAAACAGAGAACAAGATTCAACACAAACATCAAATTAAATCAAGTTCTCTCAATCAAGTAAATGTAAACAAAGCCCTACCAACTAATTTCAAATTCGTCCCACTCTTCTTGCTCCAATCTTCTTCTCCCCACCAACAACAGATTTCTCAAACTTCCCAGCCAGAGGAGGTTTCTTATTCTCCTTGGTCATGCTTCTGAGCATGTACCTCGGAGTTTCACTCACCTCCATCGAGTAAGCAGCAGAAACAGATTTCCTCAGACTCCCAATTTTCCTCGCAGTACTACTCTTCTTTCCAGATTCCATATTAACACCTAAACCAAACGCGGCCTTAGTAGCCTTGTTAGCAACGCTACCTTCCTCCACGGCCACACCCTTCTTCCTCTTCAGCCTCTCGTTCCTCCGAGCAGAGTATTCATCATAGAACCTCCCCCTCTCAAACAGAGAATCAGGGTTCTTCTTCACACCAACAGCCACGTTTTCTGAACCAGAACCTGCATCTCCGAATTCGTTATGAACCATCTTCGCCAGGGCACGAAGCTCGTATGAAATTGTGCGGTATTCAGGTCGGAGATCAGGGGATCGAAGCGGTTTCTGAGATTTGGTCAACGATCCTGTTTTTCGAATCCAGAAAGCAAAAGGGTAAGCATAAAACAAGAAAAAAATACAAAATATAGAGAATCAAAGCAGAGAAGAAGAAGAAGAACCTGGTGGGGTTTGAAGTAGAGAGGTGGAATCTGAGGAACGAAGGGGGCGACGGGAAGATCGGAGACGGATTGGTGATTTGGGTAGTGGTGGCCTGCGATTCGGTTTCATGGATGAGTACATGGTGATTGTGAGAGACAACAGAGATCAGAGACAAGAAACGAGAGAAGCAACAGTGGTTGTAAACTGGTAATGGTGTTTTTCTTTTTTGTTTTCTTTGTATTTTATGGGAAGAGGAGCGTCTGTAACGGTCATATTTTGTTGTTGATTTGAAATGGATAATTTTTTGGTCAAGAGTTTTTGGGTCAAAATTTGAAACGGTTACCTATTTTTATTTTACTTCCAAAGTAGGCTAGTGGGCTTATCAGGCCTTTTTTATTTGTTGGATTTTCAAAATTGGTATTATGATGGGGCTTATTTGGCATTTTTTCTTAATTGATCCTACACTTGAGCTTATCATGTGCCTCGTTGCTTACTCCAAAGAGCCACTATGTTTGATGTCATTGTCCTTATGATGTTGGAGCTTCTCTTTTTATCTTCACCATTCTAAGTTGAGGACTGAAAAGGAATGAGAGGATGAGGATGTATCATATTAAAGTTTTTTTTTTCTTTAACATGTGTCTCTACTTGTTTAGAAATTGCACTCTCAACAAATGTGTTTTATGGATTGAATAGCGTGGTTACCATTAAAACTTTGTTGGTACAATAATAAAGTTGTGTGAATGATGACTTGATGAGAATTATACTCCTACAAATTTGTTGGTACTCTCTAACAAATTATACTATCTTTTTTTTGGTACAATAAACTTTGTTGGTACAATAATAAAGTTGTGTGAATGGTGAGAAATAACCAAAGAGAAAATCCTACTAAGAAAATGAAGGCAATAGTGTTGTTTAGTTTGAAGGAAAAGTGTAAGAGAGTTCATCAATTTAATTTCCACCAATTAGAGACTTTGTTTTCGATATTAATTAAGGTATTTACATAGTTAATAGTCTTAAAATTAATCAATCGCTCCGGTAAAAATTAAGATTGAACTTGCAAATAAGTAATACTCTGTATTCATCCATTGTTCATTTGTTAAGGTTGTGCTATCAATCATTGCAAAAAAGATTCATGAACCACCAACATTTTCAACCCTCTCAGACACTTTATTCTTTGATTGATTTAATCTCACGGAAAAGTTTATTTTTACTTACAGGGTATCCTCCACTAAAAGCAATTATGTTTATTTTTTCTTTTTTAAAATGACTAAAAATAATTATGTTCGAATCTCCTACATCATGATAATAGGGCATAGAATAAGTTGAAATGGGTGCCCACTAGGGTGGGCAAGTTTTTTTTCTGGTCCACCGGTGCACCACATTTAAGCACCGTTAGATTAAAGAATCTTGGAATATTCTTTAATCGAACGGCTAGGATTGAATGGGTGGTAAAAGGACAAAAATGTAATGTTCTTTATCTTATTAATTAAAAAATAAAACAAAAATACATGATTTTTAATTTTATTTTTTATCTTTCACCAAATCTCATATGAATTCCATTACCGACGGATCTATCTTCATCTTCATCTTCTTCACACCCTGTGATTTCAGTCCAAATGATTACAAAAATACACATTCATCTTCATTCTTCATCACTTCTTTATCTTCTTCACACCCAAAAATTGCAAGAACTGCCGGATCCCAAACCATAGTGGTTTCTGTCAAATCCCAGATTTCAAGTAACTAGCAGATTTAATTTTTTTTTTTTTTTTGAAAATAGAGTTAAGCTTTATTGAATCAATTCTTGGAGTCAAGCTTTTCCAATTCCAAGTAAGCATACAACCAAAACCCACATACAAAAACACACCAGTAAGAAATCACGTTCCTTGTTAACAATCGAAGCCATATAGTGAAGTCAAGCAACAAGATAATGAAATCAAGCAACGTGATTTTAAATTTTCCTACAATCCCAAATCACGCTCCAAGTAAGCATACAACCAAAACTCACATACAGAAACACCTGTAATATTGAAAACTTCTAACCAGTAACCACATACACATTGAAAAACACCCGAGCCAATAGTGCAGAAAAAAGCACAAATACAACAAGCCTACACAGCCGCATATATGAATATTAGGGATTCTCCGGGTTGGGATTTGAACATTCTAGGCTGTGATTCGAACATATTAGGGTGTGATTTGAAGATCTGGGTTGCAATTCGAAGCTTTTGGGTTGCAATTTCAATCCTCACCTGATCTCTCTCTTAGATGAATGTTTGAAATTTGGGGAAAAATCAACAAGGTCAGGATCACAGCGACGCCGATCTACGACGCCGACTTCCTCCTCATCCACGAAATCAAGAGGGTTTTCGATCCAACCTTTCAGCACACCGATCTAGACTCACTCCCACTGATCAAGAGGGTTTGTGATGAGAAGGGGTTTTGGATGTGGTGTATGAGCAGAATCTGCCAGAGAGTGAAAAAGATCGTAGAACTGGTCCACTGGATTTGGTTCTAGAAGATGAAGAAGCCATGGTTGGAGGTAGAGAGAGAAAGGAGTGAGGTAGAGCCGACAGATCTGGTGCAGGATGAAATGAAAATTTTAGGGTTTAATTTTTTTAAATGTAAATTACTAAAAAGACACTTGGTCTATGGCTGGTGGGAACCGTTGAAATGTCTTCAATTATACTTCATTTCATCATTTTTTATCAAATTCGAACAACCAAATAAGTATCATTTCATTTTGTTCTCATCTATTCAATCAATTCAAACATATACTAAGAACCAATTCATCCAATGTAGTACACATTCATGATTTAATTAATGAACCGAACTTGACTCAAGAATTTGTTCTATAATTTTCATCATGCAGCAGGAACTACAAAAAATGGAGTATATTTCAAGGCCGGATTGATTTGTCTGCCTTGAGAAAAACAGTTTTATGATGTTGTCAACAATCAAATGACGTTATAAAAAATAAATTCATATAGAAAATGAGTATATGAAAAGAAAAAAACTGTATATGTGAAGTGACGTGTAAACTTGGTTCAATCGAGACCGTTAAACGTGGAAATGATGAGCAATCCGTCCTGAAAAGTAACTAGTAACTAGTCCAATTCAAAAACATAAACATGATTAAGCAAAGAATTTCAGAATTAATTAATCAAGTTAACAACTACTACTACGTATAAAATAAAATTACAAGAACGATGATGAAGAAATGAAACTGTAGATCTTGCCTACCATGGCGGATCTTCTTTCTCTCTCATGTTTTCTCTTCTTCTCAATCTTCCTCCACTCTCTTCATCTTCATCTTCATGTTCATGGCGAATCAAACAATCAAACTTCCATCACGCAAATCAACCACGATCTCTACCATTCCAGGTAACAAACTTGATCTACCTTAATTCCTCACCTTCCATAGATTTGAATTTAAATTGCTCAATTTCGTAATTCAATTACAGAAATCGGTATCTTAGAATTTCACAATTCACGTGTTACATAATCATCGTTAAATTCCGGTTACGATTTAGTTCAATCAATCTGAACAACGCTCTCTCAATCGATAGTTTTCCTTGAATTGTGTAGGAATTGATTTGTTTCTATTTTTACCTCTGTGCAACTGACTGAATTTATCAATTGTCATGTGCATATTAGTTTTTGTGAGTTGATGAAGTACTGAGCTTGATTTTTTTTTTGTGAAACTTGATTATTTGTTTGTTGAAGCATTTTTTGTTTGTGGAATTTTCTGCAGTGACAATTTGATGGAGGAGATTAGGGCCTTGGTCCATCGTCATTCGGATAAACTCACTGTGGAGACACTTAGAGCTGGAAACAAAGGATATGGCGCTGAGGTTCCGGTGGTTACTTATTGCAAGCGGAAAAAAGAGAATGATGAGAGATTGAAGCTTCGGATACTTCTTGTAAGCTTTCTATATATTAATTGGTTTTGGTGGTAAACTTTCGTGTTAGAAGATTGTTAGTACTGCAAATAGTTGTGTGTTGTCTACTAGATTCTCCTTCGAGAGTTGAATGCCAACAAGGGAAGAAATTGTGATAATATAATAGCTAATTTGTAGTGGGGGCGTTCTTTTAGAGAAAGCTATAATAATTAAGCTTGTAGTGGATAGTTATCTCAAATTGGTTATTCTGGTGTTTTTGACAGATGATTCCTTGTCTTCCAGAGTTTTGGGCAGCATGGAAGGGAGCTGATTACCACAGAACTTGCTTTAAGGATTTTGTCTATTCTAAGTGAAGAACAATTTCTACCCGGCATGGATCAAGCTTCCTTAAACAGTACACTTGACAAGCTAGTCATAAAAGTAAGTAAAAATTTCTGCCATAAGTATGTGATAAACTGATAATCATGAAATCCATTATGGAACTGAGCTCTGATTATCATGATGCTACTAAAATATATGAAGTATTCCCACTCTGTCCCATGAGTTCCACATTGAAGCTTTAGACTTACGTACTTCTACTAAGTGTAATAGAATTTAGATGAGAAATATATGCATCTGTAGTCTGATACAGTTAACAGGAGAGATTTGGTATCTTTTCAGTGCTGATGTCTAATTGCTTAACAGGTAGTTCCGATGGAAAACTGGAATGGCCGCAAACTTGTTGAGGCTGGAGATCTTTGCGAGAGAAGAAATGGTCTTTTTTTCCCCTTTGTAATGTTTAGTGTAATAATTGACTAGCTTTGAAACCTGAGTTTATATTATGTTGCAGGCAGAGGAGTTGATCTCAACCGGAACTGGAGTGTAGACTGGGGAAAAAAGGAGAAGGTTTGTTATGTGTCTTCAATCTATCTGTCCATGCCATAAACTTTGTTAATTAATGGTGCTTTTACTGTGCCCAGTATTGACTTGCACCTAGTAGATAGATTGTGATAACAACATAGTGTGACACTTGAAGGGGCTTTAGCCAGATGATTTTTCTCATTCTTCCTACTATCTGGATGTCAATCTGTGCACTGATCTCTTTATTTTCTGCCAATATGTCAAATCGTGTGATGTTTTTGAAGTATTTTTTTTTCATTTTAATAATTGTTCAAATCTATAGGATTATGATCCTTATGAGGAGAATCCTGGACTCGCTCCATTTAGCGAGCCTGAAAGTCAACTTATGCGGAATCTTGCGATATCTTTTCAACCGCATATATGGGTCAATGTGCACTCTGGAATGGAAGTAAGTTTGCTTCATTTTTCAGCTGTTTGTAGAAATCAAATTCAATGTTCCCATATACTTTTTATCTGTATCCATGCTATAATTCAGGATGTGCACATTATGTATCCCAAGCAGGAAGAATACACTCTGATAGATCTATTAGCATCATGCATCAATTTCTTCATGATGGTTCATTTGATGTTTGGAGAACTCCAGTGGCTTAAAACCATGTTTTCTCCATATTTTGTTGAAAAATACAAGAACTATCTTTAGTTGAAATTTTCTAGCTTGACACGCATTACAATAGAATCTTCCTAAAGCATGAATTTTTCACATATGCAGGCTCTTTTTATGCCATATGATCATAAAAATAGAACACCTGATGGGTTGCCATTGCAACGGATGAAGTTGTTGCTTGAAGAAGTAAACCAGCTTCATTGCCAAAAGCGTTGCATGATTGGGTCTGGAGGCGGTTCCGTAGGGTTAGTTGATTTTTATTTGAATATGATCATCATAGCTTGATTTTTATTTGAATCTGATGATATCTGATACAAATTTTCACTAGGCCAAATGTTTGTGTTTTGTATATATGTTTGCTTTCTGTTTCCTGTCTTATTGGGTAGAATAAAAAATAGTGATTCTGTAGGATTAGTTTATTTGTACTGGAATATGATTAATGACTGTAAAAAGGTTTCTTACTTTCACTAATTACATTTTTTCCTGCCTTCTACTGCTTTTGATAATTTGGAGTTAAAAGAATGAAAATGGTAAAGTTTAAGAGTACAACATACCTGATCTGTTTCAGTGCTTCAAATTGACTGGCTTGAGGTAGTCAAATGACGCCTTTGCAATGCTGTCAATAGTCTATATACTTCAGTCCTTCCTCAAGTTTAGAATTTGCTCATCCAGGTATTTTGCTCACGGGACTGCAACAGATTTCATGTACGACATCGTGAGGGTTCCCATGGCTTTCACATTTGAGGTATGCCAGCAGGATCTCTTTCCTTTTTCGTATTATAGCAATTTTGTTCTAGGGGAGTACTAACATCTTATATTGACGGGCAGATATACGGAGATGGAACAGCCTCATCAAAAGACTGTTTTAAAATGTTTAATCCAGTTGACCTTGCTAGCTACAACGTATGTTACTTCAAAACTTCTCGGCAATGATCACTCCATTAGTCCATTCGTTCTAAGTTTATTTGGAACCTGTTTCTTCTTCCTTTATATGCAAAGTGTTTAAGAAAGTAAAACGACAGTGATCCTAATGTTTGGCATTTTTTTCATTTTCAGAGAGTTCTCAGTGACTGGTCTGCAGCATTCTTTACGATTTTTAAATTGGCACCACTTCAGCTTGGTGAGTCTGTCTTGAAGTTGGATAAGTTGGTATCAATAGATGAATATCTAGATGGGTATTTGATGGAGAGGAGAAATAGATACGGAAAAAAGATAGAGGTGCTTGAGCTTGGAATGCAAGAAATAAGAACGTATTTCAGGCTCTTTTTACTATCTTCAGTTTTACTATTGTTCATGTTTTGTTCTAGAATTTCAAAAAGTAAGTGTAGACCAATTGTTGCTGCTATGCCCCTATAAAATTAGGTCGTAGCTGAAAATGTACATTCAATTTTGAGAAAAAAAGTTACAAGTCAAATTGTTCTGTATTTCAATGTAACGCTTCTTCACATGAGCTGATTCTTTATTGTGTTCAACTAAGGAGCCGGTAATTGGTCTCCATTGATATGTAAAATAACTCCATAGTTATTTATTGATTCATCTAATTTTCAAAGTAGAAATAACAGGACTTATAGTATGTCCGAATCAGTTTCTCTTTTATCATAATCAATTTTGAAAATAATTGATTCTTAAGTCAAAATCAATTTTAGATTTGGGGAGAAGCTTCTATAAGTAATTGACACTGGGAATGACAATGTAATTGAAATGCTGACACACTAAACTCTTCCTTTAACGTATGAGCTTTAATTACAATAAACACAGTATTACATTAATCCCAAAGATTGATAGATACATAGTACAACATTACCGTAAGCCAGTTAGTTTTCTAATTGTTCTCTGCATGAAGGAAGGGGGATGTTATTTCAGCAACTTCATTTCTCATTCAGACTTGTTGGTGCACATATTTCCAGGATGACAAACCACGCAAATGCATCCTGCCGAATCGTCTGTACTAGTCTCAAAGACTTCAACTGAATCATAATATTGTTATTACATTACAACAACAATTCAACCTTTTCCCACTAGGTAGCACACACCTATATGGATCCATGGATCCTATTATATCCTGTCAGATAACGTTCACAGAAAGTTCATAGTTTGTACTAATACAGCAAAACAAACATGAAAAACTCAAAAATTGTTTATGAAAATCAACATACAGCCACCTCTTATCACATTAGCAACATATTTTACTATGTTTTGATCAAGATTATCAATGTCAAATTCATATTTTGATGGATGAATTTATAAATCTTTTTCGTTGGGTGTATCATGTATGCTTGGAAATTAAGAAGGCAAAAAAATGCAATTGTAAGCAGAGGTAGCAAGTTAGCACTAACCTTCAGAACTAGATTAATGTACACCACGTGATCCGATTCGACTGTGTTTAGGCTATATTAATGTGCTTGATAATTTATGATTTAAGTGTCTGTCTCATGTATCTAAGAGCAGACCGCAGCATTGCTCTAGCCTTTCTATCTGGAGTGCATCCAGACGAAACCATTTCTTCATACACAGCGGGGACCTGAAACCCAAATGATGCATCATAGTTTTGCAATGAAGTTGAGTGACCTAAAGTCACAAATAAACTAATAAATATACAACTTTCACCGGAGTCTTGTTTTTCATCCGTGAAAAATCACACTATCATCCATATTAGGCATGATGTGGAATGCGAATGATACTTAAGATATAAAAAACACAGCAAAAGACCAAATCCATGCCAATTTTTAAGTTGAAAAATCATTATTTTCCATTGATTGGTTTACTGTGAGTCACCATAGCTTGGGGAATACATACCAATATGAACGACATCTACAGAAAAAGGTAATACTTGGAATTCTAAAAATGGGGGCGTGCTAAAAAGCCTACAACAATTCCCCTTGGTGGGGTACATCATGCAAGACGGAAGGATTATGATTATTTATGAAAACACAGAAGACAAGCTGAAAGTAGTAATATTATATAATGTACCTTGTGGAACTTGTCAACACGAATCAAGGCTTTCATAAGTGTAGTATAGGTAACTACATCAGGTTGCAAGTCCTGTAGTTAATATGAGCGAAAAGATGCCTAAGTACTTTACCAGAGACAATTATTAACATGTAAAACATTTAGCCATAAAAGAGAAAGAAAAACATGCTAAAAAAGCCATACATTTTCTTTCATGTACTGCAGCACAGCAAAGGCCTCAGGATCCCTTCTATCTTCACCAAAAGCATTGATCAATGAATTGAGAGCTAAAAGACTGGGTGTTAGACCCTCAGCTGTCATCTTCCTGAAAGCGTTTACTGCTTGATCAGACAGACCCTGCCCAAATTACGTCAAATAATACCAAAATCATTACCTAACCAATCCATTCATCAAATCTGAGTTAGTGCATTCTGGTCTAGTCCCATAGCTTGTGCCATGTGTTTCTCAATGGAGGAAGATTAAAGAACAAGGGAATCAGAAATTTCGTAGCAGAAAAAATACATTTGATGCCTGTCAGCTCAGCACCAGAATGGTTCTCAAGGTTTTTGAAAAAGAACCTGTTCATAGTGCTTGATCCATTCCCAATGCATAATAAGTACAGACAGGGAATTTATCATGGTTCAATTGAGTAACTTGGTACAGAATTGTAAACTAGGATAATGCAATCAGCATATTGGTATATAAGGATCCATGATTAATTATACTAGGATTTGAAGCATTAAACAATTTCTGGGGCATATGGTGAAAGAACTCACAAAACAGCATCCTACATACCCTTTGCGCGTATGCATTGATCAGGGCATTATACATGGTTGGAGTTGGCTTGAATCCCATAGATTTCAAGACCTCCAAGCACTCTAACGCGTCATTAAACCTTCCTGACTTTCCATACACATCAACAAGGGTTGTAAACGTTACCGCATTCGGCAGCAATCCCTGACTCTGCATCCTAGTTAACAAATCACTCACTTGGTCCCACTTTTCCTGTGCCCCCATAGAATTGATCATGATATTATAAGTCAAGACACAAGGGGAGTATCCCTTCTGCTGCATTTCCTGAAACAACTCCTCTGCTCTATCATGGTACCCGGCCTTACAATGACAATCTATCAGCGTGTTCCAAGTAACCGTATCGGGTCGAATCTCCTCCGACAACATTCGCTCGAACGTTGCCATAGCATGATCAAGACAATTGAACTTCCCAAAAGTATCAATCATCACATTGTAAAAATGCCTATCAGGCTGCACCCCATTACTCTTCATCTCCTTCAAAACCTGAAACGATTTCTGCCACTCCCCCTTGTCGCGATAACCCGCCAAGATTCTGCTATAAACATACGAATTAGGCGGCAAATTACTCGCCTCCATCTCCTTCAACACGATCCTCGCACTCTCCCACCTTCCGGCTTGCGCATACGCATCCACCAACATGCTATAAGTATGCTCATCAGGCAAAACACCACTCCTCTCCATCTCAGAAACCACAAACTCAGCATCCCTCAGCGAGCCCGTCTTCACATACCCTTTGAGCAGGGCATTGAAAGCCCTCGTTCTAGGCTCCATCCCATTCTCCTTAATCTCCTCAAACAGCGCCTCCGCCTCCGCGGTCCGGCCGGAGTTCCCCAAAGCAAGGATAACAGCCACAAGGGTGCTTGATTTTGGACTCAGCCCGTTCCCCTGAGCCACAGCGAGGAAGTGCATTGCCCGAGTCGGGTCACCGGCTTTGGAGAATCCTAGAATGATGTCGTTCAGAAGATGAGCATCAGCTTCAATCTTATCACTCTCAATCTCCCTGTATAGCTTCTGCAAAATGGGGGAATCGATTATGTTGGAGTGCGTGAGGGACCTGATGATGGAGCTGTAGTTGACAAAATCTGGGTGGAAACCGTCGCGGCGCATGCGGGACATGAGGTTGAGCGCTTTCTCGAGGTCGCCGTTGCGAGCACAGGCGGCGATGAGGGCGTTGTAGGTGAGAGGAGTCAGCGTTTGCCGCTGAGAGAGCAAGAACGCTTCGTAGAGCTTCTCGGAGCGGCCAAGAGCGTGGATGAGGATGGAGTAGAGAAGCTCGTAGGAGAAGCAGAGGTTGTGCTTCTGGAGCCATGAAACGACGGCGTAGGCTAGGGTGATGGAGGAGGCGGAGGAAGAGGTGGAGGAGCAGAGGGATTTGAGGAGAGCGTGCCAGAGCGGAGCGGGGACGGCGCGGTAGGACTCGGCGAGGTGGAACTCGGTGGAGTCGAGGGAGGTGGGGGAGGGAGAGTCGGGGTCGGGGGAAGGGGAGTTGGAGAGGAAGTTGAGGAGTGGGGTGAAGTCGTAGCGGCGGTTTTGGAGGGCGAGGATGTCGTCAGGGCCGTCATCGACGATGATGGGTGTGGCGGAGGAGACGGTGGCGTGTGGTTGGAAATGGAAGAGGTGGTGGCGGAGGCGGATGGGGGAGTAATTGAGGTGGTGGGTTGAAGAAGGGAAGATAGTGGGTGGAGTAGAAAGTTGTGGTGTCAGAGCCAACATGTTATCATGAAACCAGTCACACAGTGAGATAGAACAGGGAAGCTTGTTCGTTTATGACCACACCAAGCTTGGAGAAGACACTTTATTTTTTCTTTTCTTTTCTTTACTTTTCTTTTCAAGTTATATATACAAAAAACAATTAATGAGAAAGAACAACCTTCTCATCTTCCATGGTAAATTTGTTTCGTAGAGAATGAAAAACCTATTATTTCAAGGTTTTTATGTCATTATTCATGCTGGAAAAATGGACATTATAGAGTTCCCTTTAGCACTGTTCATGAATATCTAAAGCAGATAATGAGAGATTTTTGAGACTACTGTTCAATGAAGAGTTAATATGGGCTGGTTTTTATGTTGTTAGATTGCATACAAGTTTTTGCAAGTATTGGGCTAAGATTCGAGGTGGTTTCTATGGTGAAGCACATCACATGTGTTGCACCAATACCGCACCTCCTCATAGCCATTGGATATATCATTATTTATTTATTTTAATCAATGGTGGTGATTCATGAATGACAACATGTAAAGCTAGTCTTGTGAAAATACTAGTAGAGTCCTCAAACAACTTTCCCCTTCCACAACAAACTCATACCACATCCTACCCCCACCGTCATTAACCCGTAGCCGCCGCAGATCCAGCGACCACCTGATCGGAGTTCCTCAACGACATTGTCAAACCTGTTGCCAAACACCTCACTACACCTCCTTGTTTGTGTCCCCCCACCAGTCCGCCGTCATTGACGATGGCAGTGCCTCCAACAGCAAACAAGGGCCCCGACCCCGATCTAGTTCGCACCGCTTCTGCGGGCCAAACCTTCGTCGTCGCAGTCCAAGAGCCACCACTCATCGTCATTGTCGCTTCTGTTCCAGCCATGGCGAAGTCGTACGTGCAGGCCCCCTTCTCTACAATGGCTGCTAAAATCTTCGGTCATGAGTGCATCATCGCTGATTCCATAGCTTTTTATCAAATTCCTAGAGCGACGAGGACGTGTATTGAATCATTTGGCTCTAATACCCATTATCAAATTCGCATATTGTGTTTCTATAGTTAAACTTACGAGGTTCATTTTATGCTCAAAATTATGATATGTATCCTTAAAGATAAGGTTGAGAATGAATTATTTAACTTCACCTCGTAATCAAATTCCGATTTTGGGTGTTATAATTGAAGAAGTTGATTTCATGCTGAAAAGTCGAAAGTGAAACTGTATAAGCTTAAATTTGATGAAGAATGTTAATGAATTGTTTAAGCCTAATTAAATTTGAGTTTTGGGGTTTGTAGTCAAACTTAATAAGGTTGGTTTCATGCTTTAAGTTCAATCTAATTAACACCTTACAATCAATAAAAGTTATACAGGTCAATTGGGTTCTTTCAATTGTGCATTTTTATATACAGGTCAATTGGGTGCTTTAAGTTCAATCTAATTAACACCTTACAATTGATTAAGGTTATATACAAGCCGATTGGGTTATTCCAATTGTGCATTTTTATTGATGATATGCAAATAAAGACAAATAGTTATATGTATGCAGGGGGGCAATCACAAAAATGATGTCTTCCATCGAAGCGGTGGAAGCCATGGATGTGCTTTTCTGGGTTAAGAGTGGGTCTCTAACTTGAAACAACCAGACTTTTGAGAAAAACCTTGTTGATGTTGGATGACTGCGATGGGGCACATTATTGTTGGAACTTCAAATAATTGGTTGATTAATTGATGCTGGAATTTTTTTTGAATCTAACTTGGGATTTAACCTTCTCTTATGGTCAGGTGTTGCGTTACTTATGCAGAAATTGTAGGTGGGGGGGGGGGGGGAATAAGGACCTCTTCCATATGAGATTAGTAAGTGAAGATGAACATGAGAAGGGTCAGGTAGGCTTTGTAATTTCTCAAACTTCATGGTCAAATTTAGAAATTTCGTTTTCTTATGTTTCCCAGTTACAATACATGTTGCAGCAGGTCATTTAGGTGATGTACAGGTTCAACACATGTGAAGTGCTTCACCATAGAGGCCACCAAGATTCCATGGATTACTTCAAGTGAATATAAAAAAATATAGATACACATAAGGCTATAAACTGACCGAACAAAATACAACACAATTTATAAGCTGCATGAAAGTCCAATTTTCCTAACATATATTAGGTATATTCGTGTGCATTTTGCACTCTACAGGTTAGTTTTTTTTATAAGCCAAGCAATATATTGAATAGAAGTGTAAGGGGTAATTCAACCCAATACAAAAGGAGTAAATACAAGATTAATAAAAAATTGAAGTAGAAAAAAATACAAAACTTCAAAAGTGTGGAAAGCCCCCGATAAATAGGTCGAGGTGGCACAGAAGATGGAAAGCCCCCGATGAACAAAATGGACCAGAAACAACCAAAATTAATATGTTCGGGTTGGATCTTCTTATCTACTTCTGTGTATCAAATGGAAATCATCCCTTTTCGGATATCAAGTGTCTTCAAAAGTGTCAAGAGCGAATTAACGAAAACCAAATGTCTCTTAGTAAGGATATAAGTGCAGAAGCTAGGTTTCTTATTTCTCCTCTATTAAAGGGTTCTCCGCTAGAAAGGAAGGATATATCATTTGTTGTCGCCCATCCTTTCTTCTGGAATTCAGAGATGAGATTAGGTTTTCTCACACATGTTGGAAACAAGTTGAAGACTCTGAGTACCTCTTCGATTCCATTGAGAATGAGTGGTTGAAGGTGGATGACCTTTGGTCTGGTAAGAGATCTAGTTAGGTATATTCGAAACACTATTCAACACAAAGATGAGAGATTGTTGAGTAGGTTTGATGGGCATGATGGGTCGATTCAATCAAAGATAGATGCTTGCTTCACAGAATGCTTCCCGCTTCTCTTCATGTATCTTCATAAATTTGTTGGCGAAAAGTGGAGCAACGATGATGATTTTAGGTCCTATTTTAGGTCTAATATGGGAATGTAGTGATTTTATTTGTTAAATGTAATGTAGAGGAATGTAGACGCTTCTATCTTCTAACTATGCGGTGTTATTTTGGCTGTATGACATTTTTATTTAGTTTTGATGTACAATTTATTTAATCTAAATTGTAGTTTTTTTTTGTTGGTTCAAAAAAATAAATGCAAAACTCCAATGGAAGCTAGGCTTTTAAAAATTATGTCTCATTAAAACCTTACTATGAAAACTCTCATTGGGTAAAACCTAGTGAAGGAAAAAGAGTACACAATTTTAAAAGCCTTAACAACACCTCCAAGGAGATGGTAGTTGTTAGTTTGTTAACTTAGCATTTCCATTTTTTTTTACTATGGAGAGGTGAAAGAACTAGAAGTGAGATGAGTGTTTTATGTGTAAGAACTAGCATCAATTTGTGTCTACTTCAAAATTAAAAGTGAACCAAACTCTTGAAAGTCTGCTCAACTAATATTCAAACAGACATACACACATGTAAAGTTCTCAATCATGTAAGAAAGCTGCAATTAAAATGAACCACACGACAAGGCAATGGAAGACTCAGATCAAAGCCAACATCTAGACTTCAGCCGATCAACAAAAGACTTAGGGTACAAGGCTCCAACTTGGTGACAACCGTATTTCAACGACCAACTATATGAAGATTGCTTAAACATTTTCACCTTGAGGCAATTAAACAAGCTTTAGAGGAGTACTAAGTACACTTTTCATGTCATAATGAACTTCAATACTGTGAATGTTGTACCCGACCACCATTGACAAATAAAGAAGTTTGATACCCTCATAAAAAGTATAGGGTCAACCCCCATTGTTTATTGTTACTTATCGGGTATAGAATAGATCTGTTTCTTTTTGTTCCTATGCATAGAATTATTCCATTATTCCATTATTACTAAAAAACTATATCAAATATTAATTATTTATACGAGATAATCTACTAAAAGGTGAAGGTCCATAGTATAGTTTTTTCCAGTGCATTAAAGTCACATAGTGTCTATTTTCTGTTGATAGAAGAGGTATTCTCATGGGTTTGCCTTTCCCAATGTGCCTATGATGTATCACTCGGAGGACTGTTAGCTAGTGTGTATCATTTTACGCGAATAGAGTGTGGTATATATCAACCAGAAGAGGTATGCATTAAAATATTTGTTCCAAGGAACAATCCCCGAATTTCTTCTATTTTCTGGGTTTGGAAAAGTGCGGATTTTCAAGAAAGGGAATCATATGATATGTTAGGAATCTCGTATGATCAGAGTCCTTATCAACGATATTCAGTCCCTCATAATACAAAGTAAAAAGGAAAATAAAAAAGTTCAGTTGCACTAGTATCAGTCAAGCTAGTATATAAAAAAAATCAGAATTGAATCGAGTTACACAAAGGTCGGAAAAAACAATGGCTTTTGTAATAACAAGCAAAAATGTAAAGTAATATAAAAAGTATGGTCAGGTCAGCAATTATCAGAGGAGTTGGTTCCTATTGTGTGCTCTTGAGTTGATCTTAGGCGCTAGAGAAAAAAGAATGTTACACCTTCCATGTAGACATGTAAGTATGTAACACATAGCTCTTAAAAATGAAAGAATTCTAAAATTAAGGCATTCAACATTAACCCAATTAATAAGGGTGAACACTATGTACCAAACAAAAATAAGGGTGGGGACTGAGCACAGGAATAGACCGAATGGTAATTTTAAAAATTAATCAAGTTAAGTAATCTGAATGGGAAAGTCAAATCAAAGTTACAGAAGTAAATATCATAACTACACTGCTTCTCTCACTAATTATCCCTTTTCTCTCACTACTTCTCCTTATTCTCTTCTCTACTAGCGTTTCCCTCTCTACTAATCTGAATGGGAATCCGATGTTGATGCAATAACCGATTTTGAGTACACTGATGAGTCTTCGAAAAGCGATGGATCCGAGAAGAAGGGATCCAAATTTGAGGGATCCAGATCCGATGGCAAGGGTTATGGATCTGAGGGGAAGGGCTCTGAATCCTTCTGATCATACGACAAAGGCAGTCCAACCACCACAGACATGATCGCATCCGCCACCGAGCTCGCATCCACCAGCGCCGCAACCAGAGTCCCGAAGCTTCAGGACCTTACTGTTCTCATTTCCAAGAACCATGTGGATTCCCTAAGTATCATAAGGTTTGGAAGTGAGATTTTATGGAAATAGACCGAAAGGTAACTTTAAAAATTAATCAAGTTTTTTTAAAGTAAAATAATTGTTTTATTGAGAAAAATGTTTAGGATAAACAACCTTCCTCTAAGTAACCAAAAAGCATGTAAAAATACCGCAACCCAAAAACAGGCACAACTAGACTAGAAAAACAACAAAAAGTTACGAAAAGGAAAATATGTCTTTAATGCCAAATAAAACAACCCCTACAAAATTAAAACAACACAAAAGCACGAAACCCCCTACCACAAAGATAAAACCAAAACCCAAGAAACTACCTCAGCTACCGTATATCTGGGCTGCAAACTGGTGAAGGACAACGTCGTTTATGTAGTCATATTTCATACCAAATTCCATTCCCAGTTACAATATCTGTTGCAGCATGTCATTTAGGTGATGTACTAGTGCAGCACATGTGAAGTGCTTCACCATAGAGGCCACCAAGATTCCATGAATTACTTCAAGTGAATATAAAAAAATATAGATATGCATAAGGCTATAAACTGATCTAACAAAATACAACACAATTTATAAGTTGCATGAAAGTTAATTTTCCTAACATATATTATGTATATTCGCGTGCATTTTGCACTCTACAGGTTAGTATTTTTTATAAGCCAAGCAATATATTGAATAGAAGTATAAGGGGCACTTCAACCCAATACAAAAGAAGTAAATACAAGATTAAGAAAAAAATGCAAAACTTCAAAAGTGTGGAAAGCCCCCGATAAATAGGTTGGGGTGGCACTGAAGGATGGAAAGCCCCCGATAAACAAAATGGACCAGAAAAAACCAAAGTTAATATGTTCGGGCTGGGTCTTGTAATCTACTTCTGTGTATCAAATGGAAATCATCCCTTTTCGGATATCTAGTATCTTCAAAAGTGTTAAGAGCGAATTAACGAAAACCAAATGTCTCTTAGTAAGGATATAAGTGCAGAAGCTAGGTTTCTTATTTCTCCTCTATTAAAGGGTTCTCCGCTAGAAAGGAAGGATATATCATTTGTTCTCGCCCATCATTTCTTCTAGAATTCAGAGACGAGATTAGGTTTTCTCACACATGTTGGAAACAAGTTGAAGACAATTCCCTACAACTATGATGTAGAGGCGATAAAAGGTAAGGTTTGTGTTGAGCCATTGTGGCAATTACAACTCGACCCAGATCATTCTGAGTACCTCTTCGATTCCGTTGAAAATGAGCGGTTGAAGTTGGATGGAAAGAAGGGAGCAATCTATGACTTTGGTCTGGTTAGAGATCTAGTTAGGTATATTCGAAACATTATTCAACACAAAGACGAGAGATTGTTGAGTAAGTTTGATGGGCATGTAGAGGAATGGGGAGGCTTCTATCTTCTTACTATGCGGTGTTATTTTGGCTGTATGACATTTTCATTTAGTTTTGATGTACAATTTATTTAACCTAAATTGTAGTTTTTTTTTGTTGGTTCAAAAAAAAAATGCAAAACTCCAATGGAAGCTAGGCTTTTAAAAATTATGCCTCATTAAAACCTTACTATGAAAACTCCCATTGGGTAAAACCTAGTGAGGGAAAAAGAGTACACAATTTTAAAAGCCTTAACAACACCTCCAAGGAGATGGTAGTTGTTAGTTTGTTAACTTAGCATTTCCATTTTTTTTACTATGGAGAGGTGAAAGAAATAGAAGTGAAATGAGCGTTTTCTGTGTAAGAACTAGCATCAATTTGTGTCTACTTCAAAATTAAAAGTGAACCAAACTCTTGATAGTCTGCTCAACTAATATTCAAACACACATACACACATGTCAAGTTCCAAATCATGTAAGAAAGCTGCAATAAAAATGAACCACACGACAAGGCCATGGAAGACTCAGATCAAAGCCAACATCTAGACTTCAGCCGATCAACAAAAAACGTAGGGCACAAGGCTCCAACTTGGTGACAACCGTATTTCAACGACCAACTATATGAAGATTATAATTAAACAAGCTTTAGAGGAGTACTGAGTACACTTTTCATGCCATAATGAACTTCAATACTGTGAATGTTGTACCTGACCACCATCGACAAATAAAGAAGTTTGATAAGTTCAGTTGCACTAGTCTCAGTCACGCTAGTCTATAAAAAAAATCAGAATTGAATAGAGTTACACAAAGATCGGATCCGATGGCAAGGTTTATGGATTTGAGGGGAAGGGCTCTGAATCCTTCTGATCATACGACAAAGGCAGTCGCCAACATGATCGCATCCGCCACCGAGCGCGCATCTACCATCGCCGCAACCAGAGTCCCGAAGCTTTAGGACCTTACTATTCTCATTTCCAAGAACCATGTGGATTCCTTGAGTATCATCAGGTTTGGAAGCGAGATTTTATGGGAATAGACCGAATGATAACTTTAAAAATTAATCAAATTTTTGTAAAGTAAAATAATCGTTTTATCGAGGAAAATGTTCAGGATAGACAATCTTCCCCTAAGTAACCAAAAAGCCTGTAAAAATAGCGACAACGCAACCCAAAAACAGGCACACCTTGACTAGAAAAACAGAAAAAAGTTACGAAAAGGAAAATAAGTCTTCAATGCCAAATAAACCAACCCCTACAGAATTAAAACAATTCAAAAGCACAAAACCCCTACCCCAAAGAAAGAACCAAAATCCAAGAAACTACCTCAGCTACCATATATCTGGGCTGCAATCTGGTGATATTTCATACCAAATAGCTTTCCCATCAAATAGCTTTTGTGTAGTCATATTTCATACCAAATAGCTTTCCCATCAAAACAACATCTCTCCTTCTCGAATCCACATCAACAACTGCGTCCACCTCTAGAACAAATCAATTAGGTGTTTTCTCAGAGCCCTTTTTCTTCCTTCCTCTAGTATGAACTTTCCTCGGGTTAACCAACTGATCCCAAGGTAAAGCAACGCAAGAAGCAACCTCAAGAGGAGAGACAACACATCTGGGTGTAGAGCCCTAGCACGACTCTGGAAAACAGGAGCTAGCAACCTTCTCCGTCTCAAAAGCTTTTTTCTTCCTCCCACTTGGTCAAGAACGGCTCCGGATCCGATGATAATGGATCCAGCTACATAGTCCGACTAAGAATCCAGTCGTGCTCGCCATGGAAAACCGGGTTAAAAACATCATGGATCTTTCACTTTACATAATGAACAACCAAGCCAACTTGCCCCACTATGAAAAGGTTGGCCTCAAGCGCAACCACCAGGGCGATGTCTTCAATTTTTTTTGTCGCATATACGGTGTCGGAGTTCACCTTTTTGGACAACGCGGGTGCTCTACGTCCCACCGCATTCATGCATCTTCCTTACATACCTCATCATGCAGCGACTAAGGCACAATATTTTGCTGAGGTCACACTGAAGGGAGCTGAGGGGGCCTCTGATAGCTGTCATCGCGCTTTTGCGGTGTTTCGAGCGGCTCGCCTTGCGGAAGTATCAGCTGCTGCTCGAGCTACTAGTGCTCAAAGTACTTATGATACTGACATTGAAGCTGTTGCTGAAGTTGAAGTATCAAAATTTATCAAGTTGTTACTTGGGCCTTGTGGAACGTAGAACCCATTGTATGAATGAATAAAGGAGATTATTATCAAAATTTCTTTTCTCTCACTACTTCTCCCTCTCTGCTACGAGAATGTTGAGAAATGACTCTGACGCTGATGCCAACAGCGATCATGACTATACTGATGATTCTTTGACAAGCTCAACATCCGGATCCGAGGGGAAGGGCTATGGATCCGAGGGCTTCAGATCCGTATCTGAGGGGAAAGGC
This sequence comes from Lotus japonicus, assembly GCF_012489685.1. Lineage (NCBI taxonomy): Eukaryota > Viridiplantae > Streptophyta > Magnoliopsida > Fabales > Fabaceae > Lotus > Lotus japonicus. Next base: position 92,990,929 of record NC_080041.1, on the reverse strand, counting down.
TATGGATCTGAGGGCACCAAATCCGTATTCGAGGGGAAAGGCTCCCAATCACCGCCGACATGATTGCATCCGCCACCGAGTGCCCATTCGTCGCTGCCGCAACCATATTCCAAAATCTTTAGGACCTTTCTGTTATCGTTTCCAAGAACCATGTGGATTTTCCTGAGTATCACCAGGTTCGATAGCGAGTTATTCAGGGAAACCTCGTCGAAACATTTGCATTCGTCGCTGCTGCAGTAGCGGTGGCGGAGGAGTTCACTTGCTTAACCTCTGCTTGTTCACTTGACCTTCCAGATTTCACTGGTCTTCCTTTTGAGAATGATCTACCACAATGTTTAGCTGACCTCAGCATTATACGAGCTGAGAGGGCAGCAGATTGCTACGTCGCGCTTTAGCGACGTTTCATGTTGCGCGTCTGGCTGAATTCGGAGCTGTTGAATTGGGTCCTACGAAGCTTGAAGACGCCAAAGCTAATGCCAAACAAGCCCATTCCTTACAACTCAAAGCTAGCGAGTCGGCCAAAAAAGTTTTGCATGCGACTCATGAATCTTCCACTGTCGCCGCTAATGCACTCTTGAGCATAGCCGACTCTCATTTGTCTGGGCTTATTTTCGGTGCTACTGTAACGCTTTCTGCAAACGCCTTTGAAGCGACTGTTGATGCCAATAACATGGCTATGGATGCATAAGCTTTTGTGAGGTGCAATGTATGTAGATTTGTCTCATGCATCTGCGTGGTGGGACAGTAAGTTTCTTAGTGTGTTTTGATTAATACTACCTCCGGTTCTATTTATAAGAACTAAAAAGAAGAAAAATCTTGGTAATTTTTATTAGAACCAAATGAAAGTTTGTGATATATTAATTTTTTTTTCCAGTAATGCCCTTATTAATTCTAACTAGTAAAATGTGTGTCATTAATTATTTTCTCTCATTCCCACTCTCCAACACTTATAACAAAGGGTAATTTTGAAAGTTTATTTTAATTCAAGACAAATTTAATGCATTTTAACTAGTTTAACTATATTTCTTAAACCATGTTAGGTAGTATCAGTGTTTAAGTTTGCCAGTAGTGTCTTTATTATTATTATTTTTTTTTAATCTTTGCTTTGTTTTGGGTGGCAGCTTCAAGGAAAAATGCAAGTAACAAGCTCAATGAAAAACTCTTTGGATAGGTATGGTGCCCCCCACTAACATTTATATTTTTATAACAATATACATGCATATCTATAATGCATTTGTGCAATGCCTCCAATACTTAATCATGGGGAATTGGGTTTACCGCCCCGCCCTTTGGGCTTTGCACCCCACTTAAAGTGGGGAAATTACCGTAAAGTCCCCACTTACTAGAATACGGTATATTATATTTCATTTTCAATATGAACAATAATATACAGTACTCTATTAAAACATATAAACAGGAAGCAGTGGAGTGAGCGACCCGTTTTTCAAACCCTCAGTTTTCCCTCCTCAAATCACTCCCACTTGAAATCGCTCCAAAACGTTCGGTCACTGGTTTTTATTCATCAAAGCTCTGTTCTCATCATCATCAAAAGCTCCCTCAAAGCTCCTAGCTGAACCAGAACTCTCATTCATTCCATTCAAAAGGTAAGTTTTGATTTTCACCAGTTAAGTTTAAATTAGGAGGATTATTCAACCCTAGGGTAGTCGATTGATGATTAATTAGAGGTTATGTTGGCTGAAATGGTATGAATTGTGTATGGACATGAGTTAAGGTTCGACCTAGGTCGTTAATGGAGGTTTCCTGAAAATACGGATTGTTCGTATTGAATATGAAATATAATTTGTCGTATTCAACATAATGATTATGAAATATAATTGTTCATATTCAAAATGAAACTTTATAAACCGTATTCAAAATGAAACTTTATAAACCGTATTTAGTGATTGTTTGGTTTTTAAGCAGAAAACATTTATCTTCATTAATTTAGAAAATATTTGAAATGCATAATTAATTAGTGGAATATAAATTAATTAGTGGAATATAGATAATTTATTTAGTGAATTATTTAATATTGAGATAATTTAGATAATTGAAATAACTTAGATAATTGAAATAAATTAGATAGTTGAGGTAAATTACAATACATGATTAATTCATATTAAGACTCATAATGAATAGAACAGTTTTTTCCTGAAATAATTGAGAGATTTAATAAATGTGTGTAGACTATAAAATATTGATTAGTTCATGTTGAGATAATTGATTAATAAGTCATTCATAATTGATGTTAAGGCTATTAAATTTGTTGACTTTGAATAGATAGCGAGAATGAAGAACAGAAATAGGTCCCGGACTATAAGTGAGGATGTAGGGGGTGCAGAGGATCGACACAAGCGCTTACACGCTTCTAGTAGGCATGGCGAGCATGCTGCAGACACTCATGTGGTCGAGTCTTCTGCTCCAGTTCCTACTCTGCCGTCTCGCATGGTCGAGTCTTCTACTCCGGTTGCTATTGTGTCGTCTCCCATGGTCGATTCTTCAGCTCTCGTTGCTACTGTGTCGTCTGCCATGGTCGAGTCTTCCGATCCGGTTCCTACTCTGCCGTCTCCCATGGTCGAGTTATGTCCCCACGCCATTCCTCAACGTTCTAGCGAGGAGACATCCGACCATGAGACTAGTGAAGAGGATATTCCTGATGTTGGTGTCGTGCCAGAGGAGGAGGCGATACAGGGTGGGGATGATGACCTCATCCAAAGGTTGCCGCCGTTTTCGGGGGGGCGGTTGAGCTGTCGCTTCTCACTCATTGTGCAGATCACAAGGCTCCATGGACGTGGCATGCACTCCTAGGCAGTGACCCGCGGTACGAGGACCGATGACACTTGAGGGTGGCCACCGTTGGAGGGAAGGTATGAAATCTCTCTAGTGATGGCGATACAGACGGTCATAGACGGGTTCGAGAGCTGGTCCAGCAGACAGGTCTTCATCACCCACCCTGGTGCGGCTACCCGGAGACAGACTCAGGCCTCACATTGGCCCTTGTTGAGAGGTGGCATGGGGGGACTAGTAGCTTTCACATGCCGTTCGGGGAGATGATTATCACCTTGGACGATGTGTCGGCTCTTCTCCATCTCCCCATGGGGTTGAGGTTCTATACGCTTGGTGGGGGGAGAGGGATGAGGCTGCAGCGACCTGCGTCCAGCTTATGGGAGGATCCACTGCTATTTATCTTCAGGAGTTTGATACGAATAGGAGCCAGACTATTCGGTTTGGGGTCGTGCATACGCTGTATCAGTCTGCGATGGAGGGTATGTCTTAATTATTACTTGATTAATTTGTATCCATTTTTAGCGTATTATTATAAACTGTTAATTCAATTCATTTCATTGTAGGTCACCGGTACGAGGATGCTGCTCGGATTTGGCTGGTGAACCAGCTTGGCGCGACACTCTTTTCCAGCAAGAGCTGGGGACACCACACGACGGTGTACTAGATCGGGATGCTGTAGGACCTTGGGCGAGTGTCGGAGTACGCGTAGGGCGCGATTGCGTTGGCTATGTTGTACGACCAGCTTAGTCGAGTGTCACGCAGGAGGACGACCCAGATGGGAGGGTTCACCTCGCTCTTGCTAGGTTGGGCTTATGAGTACCTTTTAGACCGCGTTATTATCTGGAGGGCGGATCCGGACTACTCTCAAGACCAGCCTAGGGCGTACCGGTGGGTTACCTCCCGGGTAAGGCATGTCGGACTCCAGGAGAGGCGAGTCATTCTCGATGAGCTTACGATGGATGACATTTTATGGACCCCATTTGAGGACCATCAGGCTAATCGACCACGGGATCCCAGGGCCCTGTATTCTGGCTACATCCGGACGCCATTCGGCCGGTCTGTTCGACGACATCTACCAGAGAGGGTTCTGCGCCAATTTGGCTACATACAGGATATCCCTCGACAACCCTCTGAGATCCAGACAACTGGGTCCCTCGCTGAGACCGCAGATGCTGCATATGCTGACTTTGAGCCGCACCTGCGCCCTGAGGGGATCCCTGCTACACATCCGGGAGAGGCGGTGGAGGGGTACATGAGGTGGTATAGCCTTGTGTCCCATCGGTTCATCATCCCTGATGATAGGAGGGATGAGCTCAGTGATGTGGTACATTTGAATTCTATTTTCATTCAATTGTGATTTTGTTCACGAGCTCTACCTAAACATGTATATTATTTTTTGCAGTCTGCTATGCGTCGGGGTGTGGAGATGTTGGAGCAGTCACTAGAGGTTCCAGATGCTCTCGCACTAGGCACACAGGCCTGATCCCTCACTAAGAGGGCTCTCGAACTTTTTAGATCGAGTGCCTTCATTGGTACCTAGGGAGTTGCCTTTGCTGTTGTGGGAGGCATAACTCGAGGCAGAGCTCGTGGAGGCAGAGCCCGTGGAGAGGGCGCTCGTGGTGGCAGAGCTGGACCTAGAGGAGGTCGTAGGGGAGGCGGTAGGGGTTGGGGTCGGGGAGAGTGATTGATTGTATATTTTTATATTTTGTATATTTTTATATTATGACATGTGACTCTTTATATTATGACTCTTTATATTTTCATATTTTTATATTGTGATTCTTTAAAATAATCTTATAATGAAAAAAACCTGAATAACTACAACATAAATAATCAAAGGCAGAAAAAATAACATAAATAATCCATGGCAAGCAGTTCAAAGGTTACACGAAATTATCCAGAAGCAACACGCAAACAAAATTAATCCTCTGTGATATCGATGAAGTCGTGGGGTCCGCAATCCTTTGGAAATACCTGTATGTTAACATAAAAGTGGTTTGAAAACCCAAAACATGACAAAGCTTGATTGTAGACGTGTTCAGATGATTTTTATACCTTGACTACGTTGGACAATGTTATATTCAGATAACAAACAGATTGTCTCGGTGCAAATAGAGAAACCTGCAAGTAAATTGCAGATTTTAATCCAACCATGTATAGACGCATAGTTGACCAAAGGAAGCAAGATTAATGTTTAGGTTTTAGAGGATAAACCTTTTGGAGAATGAGAACAGATCCAACAGTTATGTCATTCGCAAATTCACTGTGAGTATTAGAAATATGGTTAAATAGATCCTTATATAAAGTAGAGTAACCTTAATAGAAATGGATATGAGTATCCTTGGGTTTTTTTATTTCATTCTTTATAAGTCAAACCATTGTATTCAAAACAACAAAAATGAATTAAAAAAAAACACAAATGATGTTAACCCGAATACAATGAAGAAAGAAAGAAACTAGTCAAAAGGGACTAGAACCAAAACATGAAGTACATGAAACAAAGAAATAGGAAAGGAATGATCATACAAAAGAAGTGTCATTTGAATGACAACATGCCCCTTCTTGGTGTTCCAGAATTTGAGTACATGATAATCCACCACCGCTTTTGCCCATAAAAGCTACTATTACCAACCAAATCCAGTTTAAAGCAACGACCCACACCCAAATTCACATATGAAAATTGGATTCGTGGACCACTAAAAAATAGAAGCATTACTTGCTTTTTGCCATAGCCAGATGTAAATTGAGCCAACTCCACTAACCTCTCTACCCCCGCCCCCGAAACACTCCACCACCTCGCACAAACCATAATGGACTACAACACTAATTGGGATAACATTCCTACGAACCAAGTCAGATTTTCTGAGAAGAAAGATGAAATAATCTCGGGAAAAGTGAACTCAAAATTCAACTTCCCACCAATCATCACCAAAAACGAAACCTTCCTACCATCCCCAATTCTTTTGCATGTGGCATCCCAAACTAACCCCTAGCCCAGTACAGGACAAACTGACATCAAATCTCTCCACCAACAAGAATTCCTTATATTTAGTTGCCAGAACTTGGCACCATAAGTTGTCTTTTTCCATCAACATACGCCACTTCCACTTGCGGTTTCCAAAGTATTGAAATCTGAGCAAGTTGTATTCAGGGAGGGATCCCTGAATTTTTTTGCTAACTCTCTTAGCAAGCCCTCAATTCGTTTGGGCGGCGGTTGTTTTTCAAAGTTCAACTAATTCTTATATTCCTATTTTCTATTCTATCCTTTAGTGTATTTCGGATTTCAGCTAGCAAACCTGTTAGGATTGTTCATATGAATATTTGCTTTGCTTCTGTAAGTATCTCTTGCAGTCTTGTTTGGGTTGGACCCATTTTTAATTTCGAACCTCTTTATGATATTATTACCACTAATTACCTCTACAACTATAGTAAAGTTAAAAGAATTATTCTAAGGGGCATCTTTGAAACTCATAGTTAGTTCTGGTGCCCACTAGGGTGGGCAACTTTTATTAGAATAGTTAATCCTGAGGTAGATAAATTAAATTTAAATATCTAAAAAAATCAATTAAAGAGAGGAAAAAATCTAATAGTTGATTTCTTGTTTGGATAAGAATAATCAAGAAGAAGAGTCGTTTGATTTTACAGCAGGATCTTCCATGTGAATGAAGGGAAAAACGCATTGACATCAGCATCATCTGGAAAATTATACTTGATGTATCGTTCAACAACGAGCTTGTTGGGAAAAGATTTTCTCTTGCGGCTGGACCCTCCTCTAGAGTTCTTCGACGTCGAACAGAGCCGAAGCGGCAGGTACAAGTAGCGGTCGTGAAAGGTCCCGTTCATGGTGACTCTCCAGCCGGTCCTCCATCCCCATATGTCTCCGATTTCCGGCCAATTTTCTGACGGGTATGGCAATCCTTTGCCGTCGCAAAGCGCATGCTTGACGGAGATGGACTTTCGCGAGGCTTTTTGGGTCTTTAAATTTAGTTGTATCTCTCTAAAACTTGTAATATCTGCTTCTAAATGTTTAAGCTTCTTGTATGCCTACTCTAAATTGTTGTTTTGTGCGCAAAAAGGAAGAAGCAAGAAAAATGGAAGAACCAAATTCATAGCTTCTCCGGCGAGTCCATGGCGGCAACGTTTCTTCGGATCCAGACATTTGGGGAAGATGACAGTACAAGAAAAAGGAGACAATGAGATATTTATTTATTAAAAATTACTAAAAACACCTTGGTTTGGGTGGACAAAAAAAAGTTGCCAACTAGCACCCCTGTTAGTTCTTTACCTTCATATGCTTCTCTAGAATGTTTTCTTCCTTCTACTACATACTTTTAATTAACTCTATTGAATACTATCATTACATTTGTGGCAATTTGTACAACACACCCAAATATTTTTTGAAATTTTCTTATAGAACTACTTTCCTTAGTAATTAGTGATGGATAAATGTGACTTTGTCAATGACGCTATTAAAGATTTTTTAGTTATTCTATACAAATCTTTCACTTCAAGTTGCTTTTAAGTTTTAAGTAGTGAGACTCATTCTTAGTTTCTTTTTTATGTAGTTTTGTTCATTGTACTTTATTAAAGACTATTTTAAATGTAGCACATTTTAGGTTTCTAAGCAACAACAATTTTCATATCCAATGAGTAATTGGTTTAAGTAGTACATGATTGATTTCTCTTAAATAAATTCTTAGGTTCGAGTCATGTGGATGAAAAACTCTTCCCAAGAGAGTTAGCCCCACGTCATTCTTTAATTATTATTTATTTTTTCTTTTGAATCTAACGATTATAATTTATTCTTATGCTCTCATATAAAAATATTTTTCTATAAAATTAAGCTTATCTTTCTTTTCAATAGTGGCCTTGATTGTTTTGATTGTTATTGCAAAAGTGAATAGTGCAGAAAGTTAACAGATAGGAAAATAGAAGATAGGGGAAAATTGATCTCTTTTTTTTATTCATAACAGTACCTATCTATTTATAGTGTATAGGCTAACACTTCACATCAATTAACTTGAGTCTCACAACTAACTCAAGCCACAGGTTAGGTGACCATACTACAACTAACCACACACAACTCTAGTTTGAATTAACCACAACACTTCCCCTTAATTCAAACTATCAAAACTTACAACACCTAACTCTCCCCTCAGTCTTACAAACTGATCTGGTTTCACAGCTTTAGTTAGAATATCTACAATCTGCTCTTCAGTGCTGCAGTGAGCCAAATGTAGTTTCCCCTTTCCCACTTGTTCTCTGATATAGTGAAACTGTGTCTTAATATGCTTACTTCTGCCATGAGACACTGGATTTTTTGCAAGATTGATGGCTGACTTGTTGTCTATCATCAGCATGATTGGTCTTTGAATGTTCACACCCAGTTCATTCAATAAGGAATCGATCCAAACAGCTTGACAGGCAGCATAGCAACCAGCTATATACTCTGCTTCACAGGATGAAAGAGCTACTACTGGTTGTTTCTTAGAAATCCAAGAGATTGGAGCTCCTTGAAACTGAAACACATAACCAGTTGTGCTCCTTCTATCCAACTTATCTCCACACCAATCAGAGTCAGAGAAACCTTATAGCTCATCCTTATTTCTTCCTGTATCAGCTGGAAACCAAATACCAAAGTTCACAGTTCCCTTAACATACCTCAACACCCTCCTTGCAGCCAGCAAGTGAGACCTCTTCGGTTCATTCATGAATTTACTAAGCATACCAACAGCAAAACTCAGATCAGGCCTACTATTACACAAGTACCTTAATGAGCCAATCAATTGCTTGTACTCAGTAGGATCAACACCCTTTTCACTGAATAAACCTTCAAGCTTCAGATTAGTTTCTGCTGGTGTTCTTGCCTCATTGCACTGCATCATATTAAACCTGAGTATAACCTCTTTTCCATACTTTTAGTTTGATGCAAAATTATGCCCTGCGTAGTGTACAAAAACTCCATTCCCAAGAAATAAGCTAGTTTTCCCAGATCTGTCATTTCAAACTCTGATTCTAAGAGATGCTTCAGCTTATCAATTTCTGACTTAGGGCTTCCAGTAATCAATAAGTCATCAACATACAGGCAGATCAACAAATCAACATTATCACTTGTCTTCCTCACATACACACCATGTTCTACAAAACATTTCTTGAAGCCATGCACCTGAAAGAAAGAATCAATCCTCCTATTCCAAGCCCTTGGAGCTTTCTTAAGGCCATACAATGCCTTATGCAACCTATACACCTTTCCTTCCTTGTACTTTACTTCAAACCCTTGTGGCTGTGTCACATACACCTCCTCCTCAAGAGGACCGTTTAGAAATGCTGACTTAACATCAAGATGGGACAAAAACCAGTTCCTTCCACAGGCTAGAGCCACCACAAGTCTAATAGTTTCATGTCTGGCCACAGGAGCAAATACTTCAGAATAGTCCAAGCCAGGTTTTTGAAGAAAACCCCTGGCCACAAGTCTTGCTTTATGCTTGACAATTGACCTTTTTGGGCTCAACTTGACCTTGAAGATCCACTTTACATCAATTGGCTTCTTATTGAGAGGCAAGTCAGTTAGCTCCCAAGTATTATTCCTTTCGATTGCTCTTAGCTCTTCAAGCATTGCATCCTTCCAAACTTTCTGTTTTAGTGCATCTGGGAAGTTTAATGGTTCTGCATCTGCAAGCATAGCAAAATGGACAAGATCACCTTCTTCATTGACACCACTATCCGAGACCAGTTCAAAATCTTGTAGTCTTCTTGGTATCTGCCTTTGCCTCTGTGGTCTAGAAGCTTGCTGAGATTGCATTGGATTGTCTATGTATGTTTCTGTCACAACCTCACCACCAGAAACCACAGAGTCATTATCATTGATCCCTCCATTCAGCTCTTGTCCCTCATTCTGGTTTGGCTCCACCTCAAGTTGTCCCTCATTCTGGTTTGGCTCCACCTCAAATTGTTCATCAATGACTAGGAAAACAGTACCGCTCACTGCCCCTTTTTCCCAGTTCCACTCCTCAGATTCTTTTATAAGGACATCTCTGCTGATGACCACTTTATCAAGTAGAGCCTATAGGCCCCTGTTGGATGGTAACCAATCAAAATCATGGGCTTGCTTTTGTCCTGCAACTTTGTCCTTGTTGCATCTGGTGTGTGTTTGAAACATAGGGACCCGAACACCTTTAAATGACTTACACTAGGCTTGGATCCTGACCACACTTCCTCAGGAACTTTTCCTTTAAGGCTTTTGGTTGGACACCTATTTAGGACATAAGTGGCAGTAGCAATAGCTTCCCCCCAGAACTTGTGTGGAAGATGCTTTTGCTTTAGCATGCTTCTTGTCATCTCCACCAAGCTTCTATTTCTACGTTCTGCCATGCCATTGTGTTGGGGGGTGTATGGTGGAGTGATCTCATGGATTATACCATGAGTCTCACAGAAATCCCGGAACTGATGAGAAGTATACTCACCCCCCCCATCTGTCCTCAAAATCTTAAGTGCTTGTCCACTTTGTGTTTCAGCCATAGCTTGAATTTTCTGAACTCAGTCAATGCTTCACCTTTTGTTTTGATTAAAGAAGTCCACAATTTCCTACTAAAATCATCCACGAAAGATATGAAATATCTACTCCATCCTATGGAATTTACTTCAAATGGACCACATATATCAGAAGAAACAACATGAAGAATGTGCTTTGCCCTCATAGGTAAATTGCTGACAAAAGGGACCCGAGTTTGTTTCCCTACTAAGCATACTGAACATGTGCTATCTGGAGCTACTATTTTAGGAACACCTAGCACTAGATCTTTAGACTTTAAATCAGACAAGCTTCGAAAATTTAGGTGACAATACCTTTGATGCCAAAGCCATGCTTCTTGGTCTGGTGTAGTGGCAGCAAAGCATTGTGCTGCAGACTCACTGATACTAGCCTTGAATGTTCTATTCTTAGCCAAAGTGGAAGTCAAGACCAAATTATCATGTTTGTCATACAACTTCAGCAAACGATCTTTCACAGTTACTGAGAAACCCTTTTCTACCAATTGCCCAACACTTAAGAGGTTACAATCCATTCCTGGCACAAAGAATACTTCCTCAATCACTGCTACCTTCTTCTCATTTCTGTGTATAGCAACCTTTCCTATACCTTCTGCCATGAGGTTTCTACTATCAGCCAACCTGATTTTGTTCTTATTTGAGGAATCAAACTCAGTTAGCCAGGTTTTATGTCCAGTCATACGATTTGAACAAGCTGTGTCCAAATACCAAACATCTGAGACTAGACTTCCTTTACATGTAGTGACCATTAGCATAACTGGGTCTGAATCAGAATCGTCTTGTGCCACCATATTGGCCTCTTCCTCAGCCTTCTTGTGAACTTTCTGATGCCCAGAACCTCCTTTGCCTCGACCACATTCATAGGCAAAATGTCCATACTTTTCACAATTAAAACACTGGATTTTGCTCTTGTCAAAGCCTTTATTTTTACCTTGATTCTTACCAAACCCTCCTTCTTTCTTGTTTGAGGATTCAGGTTTATCATCAGGCTTGAATCTCTCCTTTTGTGAAGCTTCTTTCTGGGATTTCCACTTCCCTTTCTTCCACTTCTTTTTCTTTTCTTCAAAATCATTCTTCTTGGACTGAGCCATTAGTGCTTGATGTGATTCATTCTCAGCATCCCTATCTTTTACCCTCAATTCTCTGGCCTCAAGAGTCCCTTGGAGATCTTCAAGCTTCAATTTGCTCAGATCCTTGGTTTCCTCTATAGCCACAACAATCATATCGAATTTTGGGGTCAGAGTACGCAGTACCTTCTCAACTATAGCTTGCTCTGAAAGTGTTTCTCCACTATTCTTCATCTGATTTGTAAGAGTCACCAATCTGGAGAAGTATTCTGCAATTGACCCATTGTTCTTCATCTGGAGCAATTCATACTGTCTCCTCAAAGATTGGAGACGTACTTTCTTGACCTTCTCATCACCACCATACAGCTTCACCAACACATCCCATGCTTGCTTGGAGGTGGTTGCATCTGAGATTTTCTCAAACACCACGGCATTCACACACTGATGTATGAAGAACAACGCTTTCTGATCCCTCTTCTTTGTTTCCTTATGAGTTTCACGCTGAGCATTGGTTGGATTTTCACCCAGTGGTTCATAGCCACCATCCACCACCTCGTTGCACTCTTGAAAATTGAAGATGACACTCATCTTCGCACACCAGTGATCCCAATTCTTGCCATCAAAAATCGGTAAATTTGGTGGAATATTTCCATTGTTCCCCATCTCTTCTGATCTCTGGTGTCCCTTGGTAAAATTCCCTATTTCACACACAAGAAACCTAGAATTTCACCCACTAGACACCCAATCTGTACCCAGGTAGAGAAACCCCTTTCTCTCGCAGAGAAAGGCTCAAGCTTGTTCCTCTCTCACCAAGAACTCGATCACACAAAGAAGAAAGAAGGAGAAGAAAATCTCAATGACGAAGGAAAGGAAAGAAGAACTCAACTCACAGTGTCGATTCTCTCACACACTATGTTGATTTTCTTGGCTGTTTTCTCACCCTTCTCTGGAACGCAACAATAGCTCTTAGATACCAATTTGTTATTGCAAAAGTGAATAGTGCAGAAAGTTAACAGATAGGAAAATAGCAGATAGGGGAAAATTGATCTCTTTTTTTTATTCATAACAGTACCTATCTATTTATAGTGTATAGGCTAACACTCCACATCAATTAACTTGAGTCTCACAACTAACTCAAGCCACAGGTTAGGTGACCATACTACAACTAACCACACACAACTCTAGTTTGAATTAACCACAACATTGATTAATGAGGTTCTCATTTTCCAATTCGATATGGATTGAAGAGGTTCCTCTAATGATTTTCTAAATGATCTATTAGCCACCCATCTTCACGTTTCAAGAGTCCACAAAGTCATGCACAAAACGACCCCCTAAACCTAAGGGAGTCACAAGAGAAAATGGTGAGTCATACCATAAATGAACAACTTGGGAGCATTGCAACAGAGTATAAACAAATGTCTCATCCACACTCTCGCACAGCAAACCTATAAAAACCGCTGCAACACCCCTTTTGGCTAATCATACACAAGTAGGGAAGATGTCAAGACATGTCCACCACATCATCTCCTTACATCGCATAATCGATTTCACCTTCTAATTTATACACATATGATGAAGCCCCCCCCCCCCCACAAAGGTAGAACTTAAACCTGCATCTACTTACCAATGAATAAAGGCATAAGTTGACTTTGTAGAACTTAAACCTGCATCTACTTACCGCCCCCCTTGGATCAAAAAATCCTTCCAAATGTTGATTTTAGCACCAAAACCCACCCTCCAATGACAACCATTGTCAATCACCCACTTTTCGAATTAAACACAGTACTTCAAGTATAACTAAGTATAACTAGGGTGATAATCTCTCTTAGCTAACCACAAGAGAGATCTATGAAAATAACAAGCCTTAAAGACCTTGGCCATCAAAGAATTCTCACATTTCAACCTCTCCCACCATTGTTTGGCAAGCAAGGCCATATCAAAAGATTTAAAAATTAAAAAACCAAGCCCGTCAAGAGGTGTTAGAATATATGTATTTTTTTTTAAAACTGTGTTAGAATATATGTTAGAACATGCATAGTCTCAGTAGGATAACTCAAGTGGTAAGAGCTAGGAAACATACGAGTTGGGTAGAGGGGAGGTCCAGAGATTGATTCTTGACGGGTGTAATTTAACTTTCCAATGTACCAAAAAAAAAACTTACATAAATTTTGTTAATTTTAATAAACACACGATTTTTTTTGAATAATTGAAAAATTAGTCTAAAATTCAGAGTATTTCAATTTTATAAGGATAGAAAACAAAATTTACTATTAATTAATATATAAATATAAAATTGAATAAGTTTGGATCAAATTTCATAAAATTTTCGTTTGTTAATGTATTCCACCGCTAGTAGAAATGAGACAATTTTTTTGCGTCACTGTTAATGCACTATGCGACAAGGGGCCAATTTCCCCTCGTCCTAAAATGAGTGTTATTAAACTTGAACGAAACATCATCTTAGTTAGGGTACTGAGCCAATGATCACTTAACGAACCAAATAGGTCATTAGTTCAACTGGTTGATTCGGTATATATATTCGTGTCTTTACTCAGCTCGTCCAAGTCGACTTTAGTCCCATACAACTTGATAAACCACTTCTCTATATTACATTTAGGATACAAGTTTATTTAGGTAGAGAAAGTGAAAGAAAATGAGATGAAAAAAAAAGTGAAGTGGGTGGATAAATAAAAATTTAACCTTTTAATATATGACTAAAATAAAATAATAATTATTTTTTGTAGTTTTTTACTTAACCATATGGTCAAATAAGAACCCTAAACCCCTTCCTCCAACTCTATTACTACGATATCACTAGACGCCTCGTCGCCTCCACTGCCACCTTCGCAAGCCTCCACCACCACGCCCCAAGCTCCGCTCCGCTCGTCACCGTCGTGAAGAACCCTCCCCAGGTGCCTATTCCGGTGAATCTCTGATAAAACAACAACTCAATGCAATTTTTCAATGTTCCCTTACTCAGGTTGGTTTTGATTTCAGGTTGGGAAATCACTGTTCTGAAAAAGGGTTTTGCAACTTGGTTCAAAAGTTGAGAAGAAGCACTGATACCTATCAGTGCAACCACAATGGGAGGGTCGCGAGTTCAAGTCAACAAGGCTCACAAGACCCGCTTCGCTTCTAAATCTTCTCGCAATCTTCATAAAACCGCTGGCAAAGGTTAGTTATTTGATAAATATGCATCCCTTTACGCCGCTCGCGTTTGCCTTAGTTAACGTTTGGCTTTTTGATTCGGTTTGTTTAGATAGAATTGCAAAATCAGAGCACAATGTTGGCAAAGGAGCTCGTGCGGCTAGAATTCAGAGAAGTAAAATGGTATGTGTCTTTGTTTTTATGTCCCTTATGATCTGCATTTGCTTCAGAGTCACTGATTGGAAAGTTTATAGATACGCGAGCAAAAACGAGCTGCTGTTTTGAAAGAAAAAAGAGAGCTCAGTGGGTCGAGAAGTCCGCCTCGAGTTATAGTAAGAAAACTATACCCTTTGTAGCATTGAATTGGACGTTTATTTATTGCATCCTCAATTCGTCATATTGAACTCCGTTTATGTGCTCTCTCGCAGGTTCTCTTTGCTCTTGCTGCTTCAGTGGATATAGATTCAGTTGCAGATGATCTCTTGTCATTATTATCTAAAGATTCTTCTGTAGCGCTGCCGGGAACAGTCGTGTCCTCTGAATATAGGACACGAATAACGGTATTCTTGGATTGCTGCCTTATTCTCTGGAAATTAGTAATTCGTTGCTAGGTTTTTGCGTTTGTATGCTCTTGCCGTATGTGTGTATGAAATTGAGAAATGAGGACACAATTATAATTTAAACAGATATGCAATTGAAATTTAGTGCTGCTTTTTGTATAACCATTTTCCTAAGTATATTGTGGTGGATAGGATTTCACAGTATTGACCAAATGTTATGTGCCGCAGTTACTAAAAGCCCCTCATGGTGATCTACAATCATGCATGGAGATGGCTAAGGTATTGTTGCCTATATTTTCTTTGTTTAGAGGTTTAATTTAGTTAAGGGGTGCTGAAAATGTGATTTTGATTACTGCTGGACACTATTTATGTTTTAGGTTGCTGATCTAGTGGCTTTTGTGGCCTCAGCAAGGTCTTCGTGTGAAGAAACTGATTCTTGCTACTTCGATTCCTTTGGAAATCAATGCCTTTCTGTATTTAGGTCTCTTGGTTTACCAAGCACTGTTGTCTTTATTCGTGTAAGTTATGGCGGATCTCATTTCTTGAACTTACCAATTGATTTCACGAGCTTGCAATTATTTCAGAAGAAATTGAGTTGTAGACGCTAACACGGAACTTTCATTTTATGCCTTCAGGATCTACCCACTGAGCTCAAACAAAGAAATGAACTAAAGAAGATGTGCACTTCTAGTCTTGCCTCTGAGTTTCCTGAGGATTGCAAATTTTATCCAGCTGATACCAAGGATGAATTACACAAGGTAATTATTTCACTATTTTCACTATTATTTGCTAATATTTTGATAGTACCTGCTGAACTTGTCACCCAATGCATGTTCAGTTTGTTGGTCTAACTTCTCCCTCATTACAATTGCAGTTCTTGTGGCTCTTTAAAGAGCAAAGGCTTAAAGTTCCTCATTGGAGAACTCAACGATCTTACCTTATGGCTCAAAAGGTTTGGATTTATGGTGGTCCAACTTTAAACTTCTTGATTAACAAATTAGTCATGTTGGTTTTATCCGTGTATCCTGACATAATGCATTATATTTGCAAATTTGTACCACTAAGCAGCCGGCCTCACTTAGTGGGACAAGGCTTTTGTTGTTATTGTTGTTGTATCACTAAGCTAGCCTGCAGATTATATTTTAACACATGACTTAATGAAGAATCGTATAATCATATGCACCTTTTTCAAGAGCCCTTATGTTATTTGATCCACATGTTGATTTATGCTTTCAGTTTACATATAGTTTTCTTCTGTTGACTTTATCATGTTTACCACCATAAATTGCAGGTCGATGTAGTGTATGATGGCCATTCTGAAAAATCCACCCTCCTTCTCACTGGTTACCTTCGTGCTCGTAGCCTCTGCGTGAACCAACTGGTAATCAACAGTGTCATTGATTTGCGATTGCTTTGAGTGTTTGGTTGTCTGAAATTTTTTTTTGGACCAGGTTCATGTTTCAGGTGCAGGAGATTTTCAATTGTGTAAAATTGAAGTTCTTAAGGATCCCATTCCTTTGAATTCAAGAAAAAATCAGGACTTGATGGATTCAGATGAAATGCATGATGTGGAGGTATGAGCATTTTTCCCAAATCAGCCATCAAACTTTCAAAGGAAGAGGCTGTTTTGAGGTTCATCTGGTTTTGTACATATGGAACAATATGATAAAACAACATACAACATATTTTAAGTTCGTAAGTAAAGTCATTTTAACGAATATTAAAATTGAACAATGTTAAATTTATTAATATTACAGTAACTAGTCTCTTTTTAATCTATATGGGAGTCCGACGAACAATAAGTTAAAGGGCATTGGTAATTTATTCACCTTTGATTGGTATTCGGTAGTCAATCTGAAAACACACAAACCCCTCCCCCTCTTAAATTTGATTTACTGAAATTCTGATATCTGCTGTTCATGCAACATCTGGATATTGTGATCTTTCAAAATCTTTACCATTTTATTGCGACATCTTCTTTAAACATTTATTTATATTTACTTATTTATTTATTTTTTCTTTTCTTTTCCTCCCTTTTAATGTTGTAGGTCACAGGCTCCCTGTTTCCAGATCCTCAAAACCAGGAAGCTTTAGTTGTCGAGAATATACCTGATCCTCTTGCGGGAGAGCAGGTAGATAATGAATTCTCATTTCTATTATTACCCATTTGTAATTTGTAAAATTTGAGCTTCTGTATTTAGCAGTATTTGATTTGATTAACTTCGTTTTGATTAACCAAGAACAAGTTCTGAATTCTATGTATTGATTGAGTTAGAAGGTATACAACATCTAATGTATAGTTGAGCTATAGGTTAGCTGAACCCATCAATTAGTAACAGGTTGTTACAACTACCTAACTGCAATGGTAACAGCATATAGCTGTTATACAACTATAACTACTTTGCTATCAGTTATTACATTCGTATACTACCCATTATTTATTGCTAATTGGTTGTTGTCTAAACTATTTCTTAGCTAAGAACAGATTCTCCTCCCCCTCCCACCCTCCTAAGAAATTTTATTCAAGTTATTGGGCGCATTATTTGCATATGCTTCCAGTGTTTATTTATTTGTAAGATTCTTTCATTGAATTTATTGGGTATGGGATCTTTCCTTTTTACTAGACATGGCCAACAGAAGCTGAAATTACCAAGGCTGATGAAGATCGAAACCAAAAGAAGATAAGAAAGAGAAAACTTCCTCAAGGCACTTCAGAATATCAGGTCTGTACTTGTTTTCTTCATTTGCTCATTTCTGTGTGCTTTGTGCCCCTTTTTTATTTTACATATTCTTTCATGCTAATTTCTTATATATTTCTGCTTACCAAACATCTATTATGGATATAATATGCCTCTGGACTTGATTTTAATTATCAGGCTGCATGGATTGTCGATGATTCTGATGAGGACTCAGATCTTGACAATGATGATGACGATGGTATGGTGATGGATGAAAGCGAAGATGGGTTTCCAGGTCAAGAGGGAAATAAGTATTCAGAATTTGATGGTGATGGAGCTTCACTAAGATTTGGAGATTCTGACGAAGAAACTGACAATGATTCAGTTATGATGGTAAGCTTCTGAAAAACACAATACTAGAATGTTGTCAATAGACTGTTGGCGTCATTAGTCTACCTCTGGTTCTTTTTCTTTTCTGGATTTAAACACTAAGCATTGGAGAATGCTCTGCTTTATCAGTTAATTTTCCCTGTGTTGTATAATGTATATTCACCTATTACTGTGAGATTTTGTTCGTGGTAATTTTGAAATATGTTAAGGGATTGTGGCATTGTGCTATGATAATCCTGATCCCTTTCCGGGTGTTTCTTTAGCTTTTTTAAATCATTAAAAGGTATTTCTTCTTTTTTAATGTGTGTGTGGTGGTGACTAACTGATGCTGGTATAGGACTTGATCCACATAAACCACTGAAATGATTCTTACAGAAATTGATTTGGATCAATCCCAATGTTAAGCTATACCCAGTCTTCTTGTAGATCCTCTATGCTAGATTTTAGGAAATTCAAATGTGAAAATTGAATAAGTATATGATTAATTTTGTTTAAGTTAGCTTATTTTGGGGTCAAAAAAGTTTTTATAGGACTTGATATGCATACACCACTGAAAATATTCTTGCAGAATTTGATTTGGATCAACCCACATGTTGAGCTATAACTAATCATCTTGTAGATCTTCCATGCTAGATTTTATGAAATTCAAATGTGAAAACTGAATAAGTATATGATTAATCATGTCTTTAGATTAGCTTATTTTGAGCTCAAAAAAGTGATATTAGCTTACTGAGGGAGCTATTGAAAGAGAAAAAAAAATCATTTCCCTAAAAAAAGCTTTTCTAAGTTTTGTGGTTGTTATTTTGTTTAATTGATAGAGTATATTATTCATCAGCAGTTACCACTTTTTGCTTAACATTAATTTTTTTGAGCTTGTAGACTTTCAACAAAGTGGTAGGTTGTGTGAGAATTTCATCCAACCAACACTTGATGTTCATGGAGTCAATGGAACTTAATCTATATCATGAATGCTGGATTAATTTTCTTTTGCGTTACAGGAAGTAGATATCTTGACTAGAGAGAAGATACAGGATGAACTTAAGGAAATTAAAGAAGCGCATGCTGCCGACGAGGGTACTTTTCTTCTGTTCCTATTATTATTGTTATTAATTTATATGTCTCAGTTGGCTAAGTTGTCTGTAAACTAGTTTCTTGTTTTTTTTTTATAAAAAACTTCTTATTCCTATTTGTGAAGGCTTTTGTCGAAAATGACCTTGAATAAGCCTATCAATGATTTGCAGTTTGTTGCTGATAATGATATTCTTTTTATTTGTTGCTTGTCATTGTTTTACCGTTACAGAATTTCCTGATGAAGTGGATACACCATTGGATGTCCCTGCTAGGAAGCGGTTTGCAAAATATAGGGGACTAAAGTCCTTTAGGACGTCTTCATGGGATCCTAAAGTAAGTGTCTTTTGGAGATTATTTATAGTGATATTGTCTCTTAACAAAAAAAATAAAAGCTGACTTTTCTACTAATATCAGGAATCTCTACCACAAGATTATGCCAAAATTTTTGAGTTTGACAATTTTAAAAGAACACAAAAACATGTTCTCGCTAAAGCTTTAGAATGGGAGCAAGAAAACAGGGAGGACTGCATTCCTGTTGGCTCATATGCTAGGCTGCATATCAAGGAAGTGCCCAGTGCTGTTGCTTCAAAGTTATGTATGCTTGCAAAGACAAGCCCGGTTATAGCATGTGGCCTGTTGAAGCATGAGTCCAAAATATCCGTCCTTCATTTCAGGTGTGTTTATGCTTTATCATTTTTCAATTTTCAGTCAATGCTTTTCAGTGCCCTGAACATTCAAATTTCAAAAGATGTGTCAAGAGCTGAAATCACTCGTGTTTTGCAGCGTGAAAAAACATGAAACATATGATGCACCCATCAAATCCAAGGAAGAGTTAATATTTCATGTTGGATTTCGGCAATTTGTTGGCAGGTATGGTATCGATTTGAATAACCATGGCCAAAAATAGACCATTTCAGGGGAAAAATATAATTTATGTACTTTTTGCAGGCCAACTTTTTCTAGTGAATTCATAAATACAGACAAGAACAAGATGGAGAGGTTTCTCCATGCTGGGCACTTCTCAGTTGCTTCAATTTATGCACCAATTTCATTTCCTCCTCTTCCTACGATAATCCTAAAAAGAGATGGAGAGGATGCTGCACCCAGAGTGGCTGCTGTTGGCTCACTGAAAACCGTTGACTCAGATAGGATAATCCTTAAGCGAGTTATTTTGACAGGGTATGTTTGTTGATAGTTTGCAAGTCCCACCATTGAAAACATTGCATATTTTTTTATTGGTTCCAATGGTCTTTTTGTTTGATGTCTTTCCCATACTGATTCTGGTAAAAAATGTAAATGTCATTTCATATTTGTATGATATTTGTGACAATCAATAATAGAATTTCTGTTTCGCTTATTTGAAGTTTATAAATATTTTATGGTGCAGTTACCCCCAACGAGTATCAAAACGTAAGGCTTCGGTGAAGTACATGTTTTATAATCCTGAGGATGTTAAATGGTTTAAGGTAAGAAAATGTTACCCAGTTTTTGGAATCATTACATATTGCTTGGATATTTGTGCAGAGTCAAAAAAGAGTTTATTCTCTGCATATTGTTCTCAATTATCACACTGATGAGATTTCTTATTGTGGGCGGTGATTGCAGCCTGTAGAGCTTTATACCAAACGTGGTCTTCGTGGCCGGATTAAGGAACCTGTTGGTACACATGGTACGTTAGTTATGTTAGAAACCTTTACCATTAATTTTATGATAAACATTCTGGTGGCTACTTATTTTAGGGAGAAAACAGAGTATATATTGGTAGTCAATGATGGACTGATGCATTTCATGATTTCTCATCCTTGACCCATTGTTCATACTGTTTACCTTTATTTTCTTATGTTGGAAAATTCCTTATCCATTGGGGGATTTTGGTGTACCAATGACCGGAGAGGTTCTGAAACTGGAACTCTCCGGAGCTGAGAGGTCAAGGGGTGACGGCGGTGACATCGCCGGCGCTTTTCAGGTGTACGAAGGTGGGTTGGGGAATATGATGAACAGGGTGAGTTGGGGAAGATGAAGAGGTTATAACTTTACATTTTTATCCTTTCTGTCATCATTCAATCCTAACCATCAATCAAAAGAATATTCCAAGATTCTCAGATCCAACGGCATATGATGATGGTCCACCGGTGGACCAATTTTAAAGTTGTCCACCCTAGTGGGCACCAAAATCCCAATGACCACCCCTTACTCCATGATGATCTTGTGCTTGGATTAGAGTAGTATATAGGGACTTGATGGGAAAATTTAAACTAGTTAGATAAAATACGATTAAGATCATTACATCTGCTCCACTGTTGAATATTGATTGCAATAGTTTGCTTGCGGGAGTAATGTTACTTGACTCTTGTAAACACAACTGTACTCACTTCTTAATTTAAGTTCAATTGGTTCTGCATGAACATTTTATGTTGAGCCCATAGATTCTTGGATATTTGTGCTTCTGTTTGAGATTTTTGCTGGAAGCACTATCTAGTGTATTGTAATTATATGTTGGAGTGTGGTAAAAATGAAAAGGGTGGACGAGGTGTGGAACTGCGGATGAGGTGGCGCAGATGAAAAAGGTGAAGATATGATATCCTTTGGGTTTGACAAGTGAAGATTTAAACTTGACAAAACAAATGACAATGTACTTTATAGCTTGATTTGGTTAGCAAGTATTTTATGTTTTTCGTTTCACATTTCAGCTTGTAGCCATTGATATTCAAATATACATGAAATGCATGATGTTGATCATACTTTATATTGTTTCCCAGGAGCAATGAAATGCCTTCTGAACGGCGTTCTTGAACAGCGTGATACTGTGTGTATGAATTTATTCAAACGTGCATACCCGAAGTGGCCAAACTATCATTTTCCTTTAAATTAGAGCTCTGATGGGATGGCAGTTGAATTCTCTTGGTCAAGTAATTCAGGAGAATGCCAATTGTATATTGATCGGGAATGAAGCTCTGGTTCAGATTGACTTCCTTTTATGGAAGATGCAGTTTATATATAGTTTATAACCTTATTTTTAAGGGGGGGAAGATTTTGATGGCCAGGTCCCCCCCTGCTCATGTGCAATATGGGAGAAGTTAACAGTATATCAGAGTTTCTTATTAATTTTTTTTTGGGTATTTGCATGGAAAACTAGAGGTCTGTAGTAAGGTATGAACGATATCTTAGCTGAAAGCTTATTTAAATTCAGGTAACTTATGTAGTAGGGTGTATGGAAGCACCTTGTGTTGGTACTGATTGGGGGTCAAGCTGCCAAATGCATCCAGTTGAATGAGTTTTTTTTTTTTTTGATAAACCCCTGTTGAAATTTTCTGTGATAAAATTTTATATTTATCAATAGAAATTATGAGTTTAATGGATATACGAATTTTTACAGTCAACCATTTATATATATTTGAGATTCGCCACATCATTCTTTGTCCTTAAAAATAATTTAAATAAATATAAAAACTGTATGAGGTCAGACTAGTCTTGCAGAAAAGTAAAACAGAAAAATGGAGATTTCAATCAAAATGAATAGATAGATTGCATACAAGTTTTTGTAAGTATCGGACTTAGATTGCATGGATTACTTCAAGTGTATATAAAAATATAGATATACGTACATTAAATTGACTGAACAAAATAGAGCACAATTTATAAGCTACATGGAACTCTAATTTTCCCAACATATATTAGGTATATTCAGGTACATTCTGCACTGTACAAGTTGGTTGAGATGGTAGTTAGTTTTTTAACTTAAAACGTGCATTTCCAATGTGAGTGTTGTGTGAGTAAGAAAGAACTGTCTACTTCAAAATTAAAAGTGAACCAAACTCTTCTTATGGATTGAGATAAAAGTCGTCTACTTCAAAATTAAAAGTGAACCAAACTCTTCTTATGGATTGAGATAAAAGTCATCTGTTTAACTAAAATTCAAACACACATGTAAAGTTCCCAACAATGTAAGAATGCTGCTATAAAAATGAACGGCCTGATCAGGCAACGCAAGACTCGGATGGAAGCAACATGCAGATTTGGCGTAGTTATGTTGACAACCTCAGCAACCATTGTTGTCTATAAAAGATTCACTACAGTTCATGCTGTCAAAGCAGTTACATATAAATTAAACGATAGACAACATCTTCAGGGAATCAATCTTGATATCTTGTTGGTATAACTCTCAATAAAAGTTTCATCGTACCCAAAAGAAAAAGGGTTAGGTTTCATGAGATATACCCAAAAGAGAAAAAATGTTTCATCAGATATACTATCAGGAAACCAATAGTTCAGGGCCTCTGAAAAAATGCAGCCTTCTCCTTCAGGTCATGACTGTGCCTTCAACCAATCAACAAAAGTCTTAGGGAACAGGGTTCCAACTTGGGGGCACAACCGTATTTCAATGACCAACTTTATGACTGCTTAAACATTTTCACCTGGTGGCAATTCAGCCAGCTTTGGAGGAGTACCAAGTACTCTTTCCATGTCATAACGAACTTCAATATTGCGAATGCTGTACCCGACCACCATCAACCAATAAAGAAGTTTGCTAAGTTCAGTTGCACTAGTCTCAGTCACGCTAGTCTATAAAAAAAATCAACATTGACCAAGTTACACAAAGGTCTGAAAAAATAATGATTTTTGTAATAGTAACCAAAAAGGCAAAGTAATGTACAACTTATAGACCAAATGGTAATTTGAAAAGGTTAGACAAGCAGATCAAGAAATTGAGATAATGAGGAGGCAAACCTTCATTTGACTAGGATCTGCAACAGCCAGTAGGCGCTTTATAAATGTATTCATTGCAAGCACAACGTCCTCCCCAGCACTACTAGTCAAGTCCTACAAAAACAAATTACTATGGCGCATAATTGACATATTTCAATAAATGATGCTCCTAGATGCTAACTGCAGAAATTGACAGGAAAAAAATTATTAAGTTTTGTAATCTGAATGGGAACGTCAAATCAAAGGTACAGAAGCAAATATCATAATATATAGAGCACCTACTCAAGTAAATTAACAGAAGTGGATATATAACTGGTGAGTACATTAACACCAAACTAACACCTAGTTCTGAACAGAAATGCAATTCCAAAGTGTTCACTGCTGATTCTAAAATTGCAGACTCAACATAATGGACAACAATTTTTTTATGAGCCCAATTTTTCAGAAATTAATCACATTAAAAGCTACAGTGCAGATCAATGTATAGAAATATAAGCTAAGCAGACAATTCACATCAGCTGGATAAAGGCAAAGAAGTATGTTATACAGACAAAAGGAGAGTGAAAATTAACCTTCAAGTTCCGAGGCTCAAGAGATTTTAGGTATTCCAACAGTTCATTTTGTGCATTGCTAGATTGTCTTCCAACTTGACGATTCAGCTCCTCAATCTCCACTTCAAGTAATTCAATATACTTTTTAGCATCTATTCTTTCAGGTCCAGAAACATGGTTCCACCGAAGGACTTCACCTGAAACATTCTTTTGTGTCCCAGGTGCATAATCTGGCTTATCCTGCAACATTTTAGGAGTGCAAATTAAAGAATGCACAAAATAAGGCATTTCTTGATTAGTGGGGAAAATGCTAAGGTCAATAAGTCACAAAAGCAATTTCTGAATACCGAATTCTCAAATACTTAATGCTCTTCACTCTTATGCCTGAAACTAACCTACCAAATAATAAGATTATTTCTTTTCTGCTAGCTGACGCAATACTAAAGAAAGTCCTCAGATTTTTTCCGCCTCTATTCTAAAAAAGGAAAAGTGGTAAATGATAGGAAACTGGGCCGAAAGGTCCAAATAAGCCATCTGACCACCAGAACTAGTTAAACACACCGTTACAATTATCCATGTGCTTCGACATTTTCTAAACTGAACCACATCATCCCAGAAAAGAAGGAAGAAAAATAGTGTTACCTTTTTATCTTGCACATCAGGAAGGGCAACCTGTTCCAAACCTTCTTGCAATTCCAAACGGTATTGTGCATTCTTGAACATGTATCCAGTCATCATGACACTGTACATGAGCTGTGCAAGGTTTTCAGCTACCTGAAAGAAAAATAAATCCAAATTATTCCACTGAAATAAGTAAGAGAGAATGATACAACGAAAAGTAAGAACTGCAGTTTAAGCCAACTACATGGCTTAATATTGCTTTACCAGTTCGGTCATCTTGTGCTAAACACATGTTATTTTTCAACCACCAGAATAGTTATTCGTATCAATGAAGTTCCTCAACAATTTAAGACAAGTAATGTAAGGGGAGGAACTTATAAAAGGCTCTAACATTTATGCCTACCATGCAAAAAGGTAAGAAATGAGGGGTTCTGAAATTCGCAGCAAAGATAATTAGTATGCTTTTTAATTTTCTTTTAAAATTATGAATTTCGGGGATTGTGACACTTAGTAAAAACTTAAGAACAAATATGACAACAACACCAACCATAAAAAGGGGAATAGTGACCAACGCACAAATTTCAGGGACTGATACATAGGGCAAAGCAAAGTTTCCCACTTCATAGAAAAAAATCATCAAAGAAACCAAGAGATTAGCTATCCACCTAAATATAACATCAAAGCTAGCAGAGACTGGCGCATCATAAAATGATTGTAAATGCAAATAAACTAAAAGGGGAGGGAGGGGATGCGCATAATCTTACAGTGGTAATTGTGACAGCAAAAAATTGAGGGGGGAGTGTTCCAATCATATTTGTCACTGTTTGCCGCATAGCATCCACAACCTAATCATCAAAAGAAATCCCATTCAACAAGAGCGCATCGCATAAAAATCAATACAAACAGCCACTTTCACCAGGCAATTAATAAACAGTGATGAATACATGTTGATAGCAAGTCAACAGCATACCTGTTGAGGTGCTCTTTTCACAAACATTTCCATAAATTCCGGCTGCACATTCTTAACATATTCCAGCAAAATCTCTCTCCTGCTCTTTGACTAGTAATTTCAAAAAGGCATAATCATTAATCAGGAACAAAATCATATATAACAAAAGTAGATTTTTTTTCCTTGAACAAGTTGTTTTTGACCATACATCCCACTTAGTACCAAAATAATCACTTGGGGTGGGACATATAAATATAATGCTGAATAAACTTAGGATAAGAGAACACATTGGAAACAAACCAATCACAAACCATGCTAATTGCTAAGTATGTTGTTCATAAAAATACTTAAATTACTGTAATGAACAACAATATATAATAATTGGGTAAGATTGAAAGAGGAAGCAGTACGAGAGTGCCGTTAGGGGGTTTGGAATTGGAATCTCCAGCAGGGTTGGTGGAGGAATCATAAGCTTCAACCCTCAATGGAAATCTTCCTTTACGGTTTGAATTTCTGGGAAAACTAATCGATGTGGTTGAACGAGTTCGGAATGAAACGATGGAAATTGAAGATGACGATGAAGATGAAGTTGAAGAAGAAGAAGACAGCACCAATTTGGGTGTGAAGGAGGGTTTCCCTGTCAACAAATACATGATCATCAATCAAACAAAATTGCACTGTCTCAGAGTTCACTTGGAAATTCCAGAGAAATTTATATATCAATTATCATGTATATTAATATTTATACTATATAGTTTTTATATTTATTTTTTTGATTGTAGTTTTTATATTTATTATTGGACTGGGCGGTGTCCCGCCCAAAATGAACAATAAACCAATGACGATAGCCAATGCGGGAAAGGCAACATGACGAGCTTCATTACCCTCCCTTAGGTGATGGACCCACAAGCCAGCTGGAAGATTCCTTTGGATTTGTCTTATATGTACGGGGATTTGGGCCCTAATTGTCAGGCCCAAATATAGGAAAGATCCATATCATGACCACCCCCTCTATAAAAGGGAGGTCATCCACTTGTACGAAACCAACTTTTTCAGCATTAAGGAGAATATTCCTTTTATGGTAGTTTTGCTATTTTAGTGCTCTGCTAGGGTTTACTTTTTGTCTTTCTCTTACGTAAGCTTGCCCTAGTACAGAACAATTATCACTATGCTTTTATTATTTTAATTTCAGAGTTCACTTGAAAATGGAGCGGCGTTGTTTCTGGTTGGTTGGTTGGTTCTATTTCCAACACCTCACAGGGATGAGGTTCGCACGTGCTTTGCACCTCACACGTACGGAAAATATTCGTCTCTAAAATTCTGTCGCTAAATCAACCTCTATTGCAAGGACATTGTGACGAATTTTGTTTCCGTCGCAAGCAAGCTGAGAAGTATTTTGTGACGGACATATGTTCCGACGCAAACATACTGACAAAGAATTTGTGACCGATGAGTTACCGTCGCAGATTTCTGACGGATTTGTCTAGGTCGCAAATATGCTGACAAGGACTTTGTGACGGATTTTTCCGTCGCAAGAATCAATTTTACTTCCAACTAAAGCTGCTGCTCCAACAATACTTAGAGTGAGGAATGTACCAAAAAGATACTTAGAGTGAGGAATTAGCTCATGGAAATATGGAATTGATTCTCTCCTTTTGTTTGATGTACCTGGGCTTTCAAGCCTCCTTGGATTAAAAGAAGCTGCATTTATAAGTATAATTTAAAAAGTAAATAGTGACAATGTAAATATTTTTTATATTAATTTTTTACGGTCAAAAGAAACTCATTTTCTCTAGTAGACTTCAATCAGTTTCAATAAGTCTATATTCGAACTGGCTATGTTAAACTTCGCACTAATACAATGGTTATGTGCATGTTGGCAATAGTTTTTAATCCAGCTATTTAACTATTTTAAGCAAAAGATGTTTACCAATTAATCCAGCTAGATTAAGAACAAAGTGACAAACTTCCAATTTCAATGAACACAGATACTCCATGCGCGCTGAAGAAAATAGTAACTAAATAAGACACAGAAACATAGCACGGGGGACCACGTGCAAGTGAAAATCTGAAAATTGAAGAGCATATGATAATAGTAAAAGTTTATTTAATACTCTATTTATAACATACCATCTGTTTTTAATTATAATTAATGTGACATCTCCTAAAAAAATAAATTATATTGGTCCTACTTGGCTGATGTAAATTTTACTACTACTAATTAAATGAAGTAAGTGCGTGTTTGATTAACGTTTTTATAGATAATTATGAATTATGAATATAAATGACTTTAATAAAAATTGGTTGTAGCAAGTACGGTTTGAATGGGAAGTAATTCAAATCAGAAATAACTTATTTGAGCTTATTTTATAATATAAAAGCTTATACTAATGTTTGAGATAACTTATGTAAAGACATACCTATAAATTATTTTGAGTTTCATAATATGTTCAAATTAACTTAAAAATAAGAACTTATGTTTACTTAGAACTCATTTTTAGCTTATATCTATAAACTTCTCAAATTGTTTTATGCAATAAACACCTAATGCCATACACGTTTAAACCAAAGTAGTAATTATGAAAACAATCTCTTCTCAAAAAAAATAATATGAACACAATCTTTTATCAATATCTTTTGTGTGCTAGAATTAGTTAAATTTGTATGCATGAATTCATGGTCATTGTTTCACGCCCTTGTGCACTTAGTTCACTCATGTTTGTAAGAAAGCTAACTCATGCGCCGACTAGTTATCTGCATTGATCGTATGCCGTGTAGTCTTACAATTTGGACAATTCCTCCTAATAGCTTTGTCTCACTTCTTGCTTCTGACAAGAGGTGTTGTGCTGCTACCTTGTAATGTTTGTCTTTATTTTCGTTTTGCCCAAAAAAAAACTAGAATAATTACACATAATAAATGTCTATTGCAGTGGTTAAAAGTGATGTTCAAACTCCTAAGTTTGATTTTTATTTTTGTTACAACGGAAAATCTAAGATTGAAAGTTTAATTATTAGGAGACGTTCGATCCTCATGAAACACTCTCTTAAAGAAACATTTAACTCAATGGATGTTAAATGATTAAAAAAAAAATGTTTAACATTTAGATGCACTAATTGAATACTATGATTTACCTCAATAAAATAGAGATACCCACAACAACAACAAAAACCTAAAAAGCACCCGAATAATTAGAAAAGTTGAAGCAAAGAAGCTCTAGGGTATTGAAAAGAGTGGTTTCTTCATGTACCGAAAAAGAGGAGTGGGGTTTGAGAGAAGGGAATATTAATAGGCATTCTCACTCTCAAAATTGAAACTGAAACGCAAATAAGAATGAGGCGTTAGGAAGGAGAGGGCACGGGTGGCAAAAGTGTGAAAACCAAGAAAACCGTCTTGTAGTAGTAGTAGTAGCCAGCCACAACCATTATTCATTGCATTCATCCTCCTCAGTCCTCAGCTTTTTATAGTATTTTCTGTTGTAGCACCCAGCCAGAAAAGCACTATCACAACCATCATTACCATTATTTCAAACCTGCAACAGATTCATCCTTTGCTGTATTTTATTCTTCAAATGCCGTAACCGACTGAAAAGAAATTTCACATATAAAATTCAATTTAGGAAGAAGAAGATGAAATTGTAACAATTCATTTCAAAATTCCTCCGATTTCGCTACAACCGCAGGAGGACAAATGGCGTTTCAGCGGCGGCGCCACCACCATTACCAACGCTGCGGCCGTATGATTCCACTGATCTCCGCCGTCGCCGCCGCTCTACTCTTTCTCTTCGCTCTCCTTTCCTTTTTAGCTCCTACTCCGATCGATACTGATCATATGCACCACCACAGACAACAATACGCCTCGGTACTCTCTCTCTCTCTCTCTCTCTCTCTCTCTCTCTCTCTCTCTTTCACCTATCACATTATCCGATAATTGATTTCAATTACTGTACAGTTCAATGTTCAAGCGGATGATGATGCGATTGGAAATCCTGTCGATGACGCGATTGGAAATCCTGTGTTTCGCATTCCGGTTAGGGCTTTCTCTGATTTCAATTTGAATTCGGCGTTGATTTCGCGTTTCTGTTCTCGGATCTTGATTCGGTGTTTGTGTGTTTTTGCTTTGATTAACTGATGAACAGAGTGACGGAGGGAAGCTAGGTCGAGATGTGTGGAGTTCTAGAAATTCGGAGCACTTCCACGGCTGCAGCAATGCCAGCAGCAAGTTTCCAAGTGCGTATCTCGTTGGTTCAGTAATCAAGTGATAATGCGACGTATAACTTTTTTGTTTGAAACTTGGTTTCTATTCTGTATATATCAATATCTGACAATGACAGGTGACTATTCATGTGGCAGAAGCTCGAGAGATTACGCATCCGAATCGGTATTTGTTGATTGCAACCAGTGGAGGCTTGAATCAACAAAGAACTGGGGTAGTTTTCTCTACTGTTCTCATTGTTTTAGTCAATCAAAGATTTCATATCTGACTTTTGTTTGTTTTTCTCTTTTTTCATTATGTACTTCTAGTAAATATAAAAATCATATGCTTCCTCAATTGGATTCCGCTGTAGATCAAGGTTGTCAAATAAAATCAACTTGTTCTGGCTATAGTAAGTAATGTGGCATTTAATTAGAAAGGGGACTGAACTTGTTGAAGTTGGGGCCGTATATTAATAAATGATCATGGAGGGTGAAGTGCTTGACACATTTGGTGAAAAACTCTCAGCAAATTGTTTGCTGCGTAACCTGGAGTAAGGAGACCAGTAAATCTTTTTGCTTAGCTAAAATGCAAATCAGGATAGTGTACTGTAGTATATGATAACTGTTGTTGGTGCTTATTGTTTGGAAACTATCTGCATACTCAGCTATTAATGTCAATTTCTGTTTCTACAACTGGCAGATAACAGATGCTGTTGTTGCTGCGCGAATTTTGAATGCGACTCTTGTAGTGCCAAAATTGGATCAACGATCTTACTGGAAAGATTCTAGGTTAGTTACTGAAGGGACATATGTTTTCTTGGTTGTGGTTGTGTTCGCAGTTGTTCTGTTTTAATTTGACTTGGCTGTTTAATCATTCAAGTGTATCATTCTCAGATGTATCTTAGATTGTGAAATAACGTCTTGTTTTATCTTTTGCAGTAACTTTTCAGAGATCTTTGATGTTGATTGGTTTATATCGCATCTGTCCAAAGATGTCCAAATTATCAAGCAACTCCCAAGTAAGGGTAAGAAACCATTATCTGCATACAGCATGCGTGTTCCAAGGAAGTGTAGTGAAAGATGCTATATAAATCGTATATTACCCGTGCTCCAGAAAAAGCGTGTAAGTTTTTATTCCTAGAGAAATTACTACTAGTACTGCTAATATGTTGTATAACTTATTAGATTCTCTATTGAATAGAGGGTGCTGTCATCTCTTAGTTTGATTGTAAATTTGTAATTTATTGCTGGGAAGATATCACTGTACAAGGAAGTTTTTAAATGCTTTTAGGTTAAGAACAAGAATCGAAATCTTTACAGGATAGATGCTATAGTAAGTCTATGTAGATTGGTTTGATGCTTTTATTTTAGTATAATGAACTTCGTTGGGCCTCCAATCTCATGGCTAATATTCGATGAACTTCAATGCCTAATGTACCTTATGATACTGTTCATTTTTCTCCTCTGTTTATTTCATAATTTGCCTAAAAAATCTAGATGATAAAGATACTATTCATTGTACCTTGACCGCATATTTGATCCATGTTAGCCATCCTATGGATGAGAATCCTACCTTAGGTTCATTAAATAAATATTCAAACCCTGAAATATTCAGCCCACTTAAAGTCTGAGTTTCTATAAATTGCACAATTTAAAAAATTTCTCTTACGTTTGTCTGGTTTTGGTTATCCAAGATAGGACATTTTGTATGCTCAAAACTGCAAGAGATTTTTAGGAAATTCAAGAAGAACTGAAAGCTCTACTCTGTAGCAACTGTCTTTTTAGCTTTAATAAACTAGTGATTACTGCTTTGAATATGAGTGCTTTATCTGATCACCATAATATATGCATAATTGAATGTTTGGTTATGCTGAAAACACATTTAATTTATCTGCTTTATTTTTGTGGCAGGCTGTTCAGCTCAACAAGTTTGACTACAGACTTGCAAATAGGTTGGATACAGAGTATCAGAAGTTGAGATGTAGAGTTAATTACCACGCTTTGAAATTTACCAACCCTATACTAACAATGGGTGAAAAATTGGTCCATCGGATGAGGATGAAAAGCAAGCATTATATTGCACTGCACCTCAGGTAGTCTGATTGATTTTGGCCCTTTATTATCTGTTTATCTATCTTATTCAAATAACGTGGTACCGGTACAGTCATCTTATAAATCAGATTCATCAATGGAGTGTTTACCAACAAAACTAAAGAAAATCATATTATTGTTAGGAAACGTGAAACTAATATGGATAAGGAACTGAGATTTTAATTGAATACACCCTTAGAGGTATACTCCCAATGTTATAAGACCAACTATGGAAGAAGATGAACCGTATGAATTGATAAACAGTGATAGTACTACGATTGGATATGCAGCACCTCAAGGGGCAGCAGCTTCCCTAACACTTGAACCCTTTCCCTCCCTCAATTCCCTTTCCCTATTTATACCAACTCAATCATAATAAACTCCTTTATCTTCTCCCTCTCCCACTTTCTGTTACAAACAGTTAATTGACAATAATCTCTATTCCTACTGCCTCAGATATTTTAATATAACAATTTCACCATAATTCCTATTCTTGCTTGTTCCTATTTGCACTCTCCTCCATATCTGTGGAAACGCAGGGGACAACTTATGACAGCATGTGTATCACGAAAGATGCACATGCTGGGCATTGTTCCTATTACGGAAATAATTTCAGTTTTATACAAACGGTGGTATTAAAATATACATGTCATTGTAATGATTTAACCATGCTAAGAGTACAGTATATACTCTAATTTTGTGCTTATACATATAGAGGAATGCCAAAAAATTTAAGGGCAAGTTTTTGCTCCTGAATCTTCTTTGTGATAAACTGGTTATCTTAACCTCCTTTCAGTGTTCAGCTAGTGGTTATTTCTTTAGTTTGGTTATTTCATTTAGTGATTTTTTCATTGCATTCTAAGATTGAGTATCTTCGCTAACGTGATCTACTCATTTATTTGTTCTGTTCTGTCAGTGTGTGAGTGTGTATTATAAAGATGTAAATTTTAGACGGGTAACAGACGGAGCAGAGGATAAAAAATAAAAGGAGGTAAACTGCCTGATAAGGAAAACAAGTAGAAGTTTTGCGTAGCTCCCAAATATACATGCACACGTATAGACCCATAGTTTAGACTAGGTCCTTATCATGAGCTTAATTTGGATCAGTGCATTTGAAACTTCTGTTATTCTATTTGGACAGTGGGAAATTGCTTTAACAGTTTACACTTTCACATTTAAGATGCTATTAGCTAGGTAGAATACCAGATAATAATTGAATAGTTTCTAAATTTGACCAGCTTATTTTGCTACAGATATGAACCTGATATGCTTGCATTTTCTGGATGTGATTATGGTGGAGGCGAGAAGGAGCAGAAGGAACTGGGGGCAATAAGGAGGAGGTGGAAGACACTACATGTAAGTCTCACATGTTAACTTCATCACCAACCATTATTTATTAGGAGATATTGAAAATGTAATGTATGTAGTGTTTTTGTATGCTTGAATACACATGCAAGATCATGTGGTATTAATTTTGGTTATAATGACACAGGACCTGTAAACCTAACAGGATATTTTCATAGAATGAATATAAGCTATGTCTCTCTAACTTTTGAAAAGTCTTTCACCTTGTTAGTAGCAAGTTGCCAAAAGAATAGGCGTTAACATTTTGCCCAACTATGTTTGCATAAGAAAACTGATTAAAAAGATGAGTACATAGACTAGAAAATAATGTGATGGAGATTGATATTGCAGAAAAGCAATCCTGATAGGCAAAGGAGGCAGGGAAAATGCCCATTAACCCCAGAAGAAGTTGGTCTCATGCTAAGAGCCTTGGGCTATGGTTCTGAGGTTCATATTTATGTTGCATCTGGGGAAGTTTATGGTGGGGAAGAAACATTGGCACCTCTCAAAGCTTTGTTTCCTAATTTCCATACAAAAGAAACCATTGCTACCAAGGAAGAACTAGGACCATTTTCTTCATTTTCTTCTCGCATGGCTGCACTCGACTTCATTGTTTGTGATGAAAGTGATGTTTTTGTGACCAATAACAATGGTAATATGGCTAAAATATTAGCTGGGCGAAGGTATGTTGTACTCCATTTGCAATCTCTCTTTTATTTTCTGTTGATCACTGATATCTCTACCTGCTAATTAGCTGTATTGACACTTCCTTATAGGAGATACTTTGGGCACAAACCTACCATTCGTCCAAATGCTAAAAAAATCTACCGGTTGTTCTTGAGCAGAAGTAATATGACTTGGGAAGTTTTTGCTTCTGGTATCCGTACTTTTCAGAAAGGCTTTGTGGGGGAGCCAAAGGAGGTTAGACCAGGTAGAGGCGGGTTTCATGAGAATCCACATACCTGTATATGTGAAGATTCTGGGGCTAAAGTGGACAAAAATTCTGGACCAAGAAAATTTGGGAAGGATAGTATACCCCAGAAAAATGTAGCAAACGAAGAGGTTGATGTTGAAGATGACGATGACGATGACAATGATATGAATGAAATACCAGAGAAGGATATGTTCAATGAAACAACGTCGGACTATGAAACTCTCAACTTTGAGGATCCTGAGTTGGAGGAAATTGTGTCAGATTAGTGAGGCTGTTGTTTTCAGCGCTGATTACGTTTTTGTCACCTTCATTATGATTCTCTGCCTTCACCACACTATCCCCTTAAGCAGCCTGCTCAATTTGAGAAACAGAGATTTGAGAAACAGAGAAGAGCACATATTTCTTCTCAATAGTAGCTGAGCGGAACTTCAAGTGGAGGCTATGGTCAGAAGAGATCTCAAATTTAATCATACAAACATTTTGTACATTTTTAAGTTGATGCTGGATTTTGGAGGTTTCGGAACTTATATTTAAATATGTAAAGAGGCGATCACAAGTGGTCAATGAGAGTGGAGTTGGAGCGACATCTAGCTGCATTTGAGCTTTGTTAGGATGTAGGAAAATCTGTATATCTTTGTCTTAGGAAAATGGTTAAAGTTGTTAGGCGTACTCATGGACGTTCATGTTTTTCTTTGACATTAATGCAGTCAACTTCAATTATAGAGGTAACAGCATGCAAGCTTTGATTTTACGGCTAGCAGTTTTTAAAACATTGATAAATTCTTCTATACAAGTAGTTAAAATAATTTATTTTATGACCAAAATAACAATATAATAAATTATTTGTCAAGAATTGTGTATTGCATTAAATTACAGTTAAAATGCGACGAATGGAGTAGGAACTACATATCTGAAGGGTAGCCAGCTTGACAAGTCTGATGGAATTGTTTGTCTTGTCGAGCTGACTGATAAGCCTGCTTTGAAAATCATGAAACTTCAAGCTTGTTTAATTTTTTTTGTAATTTGGTTTGATTTCACAAAGAGCCACACATGTAGCAATAACTCTTGTACCTAAAAAGAGTATCCAATAGTGTACGAGAAATAATGAGAATATCAAAAGGATGGAAAGAATGAATAAAATGATTGATCTACATTCTACAACATGTCTTTTACAAATGGAGTTCCTCTTGTGATAGGAGCTCTCTATAATTGAACAGAATAAGCAATGGAGCACTTAAGTCAGATCTTCATTGTGACGGGGAAAATCATCATCCGGTGAATTATCAGCTTCGGGGGAGGGAGGTGAACCGAAGTCTAGATTGGGGAAGACACCAGGCGGCCTCTCGCGAGGCTCAATTGAGAGTAATTGGCTTGAATCACCCACCACATCTGCCCATCCATAATGAGGTTCCGCCCTTCATGACAAAGAGATATAATCAAATTAAGATATAAGCATTATGGCTATATAGGTCTAACTAAGAAGTAAGGTTAGAAAAAGCAGTTATGGGTTGAGGATTGTATAAGCTTTTATAATGATTGTGGCCTCAAGAGTTTCAATTCCAAGTTTTCAGTAGGAACATCATAAAACATGTATGCAAAATAACAAAAAGGGTCAAGTATTACTTTAAAATGATGAAGTAGCAATTGTTTCATTTAGTAGCAAACCAAAAAGATTAGTGACAAACTGTGTTTACAAGAATTGGCATGCAATAGAATTGTTACTCCTTGAAAAGAATGTTCTTACTCGTAATAAGTTTCCTCATCTACAACTATATCCCAGCTCTCACCAGTTGTGCTATTTCCATATTTATGGACTTTCCTGTTACAGGCAAATGGTGAACCAATTAGCAATGTGGCACAGAACAGTAACACTTTAGGAAAGCATTTGGAGGAATTGCATAAAAAAACTCAGATACAGTATACAGATCTGTTCAGTAACCCAAGTCACTTTTAAGCTATTATCATGAACAAATAATTCAAACTAATTAGCTGTATAGCCCTTTGATACCCATTTCCGAAATGCTCTTCTCCCCAAGTTCTTGACCAACCTGCCAAAAGGATGAAAGTTGCAACAAAGTTAAAAATACAGTATACTAAAATGGTTATGTTTAATGAATGTGAAAGAATTTTATATATAAACTAGAGTTGTGGTAAGTGTAACATACGTTCACTGCTTGGAGATACATGCCATGTTTCCCCATGACGCGAACCTATGCCTTTGAAAAACCTCTCCTCCCACTTGTCTCCCCATTTTGTTCCAAGCTCAGTTTCAGCCCACTTATCTGTCCTGAGGAAGCAAAATCAAGAAAATGAAGGATCAATAAGGATAAATTTCAGCGCTGGTTTTCTGGCAAGAATTTTGATAAACATGTATACAAACCCTTCATATTCAAAGAAATCAACACGAGAATTGCAATTATATAGGAGACAAGAAAGAAAAAAGAACAAGTGTGGCGAACAGAAAAACGGAAACAGTTCTGGGGTGCTGGAAAAAATCTTATAATTGAACACTTGAAAGCATAGTATTCACTGACATTAGCATAAATCAACATCAATCTTACACCAGTAAATAAAATTTTATAGGATTAATTTTCACAAAATCTACTGTCGGTTTGCAACTTTGCAAGAACAAAAGTACATCATACATGCCTTCATTGCCATGCTCAATTGCTCATAAAGGCTCATGTTAATTTACATCCATCAATATTTAGAAACTAGCCTATAATATGGTCTCAAAATGATATTATGTCATGTTATTGTACATGATAAATGTAATACTTATCTAAAATTCTATGGTTAGATTCATATGACGAGATATTAAGAATTTGATGATATAATGGTGGCAAATTACACAGATGTAAACGAACCCTGACCTACATACATGCAGACACAATTGTCGCTACATGGAATAGCATATGAGAATAAAGCAAATTCATTCGATAGGAAAATCAGAATACATACCATTTGAGAACAGATTCTCTTCCATCATAATGCTCGCCCCACTTCTCCCACCATGATTGTTCATTCAGTCTACCATACTTATGTGCCCCTTTTTCAGTCCACCCTTTAGCATCATATTTTTCCCACCTAACCAAATTGAGGAGTCAGAAATTCTAAATGTTTTTGATTCAATAATAATGTGTACAGAATACCAGCATTTTTTTAGGGCGGGTGTAAAATATATCAACTTACCATTTCTCATACCATCCAGCATTTTCAGTTCCAGATTTTGCTTGCTTTTGTGCGCTTCTTTCTATTCTTGCTATGTTACTGCAAATTTAAACATGCAAGAAATTGGAGTTAAGAACTTAAGTGGTTTACTTGTTCACAACAAGCAGAGAAATAAAGTAATGAGTAATGACCTCCATTCATCTTGCTGAAGATTTTCTTGCCATGTTTCCCACCAAGAATCCCCCTCAGAATTTCTACCAGATTTCTCAACACCTATAAGAACTTGTAAAATTAATCACACATACTGATAATAATCAATATTTAGATTATTTGAGTCGAAAAAATACTGATGCAACAACCCATTTACCGAGTATTGATTCAGTTAATTACACCATGGGAATTTTAGTTAATTCAGACAAAGGTTTAGTGAAGCTCAAATGATAATGTCATTCCTTGTAAGAACATAAATATGCGCACGCAGGTTGAAAAGAAAAACCAAAACACTTTGAATGGCATGCTGGCAGCACAATCTGCTCATCAACTGAGAAAGGGTAGGACAGTGTACGGAATGACAGCTCAACTATCCCATCAGTTAGTGGGAAGGTCCTTAATATCACTTCATTCCTTTATTTATTTGTTCTATTACAACCATACAATCATTGCATTCAACTTAGATTTTAGAATTTTTTACATAAGTGAAAAAATTGCATATATTGGAGCAGGCAATATGATGGAACACATTTTAATATATACATAATCATAGATTAACCAAAAGTTATTAGCAATTAGTTGTTATAATAAATCTGTAGAACTCTACTAAATGTACTAACAACATGTTTGAGCATTGGTCCAGGAGTTTGAACCCCTCAAACTCTCTTCTGGACAGAATAATTATGTACTTCTGCCCAGTCGAAATTCTTGACTAGCCTCAAACACAAACTAAGAATTCTTAAAAGTTCCAAGTAATGCTGCTCTACCAAACATAAAGGAAACAACATACCTAGCTCCTTATATCCCGTCCAGTCACTCTTCTCCCACCACTGTCAATTAGATCAATAAAGCCAATTAAATGAATCCACCTGGGGTGATACTGATAGGGTCATGAATACTGTCAATCTAATATATTACAAATAAAGCCACCTAGGAACCCATTTGTTGTGTTAAAATATTGTTACCAACCTACCATGCTTCAAAGTTCAAACCATACCTGATTCAGCTACAGAATATATTATGAAAGGAACTCAAAACATATGAACAATTAACAAACATCTCCTTGGTTTACTCAAAAATAAGTTTCAAGTGACATGAGACACAAATTGCTTTAACCAACCAGTTGAATCATACAAATTCAGGGAAAACCCCAAAATTTTCCATAAAGCAAAAATATTATGGAAAAAATGACAATTGGAAGTAAATGAAATAAATTACAAGAAAGAAACAATTTCAGATTGTGATAGCAGATAATCAGATTTTACGAACTCTGATGGCACAAGAAGTATAGCTAGAAAAAATGTTGCACATTGAAGAATATAAGACCTATTTTCCATGTTAGGATTCATAGTGGCAAATGATTGATATTGTGATGATAATACAAGGATAAATAGAATTTTCCCTTGCCAGGAATGTTAGCATTTCAATAAGGTTATTCAACACTAAATACATGAAAGTACATACTCAGTTTCAAATTACAAGAGCCAATCCAAGAGTTTAAAGTTTAAGTTCAAACTAAATTTCTAGAAATCTTTGAATGCAGTGCTAAAAATTTTCAAAGAAGAGAAATGTTTACACACCGAGATCCTCTCCTTATTACATGCAACACAGAGACATTTATCTAAGCTACTGTAGTTATTAATCTAACACATGTGAAAACTATCTAAGCCACTCTAGCAAAAGGTGAAGTTTTCTGTTATAAGTATTTGTGATTACTGTGCTTTACCATAATCATTTCTCACAGAAAGACGGCACAGAAATCTCTATGATGTACAGTTTGGTAATCAAGATCAATCCTTTATAGTTTAATAATTTGTTTAAGCCAACAAAGATAATTTGCAAGTATCAAACAAGATTATATTTGATGACTAAGGATAGAAAAATAGAAGAGATAAGATAGCTTTCATTCAAAACGAAACTTAAACTTAAACTTCTTTCATTTATATATTCCCATGTTTTATTGGGGGAAAAGTACTAGGACATTCAAATTTTAAAATTAAATATACCGTTTCTTTCCATTCTGAGGAACCATCATGGGATTGACCACCCATTCTTGTCCATCTACATCTATATCCATTTTCACCCAGCTCTTCCCCATTTTCTCTGTACCAGGTACTCCCATCTTCATTAGTGCCGGACTCGTTAACATTTTCATTTAACAAGCTGATACCCCAGTCCTTCTCATTTGCTATACCCGTGTCTGCATAGGAAGCGGTGAACATAAACATATATGATATTTAACACTGTCATTGACTAATAGAAAACATCTAAAATAGCCTTCACTAATGTCCAGAACAGATATAAAGTGATAAGGCTATATAAATCATAAACTACCTCTTTTTGGTGGGGTATCACGTGACTGTGGACCAGAATTTCTTGGCGTGCAACGAGGATAGAATTTTTCCTGCTTCAGGAAGGATCTGTGGCCATCATGACACAAAGCAGCATAACCATTGAGAAAAAGTTTAAGGTAATGTGGGTTGTAAAAAGAATAATAAAATGCCAATTAACACTCAATGACATATCAGGAACAAAGCACCATTCATTTAGAAAACAGAAACAGAAAGTTAAAAATGATAAGTATGCTCCGTCCTTCCTTGCTCTTAACATCTACACAAATTCCATTTTGAACAGGTAACAATTGGAATATAGTACTAAACTCATCGTTCATGTCCCCAAATAAGGCTGATACATCTTAATTCTTACATACCGAGCTAATGTGCACAAAACCACTCTCATCTCTTCTCTTACAAACTATAGCAAGGTTATCACCAGTATCTCTCCCGTTGGTTCTAAAAATATTTAGAAAATACTGAAGAAAATGCCAAGAAAAAAAGCCTCTATGATTTTACATGCATTACTGTTATACAGTACACTCCACAAGAAATTAACAGAAGCTAATAATTGAGCCAAAACAAAAGAGCGAGTATGTTATCAGTTATCACTATTGACTGAACATTGCAGAACAGTAAATAGAAATCACCAAGCGCATACAAAAAACAGATCCAACATCATATGAAAACCCTGCACATTCCTACTATCATTTCATTTCACAGCTAAAATTGTTTTCATCTTCATCAATATAGAGATTTCAGACAAGATGCACAGAAATTTCTCAGAATTAGCCACAGATAAGAATTAATTATGAATTTAATTAGTAACTAAATCTCATAATCACATTTTACACCTAGTTGAATTTCTTACTTGTATAGTAATTAAACTCGTGTTAATTAACCTAAGCATAACACTGATTTCAGTTGTATAGTGATTAAACTCGTGTTAATTAACCTAAACAGAACATTGATTTCAGTTTAGCGAAAGACGTACGGTGGAGAAGCGAAAGGCATTGCAGCAGGAGAAGCCTGAACCCTCATTCTATGAATGTGAGGGTTTTTCTTCGGATCCAACCTCCACTCCTCGCTCCTATCACCGCCGTTGCCAGCTCCACTCGCTCTGCGAATCGGAGTGACCGAGTCGGAACAGCAGCATCGTAGTCGAGCTCGATCAACGTCGAAGAAGCACGTCTTCCTCCGCTTCCTCCTCGAGCACGACGATTCGACGAGCACGTGGTTGCTAGGTAGCAGCAGAGAAGCAGCGACGACATTGAGGCGCCTTGCTCTGAGCTTGAAATCGAACTGCGCCGTCGAGAAGCCTCTAGAACTCGCCGCCATCAATGCCGCCGGAAAAATGACATTGACGAAATTAGCCTCCGTGAAACGGTTTTCCGAGTTTTGCGCGGCGTGGAATGTGTGAGTGTAGGAGGTAGTTAGAGATTGCTAAATGCAGAAGCGGAAGAGAGTGAGGAACGTTGAGTTTTGAAGCATGTGTTTTGTGTGATCTGAGAGAGAGTGAGTGAGTGAGTGGTTGAGTTTGTTGGAATTTGAAGGGAGGGTTGTGTGTGGTGGTTACGGGTAGTGAGTGGAAAGGAAGGGGAAAGGGAAGAGAGAAAGAAAACGGGGAAGAAGAGGAGTTCAGATCCGGGCTGGGCTTCGAGTTCGAACACGGTAACGAATCCCGAGATTTACTCATATATACAAATACACGTGAGCAACTGGGACCCGCCTCTATTTGTGTCTGTTATTCCACTTCGGTATTGCCACGTGTCGTCTCTTCAACCACCAAATTATATTAATTAATTACCGAGATTATGATATGAGTTAATGAGTGAAACAATTCAACTTCATTTTTAGGTGAGTGAAAGGGGAATAATTCTGTTACAATAATATTAAAAAATGGACTCCAGATCAGTCTTATAAAATGAGTTATTTTTTTTTTAAATGGTAGAGTAGTGAGAAAGCACCTCCAAATTACCAGGTAATGCGTTAGTGGCATACTGGGGAGGCCAGCAGAGGCTCACTCATGGAAGAAGCGTTGGGGGATCTTCTCGAGAAGGGTTGTCCACCAACTGAGATTTTACTGACCACCAAGGGAATTAGAACCCTCGACCTCTATAAAGGTGAGAGCTAAACCCGGAACCTGAAACCAGTTGTGTCAACCCGTGTTGGCTATAAAATGAGTTTTAGAAGGTAGAATAAGTCATCACACTATTGATTAAGTGAATGAATTCATTTTAAATTAATGAAATCCTAATAAAATGACTATACCACTAGTGTAACCTAGGAGTGGAAATATGTCAAATCATTCGTATGGGCCTATGGTTTAGCTTACATTAGGTGCAAGTCAGACCATACTAAATTTATAATTAGACTAAAGCCTAAGTTTAACCATAATAGACTAGCATATTTAAATAAATGTGGTTAATACAAATATATTTTATCATTGTTATTGTTGTTACGTTAGAAATTTACATTTGATATATTTAAGCAAGTTGATTTATATAAAGACTTAAGTATATTTATAAATAGATTTATGACATATTTAAATCCTTTAGTGTAAAGTATGATTTAAAATTGGTTTTATGGCCATGAAAAAACCAACATAATTCATATAGCTTATAATATAATTAATGTTTATAGAAAGATTTAGTTTAGTATAATTTAACACGCAACTTATAAGTCAAGTGAGACTAAAGTCTATGACAAGTAATAGGTCAGACTTATGCCTTTTTTTTTTAAAGAATTTT
Source organism: Lotus japonicus (assembly GCF_012489685.1). Classification (NCBI taxonomy): domain Eukaryota; kingdom Viridiplantae; phylum Streptophyta; class Magnoliopsida; order Fabales; family Fabaceae; genus Lotus; species Lotus japonicus. The sequence goes on along the minus strand of NC_080041.1, from coordinate 92,947,823 downwards.
AAATATGTTCAACCTATTCATATCACTATTTACCTTCCATCTTATTTCACTCACTTTATGTTTATATCTCTCTATCTTTTTCTTTAATATCATTCATCATATCTTCACTTCTACCTTTTCAGTTTTTTATCTCTCAATTGGATGGGGTGAAATTGGTGTGTGGGGAGAACATTTTCCATTCAAGCATGTAGCATCGTCCTTTGGTCGGACTTATGCATTAAAACTGAAGAGTTTTAAATAGACTCAACTTACTCACATCATAATTTATCTTTCATCTAATTTCACCTACTTTCTCTTTATATCCTATCGTATCTTTTTCCTTAATATAACTCATTATATCTTCATTCTTCACTTCTCCTCTTCTATTTTTGATCTATCGATTGGATGGGGTGAAATTGGTATGTGGAAGAACATTTTCCATCCAAGCATGCCGCATCACACGCCCATCAACATATCATGGACAATTATTTGTCCACACCTCATCTATGAGGTGGAAAGAGGTGGAGGATGAGAGAGATAGGAAGAAAAGAAAAAATAAGAGAGAGAAAGTATAAGATATGATAAATGATAAGAGGAGAAAGATAGAAATAAAAATAGGTGAAAATGAAGTGTATAACATATGAGGTGTGTATATATCATTATCCACATATCATATAAATTTTCAATTTTTAATCAGAAGAATCTAGAGAATCAAATATTCGCAGGATACACCGACACGACAGAAAAGAAAAGTAGACTCAAATCCCGTTGGAAAGCAAAAAAGTCCTCTCATCTTATCCACAACCCAACCTTCCACACTTTGTCTAGTCACTCAGAAATGCTCGCACCTTTCCCTTCCACACTTTGTTAAGGTTGCCCTTGCACGTGTCCTTCAAATATGCCACGAGGACACGTCAAAGCACCTGTTGACAATTGGAATTAGAATTTGTGGATAAAGAGAAGCTGACTCAAAATGAATGCGCGCTGACGTGGTATGAAAATGTGACACAAAACTCGTGGTTATGAAGCCCTTTAAGTGGCAGGGGAAAACAGGTCAGCTAGGAAGTGAGATCTCTCAGACCCACTATATCCATTTTGAAGAGGGGTCCCATATGAACAGGGCAGGGCAAGGCAAGGCAAAATCAACACAGGCCTCCTATACTCTTCCCATTTCCTCAGCCACCCACTTTAATCCACTAGCTGCTCTTAAACTCATGACACTGCCTTTGAGGTCATGCAAATCCAACTTTATAGGAATAGAAGGTTCCACAAGGGAAATCTATTGAAGAAACTGATTAACTATAATCTGATTGAATTTTCTGTACCAGTTAAGTATAATACGAATGAACTTAAAGTTAAATATGTTAGAAGAAAATTAAGTTTATACAGAAAGAGCTTGCAGTTCCATAGATTACACAATGACTCCATGAATTACACAAAAAGGATGTGTATTGTCTAACCAAGGCTAGAAACATAGTTCAACCTAGAAATGATTTCAATGTCAAAAGATTAAAAAAAATGTTGATTTGTGAACTATCAATGATTCCTGATCAAAGATGCCTTGCATATTCAAACATTTAAACTATTCAGCCACATCAAACCCACCAACGGTTACATGTTGGGTTTTCCAAGGACTATGTATCTCAAGACCCGAGAGGCAGAAAGTACCGACATACACGAGAAGATGACAAATGGTAGCAACAAAGGAATAGGTGTGGAACTTCATTTTTTGGAGATGAAAGGCTTAACGGATTCCACAACAACCTGTTTTTAAAAATAAATGTCAAATTAACAAGATGACTATTGATTACTGTAGACAAGTTGCACAAGAAGACCATCAAATAATTATCTCGGTTTAGACAAAGCCATTGATTTAGAATGTTATACTGTAGCCCTAATCAGAGGGAAAATCATAAAAAAGGGAATTACTTTCCTTCATAAGTTCAAGTGTTTGACTAAGTAGTCTGATCTCATGACCACATGCACCTATTGGCACCTCAGCTAAAAGGAAATTCATTACCTAATTGAAGCTTGCAACAGTATGATATAAGAAAGTGAGAAAGACTAGCCCCTTGAACTTCAGTACTATTTGTTCATAGTGCTATAAATTCAGGTCAGACAGAACTAAAATTTTTGGGGTCATAGCATGCTGGATGTTGGGCTAACTGGCGGTGAAGACCATAGACATAAGCACAATATAATAAGCATGATGAAGCTAGGCAATGTAATGTAGGCATTATAAAAAGTTTAATCTTAAATAAGTATTTTTTCAGGAAGCAAATTTATTTCAACTAACATTGGGAATAAGGGTGTATTTTTTAGATTAATTTACTTTCGGAAAATAATCGCTGTTATTGGCTACTTACTGGTTCTGTAAGAGCTATTGAGGAGATGGAGCAATTATTTCCCTTAAAAAAATGGTTCCTAGAAATATAAACATAAAGATTGGCTTGTGGTCTTACCCTGCCATCATAAGATAATGATGCAAAGATCCATGGTTCACGAGAACTCCATGTGAGCCCTGTAAATGAATTAAAAATTGCTAAGTAAAAGTCTACGATGATCAAAGATTAAAAATTTTGCAGCTCTTACCATAAATGCTGTCTTCATAATCACTGTATGTATTAAGTAATGGATCAACCCAACGGGAAGACGAATCTGCTTGACTGCCAAAAATGCAAGCATAGATGAATAAAAAATATAAGCGGTCATATAAAAATTGTATAAACATATAAGATAAGAAACTGACCTTTCAGTTGTTAACTCATCAAGGTTTGTAGAAGCAAGCCACAAGTTAACAGCTGAATCTGTACCCGCACTCTGTAATGTCGACATTTCATGACACATAACTAAACAGCCCCATAACATGAATATTTAGAATACAGACCACCTTTCACACACCAACAAATGAACACTAGCAACAAAAGTCATCAAGTGTGCTTGTTTTTGTGTTTGTGTTTTTCCAAGTGAGCGCAGAAGCGTGTGAGCATGTGAAAAAAGCTCCTTCAAATAAATCTTATCGCTAAATTGAGCAAGTAAGGGTAAATCCACACTCAAATATGTTACCATGAAGATGCAATTTGAAATAAATTAAGGGTAGTAGATACACCCAAACTTGCTCAATCTAAAAAAAAGCTCATTTTAGATGAACCTCATCCATGTGTATATATATATATATATATATATATAGAGAGAGAGAGAGAGAGAGAGAGAACCAGGATCATTCCATCATACTCTGGGTTACACTTGACACTCCATGTCCTGGCATTACAAGAAATACATATTGCTAATCAGATGTCTGAAAAAAAAATAAAGGATATTCTAATGAAATAAAACAGTCGCTTATTGTGCATCAATCAATCATCATAAATGATGGAATGAAATAAAGCAGCAGTTGTTCCCCCCCCCCCCCCCTCTGCTTTTCTTTATTAATTTAATTTTTTTCCTTTTTTTCATAGGGGATTGATTGGAAATTGTAGCACAGTAGCGTTCTGGTCTGGAAATATAGCCAAAAATCAAAAGCAGTTTTGCAATACTGTACATGATAGGTACCAATGTGTATGTCCTGGAAGCTCTTGGAGGGGAACTTTCGGATTTCTTAGATCCCAAACATGTATCCCAGACTCATGTTCTGCAGTAACCTGTACAAAACACCAATTCAATTTAGCCAGAATAAACAAAAGGTGGTAGAATACCGCCATCTGATAAGACAGTCGCTGCTGTAAATTCAATGTGTAATTAAATTTAGAAAAATCATGCCATGCAAAATAAAGTATTTTAACACTAGGAAAACAAAAGGAAAAAGAGCCATCCACTCTGTAATGTAATTGAATGTCAGCAACCAATGTTGACAATCGATGCAAAATCATATGTGAATTTCAGAAATATATTCTAACAAATTATCTCAGACACAGGTTATAAAATCATTTTCAAAGGAAGGTAAAAACACACATATCAATACAATGAAGAAGTTCAACTCTTACAAGTATGTGCTTCTTGCAAGGATCGTAATCAACACCGCATACATGGGAACACTCAATTGAATTAGTCTTCCTGTAATTTAAAGAATCCTATTAGAAGACAAGAAACCACAAGGATACCAATTAACCTAAGAACTAGTTGGCTGCAGGGAATATATCCGTCTCCCAGCACCTCCAATTCCGAACTTTAAATGAAACAAGTAGTTTATATCCAGAATGAAGAACATAGTTGCAAATGCATAGACTTGTCAAGATTAAGGAACACTGAATGATGGATCAGGTCCCGAATATCATATCATATGACTGTATGATTCAAAGTTCAAAAAAAAAAAACAACATCTTTCCTCAAGGACAAAAAAAACATGCAATCCTAATATCACATTTGTGTCCAATTCCACCATGGTAGAATATTATCATGTAATAAACCTGTAAAAGAATAAATGACATTATGGATAATACATACTTCATTGTTCTGACATCCCAAAACTGGAGATATGATTCACAAGTTGCAGCAACAGAATTCACATCATGCGGATCCCATGCCCCTCCTGATAACTTGTGCAGCACACCAGCTGAATCTTTAGATTGTACCTGGAAATTTTTTCGTTCATACGCGTTGAGAGGGGGAGGACGACTAAGCCAAAATCAACATAAACTCTGGCATTTATGAATAGTATTGACCGTGATCACAAAAGCCTATGAATGTCAACATCCCAACACAGATCGTAAGCCCTAAAGTTGTGAATTACAGTTACATGCAATGTTATTTTACACAACTTAAGATTAAACTGTGTTGTGTTTGACTTGCATTTAAGCTCGCAATCACTCTTAAGGAACAAAATTAAATTCATAGTGGGCAGTGCGTAATCAATTTCTTAGTCATTTTCACCACAGACTGAAGCATCACAGATTAACATTTGTTTGGGGGGGGATCTCTTTACCAATATCTTCACTCATCTTCAACCCTTCATTCTCTATAATGTCCCTCACTCAAATAACATGATGAGAATCATAATGTTTTACTCCTCCTCGTAAGGATTAATTTATTAGTTTACTATGACAAAGGATGGTAACATGAGTAGGAATAACATGTGATTTCAAACCAATATGCATTTGTATGCCTCTATGAATCTTTTTTCTACGCTATGAGTTTCTTACCTGTGCAGTTTTCTTGGAAACATCCAAATTCCACAAGCACAAGTTTTCCTCATTAATGCTGATCAATTTATCATGCCTTCCAGATGGCCACCAAAGAATGCTGTTCAGTGGTGAATATTTAGTAAGAAAGACCAAATAAATCAATGCATCAAATTTCAAATTGTGTAATGACCAAATAGTAAACAGTAAAGTCATTAAATTATATAAGCAGCGGATTCGATGAGATAGCCAAAAGTGTAATCCAATGATGTAAACTAGGGAAATTATACCTTGCTTAAAAACAACATTTAAATTTAACTATGTTTCTCCACATAAATTTCATCAAAACATCTTCTGACACCAACCTAAACTCTTGGCAATGCGATAACATATAATAGAAGCTATTATAAAGCCGACCGGAGTCCGAATCGAATAAATCTGCATAAGGGAGCTGCAAACTCACCATTTAATCTTAGAAGCATCAGTGTCAAGCGATGTGATTCTCTCTAGCTGAGGGGAATTTAACTCGCCATATAACTCCGGGATCTGCCATATAGCTGCTCCATACGATTCGCCTTTTTATATGAACATCAACACCATCATCCATCAGCAACACAAGTCTTTCTATCTAACTAGGAGTGTTAAAATGATGCACAAGAAGCACAAGCTATCGCAATCTCAATAATATGACTAAAAATAATTCACAAACAAATGCAGGTGGACATGATTACCAACCATTAGAGTAGACGGTTGAGAAGATTCGCTGATCAAAAGGGCAGGAAACAAGGTCCCAGATCTCGTTCGGGTGCGAAAACAATCCCTCACAGAACAGTTCAGTTCCACTCGACGAAAGCCTAATCAGATGAACCTGTAGTGATATGATAATATAACGATTCACTGTTTGCCAATTCAGATCAAATTCTATGAAGCTTCCATGAGAAATTAACAACGAAAACTAGACTATGTACCTCATTTTCTTCTTTGAGGCTGAGAGTGCCGGCGAGGAAGCTAGTGTGATCTGTGTCTGCTTTTACATCCGATATGCATCTAGCCTGGTATCGAATTAGAGAATGAAAGAAATTGGAATAGTTAGAATGTTAGATCATTGGAAACTGGGAATGATGATTGGTTGTTGTGAAATTGACCTGATATTTTAGACCGTATCCGATTCCTGATGAAGCAGCTTGCATTGCTCTTGCTTGCTACAAGGACGCTGCTGATTCTACTACGCCACACTCAATGCCCGAAGAGTTCAACCCAGAATGGCAATGCGTCTTTGCTTCTGCTAGCTCGTGCTTGCTGTAGCTAGTTTTTTTTCTTTCTTTTTTCTGAAGCTATGTTGTGGGCTTGCAGATGGTATTGTGAGAGGGATCCACAGTAGTTCCAACGGGCTTTCGAGTGAGCCTATTAGACTTATTGGGCCAGCCTTGTAAGGCCAGCCTTTTAAGAATATATTAAATCTGAATCTTTTCTTTCAAGTTTCAACTGCATTGTCGTAGTAAGTAGTACATATGTTAGTCGCAGTAGTAAAAAAGGGTTCTTTGTATTCTATGTCGAGAGTTCAACTTAAGAATCGTGCTTTTGAAGAGACGTTTGACTTTCATCACACTCGAATTAAAACTGCGATAGCAATTTAACACACAAAAAAATTGCGTTGTCGTAGCTATTGTCAATGGAAAAAACTCAATGCATGGTTAGTTCCCTACCACTTATTATACTAGCAGTTTTGGCGATGCCTTGACCAAGAGAAGAAAAAAATGGTGGGCTAGGACACAAAATAAAGTTGCAATGATGTTACCTCCCTTTGAGAGTCTCCTCCTCCATTGGGGGCTCCCTCTCCTTTAGGGAGGGTTTTCCCCTTCTTCATAGTTGTTTTCTCCCCACGTTAGGTGAGTTTCTTTCTACATTAGGTGGTTTTGATACCTAAATAAGCAAGTTTTTTTTACTATTCTAGTCTATGTCCCCCCCCCCCTTTATTTTTTGGCCACCACTCCTTCCCCACTGCCACTTTCTTTCTATAGGCACTAACTCAGCTTGTCACAATCTACACCTCGCATCGTTAGTTTGCACCCACTACCACCGCCATTTCCTGATTTTAATTTCCATCGTTCGCCTCAGCTTATGTTGGTGATTGATTAGGGTGATGGGATCTACGGAGTCTTTCTTCCTTCCATATATTCTCAAAGCTGGTGTTTTGACCATATTGATGTCATTAAAATTAAGATGAGATGCCCTTATAGTCGTAGAGTTTGCAGCGCTGATTGAACCGGATGAGTTGTGTTGATGGGAGCGCAATGTAAAAATAATGATAAAGAAGTTCATAGATTTTTCTGTTAATTTTGGAATTTTTTGAGAAAATTCCAAAATTAACAACTAGTATTAAATACCAAAAAAGGAGCCATTCCTTATAATATTCAACAAAATGCTAAAATTAAATTCACATAAAAATGTCATTATGAAACAACCTAATAAGAGAAGTGATACAAGGCACGACTCAAAACAGACACACCTCCAACACGGCTAGTTGTGTTTAGTTTTTCAAAAATTAAATTTCTATTAATGAAAATGATATTTAAGGGAAAAATTACTGATCAGAATAACTAACTTGAGATAAAGTCGTGCACATTCGTGGCACAATATCTCGTGCCATCAATCATTTTCCATCTAACAATCTATATATATATGTAAAGCTCACTTGAGTTTTTACATTAATTACATATTGTGGTTATCATTTAATGATTCTTCTTAATATTGCTACTTTTATATTTTTTATCAAGTAATTATTGATTATAATAGAGTAATTTTTCTAATTAAATACATATATGATAATAAATAAATTAAATATATTAAAAATAAATTAATAAAATTAGAAGGTATATTTAAAATATTATGCATATCATATTTTTTATAAAAAATAAAAGAATAACTCAAATAAATTCATTTTTCAAAATAGTTTAATTTTGAAATTTTTGGTTGATAATAATTATAATTTATATTAAAAATATGTTTTTGGTAATAATATTTAATATGATTTTTACATAAATATGGGCATATTGCACTAACTTTCCCTGAGGTTTATTATTGTTGCACTCACCTATAATAGGAAAAAAAAGTAGTATACAATAAAGTGTTTAATGAACTTCCTAAATGCAATTATATTTGGTATACTTAAAATTTTTCTTAATTGATAAAAAATAAAAAATATTCTTAACCAACTTCCACTTATTTTTATCTTTATATTCATAGTAGTCAAGCTTATGAAGTTTTTTAACTAAGTCTTTACAATTTTTGTTAGTTTTTTAGCCACATGTATCATCTACTGAGGAAACCATGTTCTACTCGAGTGTGATTAAAGTCAAAGGTCTCCCATAGAGTACAGTTCTTAATGATCGAACCTTAGGGATTAAAGAGTTAATTTTAACCACTATGATAGATATACATCAGATAGAACGATTTGTGTTTGTAAATTGCACTTATAAAGTTTTTTCAATTTTTTACTATCTTCAAAATTGTAAAAAGTTTATATTGAATAAGATAAATTATTATCTGTCATCGAATGATAGCTCAAGTGGCAAGAGCTAGAGGACATGTGTGTAGGGTGGGGGAGGTCAAAATATCAATCCTTGAAGGGTGCAATATATATTTCTGATGTACCAAAAAGATAAACTATTATCTTAATTCATTTATCAACAAATTAAATTAAAAAATATAATTTCTTACAAACTGCATATTAACTAATTAAATGCTTATTAAACAATAAATAATATAATTTTTTATATGCATCACTAAAAATATTTTTCATAATTAAACATTTTCTATACCATTGTTCCCATAAAAATTCAATTGCAAACATTGCTTTCAAGGTGAAAACATGCATAAAAGTAAGAGAGAAACATCATTTTGCACAAAACACAAACTAAGTTATTCAACTCTAATTATATATTTCCCTCCTTTTACTTATTATAGAGAGTGTACTATTATGAAAACATATGATCACGAAATGAATTGAAAATTAATTTTAGTAAGCAACATAAAATATTTTTTAATATACTAAAAAATTAGTTTACAATAAATATTTTATTAAACTTTATCAATGTAATTACATTTTATATATTTATCTTATTTTTAATTATCTACTACACAATACATTTACTATATTATTACATATACGAAGATAAATTTAACATATAACTTAAAAAAAACCCGTGCAACGCACGGGTTTAATTTCTAGTATCATGTGTATATCTTTATTTAAGTAGTTAATTTAAGTAGTTAATTTATATAACTTTATTATTAAAATTAAGATATTTTTTCATATCTAAAAAACTGTACGATAGAATAATGGCTCGTTTAGTGGACAGGATAAGCAGACAAGATATGATAACAATAATTATATTCTGCTGTAATATGTTGTTTGTTGTGCCAACATGATATGATAACACTATCTTATCCCTTATCATATCATGTTTATCCTGTGTAAAAATTATCATGAGGGAGACTTAGAATAGAAATTATCCTGACAAGATAGGATATCAGTTAATTAATACTTTGAATTTTTTTATTTCAAATGAAAATTTAATACATTTTTTATTGTTTCTATAATATCCTATCAATATCATGTTCATCTCAAACGCGGGATAGAATAAAAATCTATCATGTTTTTATCATATTCTGTCTTATCCAATCGTTTATCATATCCTGCTCTTATTCTATTCTGACCCCAAACGAGCCGTAATTGTTTTAAAACTTAAATAAATAACCAATTACTAAAAGGATGTTATATATCTAAAGAGTCAAACAGAAACAACTAAGGAGGGGAATGAATGGTTTCGTTATCTTGACCATTTACTTTTCATCACCCATAGGTTTATCTCAAACACTTAAATTAGAGATTAAGTTACGTTTATTAGTGGAAGATGGTAATGAATCTTTCAATTTCAAACAAGACGACGGTTGTGAGGTTAATCAGTTTGTTTTGGGAAAACACTAATTAGGTGTGTGACATGATGGAAAACCCTCTGCACATGATGACTTTTCAATTTTCTCATTCTCATCATCCTCCTTCTTCTATTTATCATCACCCTGCCAAATATCTTCACATCACCAACTCTCACCAAACCATGCTCCTTCCGTTTCATCACATGAATCGTATTGCTAGTAATTTTACGAAAACACAAAAAACGTGATGAACCAAAAATAAGTTAGTTATAGAGAGAGAAAGTTAGTGAGAGAAACCAAAAATATTCACCATGCCATTTACCAAACGAGTTTCAGATTTTGATTGGCGATTCGTCGTGTTTATAATTTTTCCAGTTTCTCTGGTTATTTTCTTCTCTTTCAATTTAAACACCTTTTCATCTTTTTACCCGGTTCAGAATTTTCTCTTCAACCTTCCTTTTGGTGGTGGCGGTGGTGTTCGGAAAGATGAGTTGCTCCGGTCGAGAATGGCAGTGTGTTTGGTCGGCGGTGCGCGGAGGTTCGAACTCACCGGACCTTCCATAATACAGAATATACTCAAGGAGTACCCGAATTCAGATCTCTTCCTGCATAGTCCGTTAGACAATGACGCATTCAAATTCTCGCTGTTGAAGTCTGCGCCGAACGTCGCCGCCGTGAGAATCTTCCACCCTCAGCCGTTGCCGGAGAACGAGTCGTATGCTCGAGTCCTCACGGCGCATAACTCGCCCAATGGCATCCAGGTCCGTTGTTTCATGCTCATCTTATTTTTTTCTTCATTTTTTTTTTCTGAAATTATGAAAAATTGTTACGTGTTGGATATGTAATTTTTCCTTTTTTTTAACGATGGATGCGGTTGTGATGGTGAAATTTGAGGTTGTTATTAGTGCTGCAGATTTTTTTCCGAATCCTATTCTTTCTTATCTGCACTTCAAAAAGTGCATTAAAGATGATAACGTAAAAGGAAAAAAAATACTTTACTTCGACATTTCATCTTCCAAATAATCCATATATACGTTGGTTAAAGGAAAAGAAAAGATGTTAGGTGCTTGGTCATTTATCAGTGCAACACAACATTTCAACAATAGGTGTTGATTTTGATGTATTGACTTCTATGTCCGTTTCAAGTTGATTAATGCATGTTTAGTTTTCTTTTAGATGATAAATTATTTTAAAATTTATTCATTATTATATCATAACGTAACAAACTGTCATGCCTTTTGAATTTACCGTGAAATTTTCATCTTAGAAGATTAAAAATTCACTATTATGCTTCTTTCAACTGATAAGTTTACTTACGTTAAAAAAAAACTGATAAGTTTACTTTTCAAAAAGAATAAAAATATTCACGGCTGAAAAAATCTATTTTAACTAATTAAAATTAACTACTATTAAATTTGTACAAATTTTGTTGTTAGTAAAATCATTTTTAGTCTTAAATCTAGTAATATTTTGATATGTATGAATTTTTAAAATATTAGATTCAGCTAACCTTTATTATTTACTTATTTTATTGAGCCTTATTTGAGTTTGGTCTTTTCTGTTCGTGGAGATTACCAACTTTTATTGTATTCTTACGGTTTGATGCAAAGTTGCTAACCAATTAAGTGAATTTACGTATAAGAAAATAATAATGCCGATTACGGTTTGAGTCTAATTTGCGTTTTGCTTTGCAGGGACTTATTCAATATTTTAACCTCGTGGAAGGATGCTTAACCATGATAAAATCACATCAAGAGAGAAACAACTTCACGTACGATTGGATAATCAGAACTCGAGTAGATGGGTATTGGAATGCTCCATTGAGACCTGAAAACTTTGTTCCGAGTCAGTACCTGGTCCCATCCGGATCCTCATACGGTGGACTCAACGATCGTTTAGGAATTGGCGACCTTAGAACTTCAACGGTGGCCATGTCACGACTCTCTCTCATTCCCGCTTTAGACTCTGCCGATTTCACGGAGCTCAACTCCGAAGCAGCCTTCAAAGCCCAACTCACCACGCAGAAGGTGAGCTACCTCACAAACCGCCTCCCTTTTTGCATCGTCTCGGACCGGAGCTACGATTTCCCGCCGGGCCAGTATGGCGTGCCGGTGGCGGCGCTGTCGAGCCCCGGTCCGCTGAGCGGAGCAAAGTGTCGGCCGTGCAGGCCAGTTTGTACGGGCAAATGCGTGGAGGAGGTGATGGTGGTGGTTGAGAAGGGGTGGAGTTGGACCGATTGGGGCGGCGGGGCACTTGAGCTTTGCAATGCTCATGAAAGCTGGGAAAACGGTTGGGAGAAGATTTTTGATAGTGTTGCCGGAAAGAAATTTGCGGCGACTAGGAAGCGAGTTCACTCTATGAAATTTGATGAATGCGTTAATGATTTTAACGAGTTCAGAAAACATGCTACTTATTGGGATGCACCTTCTGTAGAAGAAATTTGTACATTAGGTTTGAAACGAAATTAGATTAGATATATATATATTATTTTTCTCTTGATCCTGTCTTAGTTTTTTCCCCCTTAGATAGTTCTTGTCACACACAACTTAGTATTAAGTTGACGGAAATAGGATCATTTCCCTTGACACCGTAATTATTAACTGTTTCACAATTGCCTTTTAGAATGATAATAACTTGTCATATTGACTCCTAACCTAAGGACAAAAGGAGTTCCAAGTAACAGGTCGAGATGAGATAATTGATGAACTGCATAACGAAGTGTTTGTGCTTCCTCTACCACCCTCATCAGCCCGTAGCAATCTAAGAGCGTTTTATTTCAATTAATCTAGCTTTTGACTTTTAAAGTTGATACTACTGTAAGAGTTTAATTTTGATGCACGGACAGTGTAAAGCTTTTTACACCGTCAATTAATCAGATTTCAAAGATTTATCACATCATTCAATTTAATTAATAAAAAATTCATTTTCCCACATTCAAGATTGGTTGAAGGTGTAAAAAAAAATTATACCGTCGGTGCATCAAGCTTTTTCTCCTATTATAATGCATTTTCTACTCTTCCTTATCATATCCTAACTTATCATAATCATTGTTCCCATGAATTTACAATTTTGCAGTCACACCATTTTTAATGTAATATGCCTTTTACTTTTAAAGGGAGAAATTTTGTGATGTACCAAAAAAAAAAGGGAGAATTTTTTTTTTCCTGCTAAATGAGCGAGTAACAAATTATGTGAAAAATAATAAAAATATTAATGAAGGGTCATTTTGTACCCTTTAAGTTAAATACAACTCTTTTCATATGAAAGACTAATTGAATTATGACTTGAACTTTATTAGAATACTAGTTAGTTTTTTTCCTAACAATGTTAAAATATAGGTAAAAGCGATTGTGACCGATGGTACGAGTATCGCTTTAGTTTATAAAAAAAACTATATATCTAACAAATTATGAGACTTAAAGTATTTGGATTTTAATTTTATTCACATGTCAGTATGTCACTTCCTCTTTTATCTTATTTTTATTAAAATAAATTCGTCTCTATATTTCTTTTATATCCCATTACCAATTATATCTTTCATTTCTCTTGATTCTCTTCTTTTATCTATCTATCTAGGTGGGAGTGAATTTCAAGTATAGTATAGTAATTTTTTTTTTAAATGAAGTATAGTATAAATTAAACTCTATTGAAAGAATTTATCAAGTCAATCAATTTTCTTTCAAGATTAAGTCGGTGGCTAATTCAAGAAAGAGTTATGGTAGAAAATAATTATATATTTCATTAATGTTCATACTTTGATAATCGTTTTTTTGTTGTTGTGTCAAATACTCAAATCCACACAAAATCTTGATTGGGTTTTGGTTTTCTGTGTTAGATGGGTTTATTATTAACCTTACAAATCCATACCCACCTCATCCGAGGATGAAATGGATTGATCGCCATTGAAGCTGTTACCTTTGTGAAACCAGAATCTTGGTTGTTTGTTTTATTTTCCATTAATTTTATTATGTTACTGCTAGTAGTCCTTATCTTCAGGAACAAGTTAAGAGGATATTTTGGTTTTCAATTTTCAGTTATCTCTATTAGATATCTTACATAGGATCACAACTGATTAATTATTTAATATTAGTTAGGTGCTTTGTAATCACGTGTATGTATATTGATGTTTTGATATGATTAATGTAAGTTACAATTCATTTTCATGAATTCATTTGTTTAATAAACTCCCCTGATTCAATTATAATGTTGTTTTACATGGTGTGACAATGAGATTGTATTGTGGTTCGCTGGGAGAATTTTGGTTGTGTCCAGACGTCCAGTCCAGTGGATGCTTTATTTAGGTTTTAATTAGTTTGTTGACCCTGTATATGTGGAATTGTTTGTGAATTGGTAATATTACTAATGTATGAGGGGAATGTTGGAATGATATAATAACTGATACTCTTCAACAAACCCATAGTTATAATAATATGCGGCTCTGGAGAAATTTGATATTTTCTGGAAAATGATCAACCTTTTAAGGTCATTTTTTGGTCTAGACTTTGGGAGCTTGTAGGATAGATAGTGTGTGGAGATAGCAGGAAAGGTTGCTTGAGGTTTGGTGGTGAGTCTTTTAAAGGATACAAAATGGCATTTTCCCCTTAATGTTGTGTGTTTTGTTCAAAGGAGGGGAGGAGTTTTAATAGATGGGAGAGATTTTAAATCTTATCGATTGCTTTGTTTGGTTGAAGGGAGGAAAAGGGGAAAGGAAAGAAAACACATAAACCGAGGAATAAAATTAGACTTATTTTAATGTAGTCTAAATTAATTTTTCGATTTATGTGTTTTCTTTCCTTCCCTCTTTCCCTCCCCTCCAACCAAACATTGGTTAAGAGTAGGGACAGAGGAAGGGAGAGGAAATAGCACATGTTTGGTTCATGGGGGAGGGGAGCAGTTTTAAAACATATTCACTACATAACCTTTATGCTATTTGGCTCTACAAACTATGTTCTCCTTGCATAGTTTGAGTCATGCAATTGTTGGAAAGGAAAAGTAGAGGGTTAGCTCAAGTCGTAACAGTTAAGGAACATAATGGTTGAAGGGGAATGAAGTGATTAGGGTTCAAACACCGGTAAATGTTTTAATTTACTAACATTACTAACAAACAAGAACTAACATTTGTCTATAAAAAAAATGAACAACATTATCTTCACTCAAGGCAATTTGGAGGAGTACCAAATTGTGGAACTGATTTTTTTCCCTGGAATTGGATGCGAGTTAAAGGGAAAAAAAATTAATTACTCCTATCATGAATGGTCTGCGAACCCATCTTTGTGTCTGGTGAGGAGCTAAAAGGAAGACTATTACCAGTACCTGTATCTCTCCAACACGCAAAGTTTGTACTGTTTTGGAATTTTGATATTGGGGATATTACTCAGCGCATATTGAAGGTACTGTGGGGAATTCTCTTATTTTTGGGGCCTGAGAGTAATGATATATACACACCTCATTTTTTAAACACTTCATTTCCACCTCATTTTATTTTTATCTCTCTCATCTTATCATCTATCACATCTCATATTTTCTCTCTCTTACTTTTTCTTTTCTTCGTATCTCTCTCACCATTTCACCTCTCCACCTCAAAAGAGAGGTGTGGATGAAACATTACTAGCCTGCACGGTAGCTGGACTTTTAGCTTTGCTTGGTAACATTTCAAAAAATGGCAAGTGACACTGTAACATCTGAACGTGCCAGCTTGTACCTGTGACCTCAAGGCTTGGGTGTTGGGGCCCTCCCTTATTTAGCTTAGCATTTAGTGATAGGGCCACAGGGGTTTCTTTATGCATGGACCATTCCTCTAATGTTTATAATGTCTATCTGATACTGTTAATTACTATTTGCTTATGACTTATCTTGATTTGAGTTTCATTTGTAATATATTTAATAATAATAATAAAGAGTTTTTTGATACTTTGATTGACCCTAAAAATTGGTAATTATTCTTCCTCTTCTCCAATCGAAAAGAAGAAGAATGAAGACTTACAAACCACCTTGAACTACTTGAATACTAGGTTCATTGTCATTGACATGGCTATTACCAACGTTTTCGCGGTAGGCTTCTAGAATGTTGTAGAACAATATGCGTATTGTTGAGGATAGAAAGAGTTGCGGACTTGCGGTCAATAGGGTTGTACAAGATGAGATAATAAGTGAGCTATAGAACGAAGTATTTGTATTGTTCATAGGCCATCATCAAACCTTAGTAACCTAATAAGAGCATTTTATTTTAATTAAGCTTAGCTTTTGGCTTTTGAAAAGTCTATGCATTTGTAATGTCTTTTCTATTCTTTTATATTCGGATAATTATATTGTTCCCATAAATTTACAATTTGCAATTACTGTATTTCTCTTCACCTTTTCTTATTGAACGAAGCAAGTATTCCCATAAATTTACAATTTGCAATTACTGTATTTCTCTTCACCTTTTCTTATTGAACGAAGCAAGTATTCCCATAAATTTACAATTTGCAATTAGTGTATTTCTCTTCACCTTTTCTTATTGAACGAAGCAAGTATTTTTTCCAAGCATTGTAAATTAGTAATTAACAATTTATGTAGAAGATTAATAAAAAATGTAATAAAAGGACCATTTTGTACTCTTTAAGAAATTTAAGGACTACACCTCTTTAATTATAAGAGACTAAACCGCACGTGGCACAACTTCAAGAGACTAATTACTTTTTTTCCTTAAAATTTGTTATAATATAGGTAAAAGCGATTATGATCGACCAACTGCAACTTGTTCAATTGTATGAGTACCTTACTTAGTTTATTAAAAAAAGAACTATCCAATAAGTTCCGAAGCCTAAAGCAATGAGTTTTGATTTTCTTCATATATCACTTTCTTTTCAATTTCCTTTTCTTCAAGTTATATATCACTTTCTTTTCAATTCCATTTTCTTTAAGTTTCTTTATCAAACTTTATGTTCTTTTCACATTACATTGTTTATCATATCTCTCGTTTCTATTTATTCTCTTCCTGTCTATGACCCCGTTTGGGAAAACAGTTTAATTAAGTGATTATGTTCATAAGCGCTTATGACATAAACGCTTATTCATAAACCATTTTAAAAAGTTTATTAAAAAATAAATTGAAAATTATATATATAAGCACAAGCTCTTTTTCATAATAATAACTTATAAAAATAAGCTCAAAAGCTATTTGCATAAACTCGCACAAACACTTGTGTAAACGTTTATGCTATCTGATAAACTCAAATATATCTCTTTAGGTTTGTGTGAGTGAATTTCAAGCATAGATGAAGCTTTATTAAGAACTTTATTGAAAGTATTTATTAAGTCCATCATATTACTTCAAGAAAGAGTTATGGTAGAAAAGAGAATTATATACTTCCTCCGTTTCTATTTATCTGTCTAGAAAAAAAAAGTTCACACAAATTAAGGAAAACAATTAACTATGTTGATTTTCATAAAAGTATTATTTGTTTTCCTATATCACCCTTTAGAATGTATTTTATCTTTAATCATTTATTGTTTCTATAAAAGCATTTCTTTGAAAAAATCAATTAATACTCTCTTAAAATTCTAATTGGACAGATATATAGGAAACACTTTTTTTTTTCTTCAAAGTGGACATATATATTTTATTAGGTCATAATTTGTTGTCAAATTCTTACAAAATCTTGATTGGGTTTTGGTTTTGTGGGTTAAATGGGCTTATTGTTAAGCTTGGGCTTCATTGTTGGTTAACTTGAGAGAAAGGATTTAAGTTTAGTAGAGAACCATTATGGTGGCCATTCCTTTCCTGCGTGTTTCAGATGTTGAGAGCCAGTTTCAGTCTCCTCGCTCTCCGTCACCTTCGGGTGCCTCCTAGGCGGAGCGGCGGAGCTGCTCCGCTTGGCGGCGTTCGCTGGTTCTGTTCTTCCGATGAGAAGCTGATCGATTACAATCCCATTTTGGTTGTCCCTTATGAAAGGGAAGCCAAAGAAATATTCGAAAAGTGGTGCAAGGAATATGAGATAACATACTCTTCCGAAGAAGAGAAAGCCTTCAGGTTCGGTCTCTTCAAGGAAAACATACGCTTCCGAAGAAGAGAAACTCTTCAGGTTAATGAAAGCTAACAAGTTCATTTGCTTTTAATAATCTACCTTGGTTCAATTTTAATGTTATATTTTACATGTTGTGAGATTGTATTGTGCCTGAGAATTTTATTGTGTTCAATTACTGGGAGTAGTTTGTTAGTTTGAAATTTGAACCCTGTTTGTGTGGAATTGTTTGTGAATTGATAATGACTAGTGACTGCTGATTGAGGGATATAACAACTAATACTCTTCAACAATTCCATAGTTATTATACGCACGGATGCAACATAAGGGTTAAGTGGGAATGAAGGTTGAAAGTTTCAAGATTTAAAGAACCTCCGAACTTTGAAGAGATTACTGACAACTAACATTTGCCTATAAAAAAAAATCAGGTGATGAAGGCTTGCAAAAATTAAAAGAAAAAAGAAAGAAAACGTAAATAAACAGAAATTTATGTCATGTCAATTTAAAACCATTCATGCAATAACACGAACATAATTTCATATGTTAGGAAAAGAAATAAGACAGAATTTGAAAAATTATACACAATCTGAGAATAGAGAATCTCCACTATGAATAAAAAACAGAACACCATAAAATTAATTATATGCTAGATCTGTAATTTGTATACAGATCTTATGTAATTTTGGTAACTACTGGATATATGACTGGCCAGTGATATCTATATCTCGGTCGCCTGATGAAGGAGGAGGATTGTTTATAGGCTTGATAGTGTCCTTATCAACAGGGCCATCAGCACTCTGGCTTTGACTTGCTGGTGGCTTGTTTTGTGTTTGTGGTTGCTCCTTTTCAGTACCATACATTCCACCACCGTATGCACCATGTGTCACAGGCTCCATCTTTGAGATCTGAGGTCCTTCTTCTCCCACTTTTTTCCTTTCGCCCTGTTTCTCCATTGATCACAGATTTCCACCGCCTCACAATAACTTGTGTTTGCTACGTGAGGCTCCTCAATTGCATTATGTAGATCTTCATTTCAGCTCGTAAGTTAGACAAGTGTCTTCCTGTATTTACGTGGCGACGTGTGTGCACTCCACGTATACCATGTTCTTTTTCAATTACAACTTTAGCTAAATCCATATCCATTTTCGGCCTCTCAATATCCCGGATCTACTAAATTAAGACAAAAACTTGTGGATTGCAACTAATTAAAGTATAAATAGAATAAACAATAAATAATCAAGAGAATTAAACTTAAGGTGCCACTCGGGTGGACCTTTTATTTTTTTTCCACCCATGCACCACACTTCATTCATTACCGTTAGATCTAGGAATATTAGAATATTCCTTAATTAAATGGTTATAATTGAATGAATGATAAAATGGTAGCAATATTTACGATCCTTAGTGAGACACACCTTCTTCTCCTTGCTCATTTTCTGCTAGCCTTTCTCTCACTCACCAGTACAAACAGGGCCGGCCCAACACCAAATGAGGCTTAAAGCGAATTTTAATTTTGGGGGCCTTGAAACATGTTTAATCTAATATAAAATTTTGTTAATTTTAATTTTGAGGGCCTTTTTTACTTAATAAAAATAAAATCAGAGGCCTTTTTTACTTAAGAAAAAACAAAAAAAATTGGAGGCCTAAAGCCCTTGCTTGGGTGGCTTTACCCTTGGGCCGGCCCTGAGTACAAAAACCAAAAAATGAATACTTCTGATAATCTTTCTCTCACTCACTTGCTCTTGCTCACGCCGTGACGCAAGGCGGAGAATAGAGCGACTCCAATTCGTCCTCTATGTGCACAACGAGCATGTCCCTGAACCGAATCTGATTGATCTTGACGCTAATGCTCCACCTCCGCCCACCTCTGCCAGAAATTACATCGATCCGTAATCCATTAAAACCAACCAACAAGTCCAAATCTGACTCACGTGTAAGAGATGGCTAAATCAGTTTCATAAACCCATAAATCATTATTGGGGTTCACACAAGGCCAAACACACAGTTGGATAATGTTAAGGATTTAAATCTTTTAATATAATTTTATTTATTGTAAATTACTAAGATAACCTTAGGTGCACCGGTGGACTAAAATATAAAAGGTCCACCCTGGTGGACACCTAATCTTAACATAAGTTATGTTTGACATGTCATTTCAGCTAGCTTATATTTTATTTGACTAGCTTAAATCTTATTTGACTAGCTTAAAAGCTCTTTAAAAGTGTTTTCTAAAGGAAATTATTTTAGTAGTTAAAGTTTTTTTAATAAGCTACCTCATTTATTCATTTTTTATCTTATCATTTTACTAAAATTCTAGGCTTAATAGCTCTTTTGGTCCCTCACTTATCACAATTTTTCATTTTTGGTCCCCAATAAAAAAATTAGCACTTTTGGTCCTCCACATTGCTTAATATTTTGCAAAAGTGATCCCTATTTGGGACTAAAACGGCAAAAGTGTGTGAATGTGAGGGACTAATTTTGCTAATTTTTTTCCGAAGCGACCAAAAGTGCAAAATCGTGATAAGTGAGGGACAAAATGAGCTATTATCATTGCCCATTTTATATTTATAAAAACCCTAAACTTTAATTATTTTTATTTTGAAAGAGTTACTATTAAATTGTTAATATAAAATTTTAAAAAATATTTTGTTAATTTAGACAAGCTTACTTTATTAAATTAAAATATAAAGTTGTTTGTTTGTATTCAATTTAAATTAATAAAAATAAAACGGAAGTAAAAAAAATTAATATTAAACTTTTAAGTGATAAATAATTTGAACTAAATTAGAATATTTAATTGATAATTATTTTAATATCATATATGTATTGTTGTGTATGTAAAATACTGTTAAATGTAAAAGAATTATAGCTAAATAGCTAGTTTTACCAAATATTTTATTTTAATGAGGTAGTTTTTCAACTATCACCTAACTTATCAGCTAGGCATGTTAAACATATAATTAAAACTTGGCAAAATCTAGTAAATATGTCTTTTTTTTATACATCGGAAAATAGTAAAAAAAAAAGTCCTTGATGTCCTTTTCTTTCTTTTGTGTAAACTAAATACTCATTTTCTTAAAATAGGTTTCATGGGCTATTATCTTTTGTATTTCACAAAGTAAATTTGTAGGGGTCACGTTTTTAATCCGACTCTCTTTTCTTTTTACTGTAGTAGTCTCAATTTATATGTATTTTTTTTTTTTGGTCAAAATATGTATTTTTATTTAGTTTAGATAGTTTTTGAATCCAAATCCTATGGAAGTTTTTGTTTGGGTACGAGAACAGGGATCCCAAAAACATCTTTGTAAGTGAATGAACATCTCATACAATTTATATTGATGGGCCGTTTGGTCAGAAAGGAGTGCTTTTGACAAAAAGAAGTTGTTTGAGATTTACTTTTAGATGAATTTTATGTATATTAATGAATAATGAAATATTTAAAACTTCTACATTTATTTAAATAAACTTCACTTTACTACAAACTAGACACCTTTGTGGAAAATTTAGCGATGGTCATTTTGTAACGGTTTAGAATCCCTACAAAGTGATTTCCTGGAGTTTTTCCCACCCATTTTCCATGCAAATTGAAAAATGTTTCTTATGTACTTTTCTTTGAAAATTATTATATCAAAATTCTCATGCAATATTTTTGAGGCAAAATCCACAAAAAAAAAATGCGAAGCAAAATCTGCAAGTAAAAGGATATATGGTTATCCCTACTGTTTTCGTGTTTCAAATCTCGGGACCTTATTGAAATGGGAGCTCAAAATTTTTCATTAAAGATTGGTGTATACTCAATACGTGTAACCATTGGAGATACATAGAAGAGCAGGGCCGGTCCCGACATTTTGGAGGCCCTGAGCAAATAATAAAAATAGACCCCTAATAATTTTGACATTCGAAATTTCATTAGAATCATTATGTTGGTTTGTTTGGCAACTGGCCTCTTGCAATCCGTCAGGGGTCGTGTGTTCGAATCTAAGCAACGCGACCTTTTGCTTGAGAATTTTTTTTTGGGCCCTTCTTTTTGGAGGCCCTGAGTTGTGGGCCTGCTTGCACAGGCTCAGGGCCGGCCCTGTAGAAGAGATAAGTGATCTACGTGATATATGATGTGATATGATTGGAAGAGAGATAGAGAGAAGAAAAAAATGAGTGTAGAGATCAGGGGCGTATCTAGGTGGGGGCAGGCAGGGGTCATCGCCCCCCCCCAAAGAATTTTGAAATGTTTATCGACTATAGGTATTTTTATATAGAAGATGTTATAACATTTTGTGATATGAGTCAAGTTGAAGTTCCTGACATAAAAGCCCCTTATTTTATAGGTAATGACCTTCATAAGAAACAAGATGGAGATATATATAACATCATTACATGATATATGTATTTTATTCTGTAATTGATTTGCAACTATATAAATTAAATATATGATTTAATGTAGAGGTTGTGGAACTTCTCATACTTAGTTCAGCTTTAAATCCTAAGGAAAATTTTGAATCATTTGGCAATGAGAAAATTTGTAAGTTTGTTAAGAAGTTTTATGCATATGATTTTTCCGAGCTAGAAAAGAGAATTTTTCGTTCCAACTAAGACATTATCATTCAGATGTTTACCGAGATCCTAATTTAGGAAATATTTTCATTTTATCCGAGTTTTACCAGAAGTTAGTTGAAACTGAAAAAACAACAATATTTCCACTTATTGTTAGATTGTTACGTCTTGTTTTGACATTCTCTCTTTCAACAACATCTACAGAGCAATCTTTTAATGCAATGAAAGTTGATAAGACTTCGGATTGACAACAAAATTGAAGATGATCTTCTCATAAATTTATTAGTTGTATAGATTGAGAGAGAAATTGTTGAAATATAAAACAACGTAGGGTTTGTATTTAAATAATCTTTTATAATTTAAAGTTTATACAATATTCAATGAAGATTTTTTTAGTCTTATATTTTGCCCCCCCCCCCCCCCACAAGAAAATCCTGGATTCGCCCCTGGTAGAGATGTATATGGACTATTTCATTTCTTAACCAAAGTATCACACACCCAATAACTGTGAAACTAATCACTCCACCCACGATCACCGCACTAAGCAACAAAGGATAAGGAGAAGAGAAAAAAGTCGTGCAGACGGTGTATGGAGTATTGTTTGGTGACACTAGTATCATTACTGAAATATTTAACATGACAAAACTTTGAAGCAAATCCTTATTCAAAACAATTTTGATATATTCACACTTCACTTATTCTTTCATCTCATTTATCACTCAATTTTTTTAATCTTTTTTTTGTATCACACCACTTAAGGCACTTATCATATTACTCATTATTCACTCTTCACTTCCTATGTCTCTAAAGGTGGAATGGATCAAGTGTGAACCCAACATTTTCCTATTCAAAGTTTGAAGGTTAAATATGTTTTTAATCCCTGACTTATACATCATAATCTAAAGTGGTGTTTGAAAACAATTCTCTTTTTGTGTCCCTGAAATTTTTTTTGATTTATAATAGTTCAGACATCATAAAACATTTTTGAAATATTTTGTATCCAGTCATTAGCTCACGTGGCAATCCTCGTCAGACATAAACTATCCACATGTAATCTTTACATCAATTTTAGTTCTTCAAATTTTCTTTTATCATTTTTTATCATTGTCTTCTCCCTCATTCTTCTTCCTCTTTTCCCTTTCTTTTATGGCCACCACATTCCCTCCCCTCCGCCTCTCCTAACCCCAACCTCATTCTTCTCCCAATGGTGGCGGTGGCTGGTGGTGGTTGTGAAATAGAGGAGGAAGAGGAAAAAGTTTGAGGAGAAGAAAAAGACCAAAAATGATAAAAGAGAATTGGAATGACTATAATTAATGATATGAAAATTACTCAGACAACTGTTCCTATTCAGGATTGTCTTGTGGGCTCATAACTGAGTAAATAATATATCAATAATATTTTATAACGTGATAAATTCTATTTTAAAACAATCAAAAAATTTCAGATTCTTTTTTCAGGAATTATTTTACATTCATATTTACCCAATCCAGATATATGTCATATAAGGCTCCCCTGTTAATTTAAAGAGTTTAATGGATATGCACTGACAGTGTAAAATACTTTTACACAGACATCTAATTGAATTCCGCCAAATCATAAAATATCTTATTCTTTTAATTAAAATTAAAGTCAAATGTAATTATCTCTCTTATGTGGCATGCTTTGATTGGATGACTGTGTAAAACTATTTTACACTGTCAGTGCATATCCATTAAACTCTAATTTAAATTCGAATATTTGAGATAATACATAAACAAATACCTAAAATTAAAGCAACATATATATATATATATATATATATATATATATATATATATATATATATAACACTCAGCAATCACAAGAAGCTTGGAAAAAGAGGTGTGAATCCTAGTTTTGAGTTTCACAGCTTCGACGAAAACAATGTCAGCATCTATATATTTACCATATGAGTGTTGGGAATGTGTGTTCAAATTCCTCAACAACAACCAGGACCACCGCCTTACGTGATCCGTCAGAGACCCGGATCGAGGTCTTTCTTCGTTGGCATCTTTGCGAAAAGGGATTTTTTTGGGAGGCCCTTTATCACCGCAAACTTTATTGATTCGTTGGTGAGTTTGAAGAGCTTGACTTGCCTTCATTTTAGGTGTTCATATATCTCAGATGAGTTTCTCTCCTTTCTTGCAGAGGAAGGTCTTCCTTTGAGGAATCTTGTCCTCTATGATTGCCGCAATTACACCTATGCTGGAATATCTTGCTTGGATCTTCGACATGCTGAGTTTCTGAATGATCAATTTGTGGCAGAGTTGTCTGTGTTTTTGGGTAATTTGATATCTATAGACATTAGTTGTTGTAAGAGGCTCACAAGTCAACCCTTTTTGCACTTATCAAGAACTGTTCTTTGCTAAGTGAGATCAAAATGGAGATAACAGGGATTGGGGAAAAGAAGAATTTTTTTTGTTGAAAAATCAAATATATTAATTATAATAAGGAAGGAAGAGACTAAACTCGAGAATAGTGTTTGAGGATAACAAAAACAAAAAAACCTCAAACATCCACAGAGAAACACAACTACTTAATCACCCTCAAAAGTATAGACAAAGAGAACTCCCTTAACAAAAGAGAAAGAACCAACAGAAGTTAAACCGAAAATCTAAACCAGAAGATAACACCAAGAGCAAAATCATCACTCAAGGCGGCCACCACTCCTCCATCTCATGTGACAGGCCGCGAATAGCCGCCTCGTCCCCACCATCAAAAATACAACCCACAAGCTTGCCGACCAACCACGCCTTCGTGGCACGCGTCCAGTAACGACTCCTTGGAGCGCTCCCTGAACCCAACAGAGTAGGACAAACTTAGGGCAAGATCACACTCGAGGATGTACCTCCACCATCAACCGCAACCGAACTCTCACAAGTCACCGAGGGCACCTGACGAGGCTTGCGACCTCTCTTGACCTTTTTTGGACGACCTCTCTGACGAGGAAGAGAAGCACAAGGAGCATCAGGAACAAAAGCATCCAAAGACGGCGCAACCAAACCAGCTGCCACATCAAAGGGTCGATGAAGAGAGACCCCACCATCTTCAACCGAGACCAGAAACTCGGGCATAAGAGGGGACAAACCAAGCACCTCGACAACAGCACTAGGATGAACCGAGTCAACCGCCTAGGCTGAAGGAAGAAGCAAAGGATGGGGTAGCAAATCATCCAGAACACGGCCAAGAAAGGCATCCATCAAGGAGACATCAGGGGAAGATCTCATAAAAGACAAAGGGAACTGATTGTCAAAAGAAGAATTATTTAAGGGTTCCCATTATTTAATGAATTGTTGTGTGAACCCTCAGGTGAAGTTTCTCCATTTGGCTAGGAGTTCATGTATGCGAGGTGAAATCATCAAAAAGTTGAGTTTTGTCTGCTCCAATTTGGAGCTTCTTGACTTGAGATTTTGCGGTTAGTCTAAACTATCTGACGGTGTCATTGAAGTTTTAAGGAAGAAAGGATAAAACCAGCACCGGGAACGTGAATAGTGCTATTTTCCGGGTAAGAATTGATTTATATTTAAAATGCAATGTGTATCTTTTCTCATACAACATTTACAAAATGTAAAATAACAGAAAACGACTCTAACGGCTTACAGCGCAGAAAACGGTGCTGACGACTTATAGCGTAGAAAACGACGCTGATGTCGGCGGCGTAGAATCTAACAATGTAATATTATCTCCATGACGTTATGTTGTTTTAATATGTTTCTTATTTTTATCATTATGCTAATATATTTTTTTTGCAAAACCAATCAAATAATGCCCAACCATTATTGCTCCACAAAACCAATAATCCATTAAGACAATGGATTAAAGGTGGGACATGGTGCCCATGAATAAGGCCCATGTCCAGTAATCCATTAAGAAATACCCACAAAATTACCCCAAATGAAATTCCTTTTACCCCCTTTCCTTCGTCGTCACTGTCGTTTCTGCTCCAGCTTAAACCCTACCACACACACCACGCATACGAATATTACTACAACATGGAACTTGTGTTTGACTGTTACAAAATGGAACTTGTGTAATTAATTAATTAATTAAATTTGTGTTTGACTGTTACAAAATGGAATGATGTAGGGGCGGACAATTTTTGGCACCAACGGACCTAGGGTTGGACTTGTTGGAGAACCACTGCGCTAGCTCATGAGGCACAACGACCGCATCATTGGGGTTGACGAAAAGGTAAGGTCAGATCAACTATTCTTCTTGGTTTGTGTTCTTCTTCCGGTATAGTAATAATAATTTATATCTACTGAGAGCACACACACGAGTAATAATAAAAAAGTATTTAATAACCCCAAATATATTCCCCAAAGTTCGGTTTTCTAATTCATTGAATAGCAAGCTTTATGACCTCGAAATAATCACTTATTTTGTTATCCATTTATCCCAATAATTGTAATAATAAATTCTATCCACTCCGTTTTTTTGATTCCTCATTATCAATATCTGATACTGCTGAACTGTGACTGCTTTGAGAGGAAATGATTCAAATTATCCCTCCACGTTGATTCTTGAGAACAAAAAGTCTTACTTCATAGTCCTGAAACAATTCATCTAGTTCACACAGAACGCATGGGGGACCATCACAATTAGGTTGACAATTTCGACATTTACCCACATGTTCAATATCTTCATCCTTCAGATTTTCCATCGTGTGATCGATTTCTAACTGTCGTTCTAGTAGCGCTTTCCTAGATGCCTCTAATTGGTCCAAACCTGTCTGAATTTGATACTTCAGATAGCCGAAAATGAGCAGCTTTCCTTGATGATTTTGAATTGTTTGAATTTCCTGAGATGGCTTCTTCAATATTTTTGCACATAGATGGAAGTTTGAAATCAAGTGGATTGGGATGTTGTGCAGGGGTAATAAGATATGTGAAAGGGAATTATCTGCAGGGATTTATCATGCAACTTGGGACAGTGGGAGAGACTAAATCGCTAGAAGCAGAAGGGATGAGGGCCAAAATAGTTCTGAAATACATTTATTCCTTGGGATACAATTATGTTCATGCTTATACTGACAGCCAGATCCTCTAGAACCTTCCATCTACATAAAATCGTCGGCAAACAAAACCAGGCAGCTGATGCTTTGGCGGAATAAGGATACACTTATAAATCCGCCAAGGTTAAAAAGCTTCACCCTTGTAACACGCACCTGCCCCCTTTCATCCGGACGAAGGTGATGTCGTTGGCAGCAAATGCATGTGTCAATACATCATGTACATCATTCCACCTTCAAAATACAAGAACTTTTGCTTTATGATCTGTAGCCTTTATTGACAAGATTTGTCTTGTGACGGCTTTAATCTTAGTTCCATATGAACCTTTAACGCTAATGGATGTTTCACATTTTTCAAAGTACTGTATGCTGCATTAGATGATACTTGACCTAAAATTTAGGAAAAACACATCTGACGCAGCTGTGGGGTTTGCAATGGCTGCGCAACCTTCCTTGTGTTAAGTGTAAAGTTTGTAGGTTAAAGGGAAAAACTTTCTCAAGTTTCGATTCTATGTCGCCGACATCAGCACCGTTTTCTGCGCCGTAAGCCGCCAACAATGTTTTCTGCACCGTAAGTTGTTAGAGTCGTTTTCTATGTTGGTTTCCACTATTTTATATTTTGTAAATGTTGTATGAGAAAAAAAATACACATTGCATTTTAAATACACTGAGGTTGTGTCCAGTCTTTTGAGTTCAAAATCCAAAGTCGTGTATCACTCTTTCTCAGCTTAAATTGTAAAAGATTTCCAAGATAGCATGAAAACTGTGAGATTTCTACCGCATTATGTTAATTGGTAAAAGAAACCATACATGATATTTCGAGCTTCAAGAAATGTTTTACAAAACCTTTTTCAACAGTGGATTTCCCTGTAGTCAAAACCATCATCGTTAGTTAATGAGTATTAAAGAATCTATTGATTTGATTTGACCTAAAATTTTTGAAATGACCTTTGACGCAGCTTTCGGTTGTGTAATGGCTGCGCAATAATCCTTGTGTCAAGGGTAAAGTTTTATAGGTTAAATGGTGAGTTATGAAAATACCCTCTAGTGATTATTTCCAAGTGTTCATTTTAAAATCTTTAATGCATTTGTAAATGATGTATGAGGGAAAAAAGACTTATAATTTTTTGTATGCAATTTTTTGTGGTATTTCATAATTTTTAGTGGGTTTGAAAAAATATTCTGTTTTCATTTTTCATTTTTCATTTACTAATTTTTAGTGGGTTTGAAAAAAAATTGCTACCAGGATCTATTATGCATGCAACAACTGTTTATGGAATGCTTTTTGGAAGTGTTTTGTTGGAAGAGTATATCAGAGAACTTTCATTGGATTCTATGCTTGACAAAGTAGCTGAGAACACATAAGCACAAAGCCTGACCGGAGTTTTCTAGAAGAATATTCAAGAAACATTCAATGAATCACAGAAGAAGGGGGAAGGGAAGCTTATAGAGTTTTTGGGACATCGCTTACAACCTTTTGTTGAAGGTAAAAAAGATGATTTTGAAAAGTGGGGAAAAACACAAGTTGACAAATGATAAGTGTCAATTTTACCTAGTTTTCCATTGTTATTAAGGCACTTATCTATGTGATTTATGGAAAATTTCTATCAAAGTTACACTCATTTGCTAAGAATTTATAGATTAGTGAATTCTAGCCAGAAAGTGTTTAAAATTTATTTCCAATCTCAACTTTTGTGGTAGGGATGATGATTTAAGGGAAAAATGCAAGAAACCAAGGATTTTGAAGATTTTGTGCCAAACGAGCTGAGCTGATTTTGAAGGTGCTCAGCTGATTTTTAGTGGAATGATTCTGTCTTAAAAGAGTTGAGCTAATTTTGAAGGTGCTCAGCTGATTTTTAGTGGAATGATTCTATCTTAAAAGAGCTGAGTTGATTTTAAGAGTGCTCAGCTGGTCTGAGGCGGTTTGGAGACAAAACCCATCAGTGAAGGTAAACAAATTCAGCTCAGCGCACGGGAAAAAAAGATGAGCGCCCTGTGTCAAAATTTTATATAAAAAGGCCAAAATCCCATCAGAAACGGAACTTACAGAACCATAATTTGAAAAAGGAGAAAACCCACAAAGGAAGAAAGAAAGAAAAGGGAGATTGAGAGCTTTCGCACCTTCCGTCGAGCTGGGGACACGCCAGCGACGGCACTGGTCATCTCCATCTTCTCTATTCTCTTGTAAGCTTTAAGCTTCCATGAAAATGGATAGCTAAACCTCTTTGTGTTGGGATTGGATGTAGTCTTTTATCTTGAATGTATCCAACTTGATTCTCATGTATAAATTTCTATTCATATGTGTTGATTTCAATGATCTTGTATTGTTCTTCATGCTAGTTTTAGATTTATCAACTAAAGCTTGATTTTGGATTTGATTGAATGGTGGAAACTATTCCTTTGGTTCTGAAATAGATAAGATCATCTAGTGAGCTTCAGTTTTAGGAATGAAATTGAAATCCATTAGTAAAGAAGCATCTAAGCTTAAAGCAACTTGTTTTCTAATTTATTCAAGGAATTGATTATTGGAAAGTGAGGTGATAATTCTTTTTATGAGGGAACTGTGAAAAGGATAAGAAATGATGTGATGGAATCCAACATAGGAAGTAACTTATATGTGAAATCAAAAGGATACTGAAAAGTTAATCGGCGAAATCTAATTTCAACTGTTTTCTCAACTTGTTCACAACTCATTTCATTACTGCTTTTCTTTTATGTTTGCAACGTATCTCAAAACAACCAACCAAAACACTCGAACTCATAGCTTAAGTATTTTCACTAAAGAACGACATTGTATTTCCAATTCCCTGAGGACGATAAAAACCCTTTACTATACTACGATTGAATCTTGAAAGGGATTTGAAAGTATTTGTGGTAAAAACCTTTCAACAACAAGCTTTCAAAAGCTGCTTTTGGAGAGGTCATGCTATATACTATTGGTTATTTCTACACCGTAAAAGGCGCTAGCAAACGTGGAAAGGATATGAAGCAGGCTCCTTTGGAAGCTTGGGTACAAAATAAAGAATCCATCATACAATCACAAGTCACGCCAGCCGCAGGTGTCGTGTTCTTAATTATTTCACATGCTAGAAGAGTATGAGAAGGAAGTAGACATTAGAAAACTTAATGGTGATAGGAAGGATCACACGATTAATGTTATTTGGAAGATTAATGTGATTGATATTGTCTCAACACTCTCACATGTCTGCCAAGCGGTTCTTGAAGATCGTAAAGCCTCCCAATTTGTTCAAAATTTACGAGTCGGAGCATTGGAGAGGTTGGGAACCATGTTTCAAGGTGTCAAGGCTCCTCACAACAGACAAAACTGTCTCCGTGAACCAAGTGATGTGTAGTAGTCATGGAAGCTCCAGATTATGAAGAATTTCCAAAGAGTGTGTTATTCAATTTTTAGAGTATAAATGAAGTGTTATTATCTTATGAAATATGTCTTGTTATGAATCTAATTCTTATGTTATGTCCTGCTGTATTTTTTTGGTTGAGAAGCTACAGGGATGAGATAGCACAATCATTTCATTGATGAATTTTTTAACATCCTTTTTTTATTAAAAAAACATTACTAATCACTTACATTTGCCTATTAAAAAAAACTTTGACCACCATCGTCGCTGCAACCACCACCTCCACTGCTTTTGCTTCCATTGCTCCCACCACCACCTCTACCATTGACCACCACTGCTCTGTAGCAACTACCACCACCACCTCTTCCTCACCATCATCGTTGCTACCCTCTCCACTATAATCTATATTCATCTCATTGGTTGATATTAACGACGACGATGGTGGTGACGATAGTGACAGCTCGTTTTTGTTTTCATAAAAATGAAAACGTTTTTTTTCTCTTTAGATAATATTTTATAAAATATTTTTGAAAAAAAGTTTTCATAATAAATATAAAACAAACATGATATTGTGTTATTTTATATCTTCTTTGAAAATGAACATAGAAAGTAGACAAACCAAATAGTCCATAAATTGCGCAATTAACATGCGGCAATTTTTATTGCCGTAAAAAAATGAAATGTGTATCACAGATTTCATTTTATGGAAGCATTTAATGTGTCTTGTGTTTGTGTTATCGCAATAAAATTGTGATACACTAAAATTAGGGTTAATCATCAAATTGATCATTGTCTTATTAAGGCTATTTGAGTTTGGTCCATCGCCGGAAAATATTGTGTTTATAGTCCCCACGGTTGCAGCTCGTTTGCATCTGGTCCTCGCCGGGGGGCGGAGCTCAGACGAGCTTGTTGAGTGGCATCTCGGAACTGATATGGACCGCTGACTGGAATAATGAAATATTATTTGGAATAATTTTTTTTAAAAAAAATTCTAAAACACATCAAGAAAATAAAATAAATTAAGACCCAGCTATTTTCCATTAATTTGAAATTAATCCCCAAATCAAAATCAACCCTCGAATTCGCAAATCAAATTGGTATATACATAAATTCTTGGTGTATTGTATTAATTCCCGAATTCCCAAATCAAAACCAATTTCCAATGCCTTAACTATTTCATTAATATACATAAATTCTCAATTTATATGTACTGAATTTTAGTTTAGGTAGTTTTCAAAACCAAATCCATATACACTTTTCGGTCTAAACATCTATGTAAGGTTTAGTTTTTGCTCGAACTATGTAAGTTTTTGTTTGGGTCCAAATACACCTTTTGTAAGGTCAATTTTTGGTCAATAACATCTTTGTAAGTGAATGAACATCTCATAGACTCATACAATTCATATTAATGGGTCGTATTGGCCAGAAACGATAGGTGGAAGTGCTAGGCTGACAAAAAAAAACTTGTAAAAGTGCCCTTTGATAAAAACAAAAGTTGCTTGAGATTTCCTTTTCATCATGTTTTTTATTAGATGAATTTATGTATATTAATGAAATATTTAAAACTTGTAAATTCATTTAAATAAATTCCACTATACACCAAATAAGAATGTTACTAAATATCTCCTTTAATCTCATTGAAGTGAGGTAAATGTAAGTCCTCTGTAAATGCTTTTTGAGTCTAACAATTTTCTTTACTTTAAACTTTAAAGTTTAAACAGGGGCATCATCCCCTTGCCATAATTTTTTTTTTCTTAAAAATATTAAACCTTACTATAAAAATTCGGGGACTAAAACCTATAAATATGCAGCTCATTAAATTAGATACATGCAATGCACTGAATCGGCAATTAATATCATTTTTGGCTTAATGTGGTATGTTTGTCATATAGTGGTTCCATTTCACTAACACATGGAATTACACATGTGGATAGTGGTCTGGACATTCATAATGATTCTAACTTGATATAGATTTAAAGTTAACCTATTGAGCTTAAATAATCAAGGGCTAGTAAAGTTAACCTATGAGCTTAAATAATCAAGGGCTAGTAACCAAAAGATAACACTACCTTCATTCCTTATTAACTTTTTACTTTGAAGAAAAAATTATATTCCTATATATATCTGTTAATTTAGAATTTCAAAAATGCATTAAGTAATGTTTTTCCAAGAAATGTCGGCAATAAATGAGAAAATATAAAATGCATTCTAAAGAGTGAAATAGAAAAAACAAATAATATTTTCATGAAAATTAACAAACTTAGTTGCTCTCCTTAATATTTGTATTATCTCTCTGAACAGTTATATAGGAACGAAGGCAGTAATAATCAAGGGTTTACAGATCAACCTGCGTTAAGCCAACTAGATGTTAAGTCAAGTCATAATGGGCTGAAATTAGATGTAGATTTAGGATATTTAAAACTTAATTAATAGTTTATATTGGCTAATGGAGTTGGCCTAATGAAATTAGGATTAAGAAAGACAATAATGCTAGCATACGCTGCAATTATATTACAATGCACATGATTCTAGAGCTTGAGGCTAACATGAGTGCAGCCACAACAATTCAGAAAAGTGCTTATTTCTTTGTAGTTTTTGTCTTCACTTAACAACAACTAAGTCGTTGATGGCAGTTTGTCTTGTACAATAACCAAGCAAACGAAAGTGATTAATGGAATTGTAAGAATTGCAATTTTTTGTTTTAAATAACTCAAACTACCCTCTTTCACCGCACAAAAAAGGTACTATCACATGTAATGCTTGATTTTTTATTCTCTTTAACATGTGTTTTTGTGGTTGTTTCTCCTAACAAACAAATGATTTTCTTCTAACCTCATTTCTATGAGGATCTAACTTGTTTATTATTATCTTTCTTTATTCCTTATTAACTGTCAATTTAAAAGAATTTTTATTTTTATATATCTGTTCACTTAGCATTTTAAGATAACATCATTAAATGATGTTTTTTCATGTAATGCCCTTGTTAGAATAATAAATGAAGAAAAATAATATACATTTTGAATGATAAAATAAGAAAATAAATAAAATTAATTGCACTTCTAAATATGGGCTTTTCTTCTCTCTAAACTAGAGAATACAGTACCTCATTGGTTTCCTCAGGTTATTGAAATCTCATTAGTTGTTTCAGCAGTTTCACAATATTTTGCGGGATTCTTAGTATTCACATAATCTTGCTAGAAATTAGAAACCACGAGTTTAATCGATCAAGTTCTGCACAATCTTCTTGGAATACACATCATCAAACTGAATTTCGAGTTCCAAGGGATGGCAATATCTTTGTAATTACAACCCACACGCGTTTATTATTAGAAATTTGATAAACACCAGAAAGTTATGTGTGATTTAAGATTAAGATTCCATTTCAGACATAACGGGATAAACCACGCGGTTGTTTAGTTGATATCGTGCACCAAGCTGTATTAGGGACAGTTACAGCTAAATGATCCATCTTGTTTTGTCAAACACAAACACCCTCTGCCCCGTTCATTGTTAGGTGCATGCCAATAATAATAACGGACGAATTGTAAAAAAAATGACAACATGTCCATTATCATGGTGTGTTTTGATGTTTTTCTAATTTTCTTTATGAATATACTATTTTAGACACGTAGATAAAACCACTTTTCCCCCTTAATTATTGTCAAGATAGTAGGAAAGCTAGAGTGGCATTCTTTGTTCTCATGCGTGTGGATATGTAAGTGCCCATATAAATACTCCAATCCAAATCCCTTCATTCTCACCAAAAGCACAAGAAGAAGAAAAAAAACTCTCTATCACTCTCTCTCTCTCTCAGATTCAAAGTGATTATGGTAGGTGTTTTTCGGCGCTCCATTTCATTGCCAAACAAAAATCTCAACCGTCCAACGGTGAAGCCAGCCATATCCCACCACATCAGATCCATCAGTCTTCCCTGCAGATCTCATCCATTGATTTCCCAGATCAAGGAAGAGATCAACGGTCTCAATGCATGGGCTTCAACTTCCAAATCCCACCCTCAAACATACACAAATATTTCCCACGGCCTCACCCTTCTGAAGGACACTCATGAAACGTTCCAACACATCTTTCAACTCCCTCAAACCCAAGAGTCTCTCCGGTGCCACCCTCTTTGGGTTGAGAACCTTCTAGAAGATTCCCTCCGCTTCGTCGACGCCTACGGAACCTTCCAAACACTCATCATGGGCCTCAAGGAAGAACACTCCTCGGCCCAAATAGCAATAAGGAAGCGTGATGAATCCAAATTGGGCATGTACATGAAGTCTAAGAAGAAATTTTCCAAGGAGATGGAGAAGCTTGTTTCTTCCATCCGATGTGGGACTCAAACTCAACAACAACATCAACATCTTCAAATGCAGGTTCCGGCGGTGTCTGCAGCGGAAGCGTTGCTCTCGGTTGCAGACACCGCTGAGCTGGGAGGTGTGATCTCCGATGTTATGAGGGTAACGGTGTTCGTTTCCGTTGCTCTATTCAACGGGATCGCGATGTCATTTGCTCCAAGAAGATTTTCATGGACTCAGATGGTGAAGTTGTCGAGGAGTAGTACTAGAAGAATGAACGTGGAGAGTGAAGGACTTGAGGAGCTTCAGCTGATGGAAGTTGAAGAAAGCTTTGAGAATCTGAAGAAGAAAGGAGATGAAGAGGTGAGGTTGATTTTGAAGAGGATGCGGGATTTGGAGGAATGTGTTTGTGGCATTGAAAGTGTGAGTGAGAAAGTGTTCAGGGCTTTGATCAACTCTCGTGTTCTATTGCTCAACACTCTTACCCTTGCGCAATAGTGAAGAATGTGAATTGATGCTGGTAGATAATACTTTTTGTTTTTGATTTTAAGAAAAGATAATAACATTAATATTATTTATTTTTTTATCATATGCTTATGCCTTACAAATTTAATTAATTTATTTGTTTTATCTCCTGGTCAAAAATATTGGTTGACAATCTTCCTAATACTCACGGGTTCTTCATACTTCACACATTAGTAGGGGTCCACATGGGCCGGGTCAACCTAATGAATTCATCCAACTCAATCCGATCCAATGGTAAAAATGCGGGTTGGATTGGGCAAACGGGTCAATCAGATCGATTTTATTACGATCCAATTATCTTTGGATCGGATATCGGATTCCATAACAATCCATCCAACCCAACCCGAAATCCAATCTTATAATAATAATATATTATTTAATATATATTTTTAATAATTTTAATTTTTACCTAACCTACTAGTTGGGTATGTAATTTATGGAGACTTGGAGTCCTACTATTTGAGTGATTTTTAGAAGACTTTGAGACTAACTTGTTTGTAATTATTTGTCATATTTAAAGACTTGAAGTACTAGTTTAATTATGTGTTATTGTATAGATGTGTGTAGACGGTAGTTATGAACTTATGATGTAATTGCATGTTAGAGACTTGAAGTACTTGTTTTTTAATATTTTCAATATTTCAGATTTATTTTTATTTTAATATAGCGATCCAATCAATCCATCCAAACCAACCCGAAGATTGTCAGATTGGGTTGGTTCGGGTTCATAAGTGAAAATTCACGAAATCCAACCCAACCCAACCCAAACAGTTTTGATCGGTTCGAGTCCTGATTAGCCTGAAAATCCATCAAACTCAACCCATGTTCAGCCCTACATATTAGGTAAAAAAAAGGGGCACTTAGTAACTAATTAACTGATTCTTGAGCCTAAATTAAATAATTATTTATTCATAAAGTTTAATTAAGCTGTTGAATAAATGTTACATCAATGGTTTGTTCGGTTGAGTTTGAAGTGTAGATAATGCACAAACTCACTTATCGCCAGCTTTTAAGTCAACTTTTTATTAGAAAATTGATATAAATTTTGACACCATCAAATAACTAATTATCTCATAAGCTTAATCTGTTAGGTAAATATGAAATGAATGATTTTATATTATTATTTCTAATATAATTAATTCTCCAATTATTTTTTCAATCATTTATTTATTTTAGAAGATATTTTGCTTGAATTTGTGAGGTTTGAATTAATCTCAATAAACAGTCGGAAGTTGCTACCTAATGCTTCTAAAATGGGAAAAGTTCATTATGATGAATTAATCATACACTATACCCACACATATTGGATGAGTAGGTTCCATAATTTTAATTATTTAATTGATGAACAATGATCGCATATCAACAACTACAAAGTGTCATTTCTTTTCATCAAGATATCGCACATTTCTTCAATATTGTATATAAAATTCAGACATAAGAAGAAAGACTTGAGACACACGAAGTTTAATCGAGATCATAAACTAACCTCATGTTTACCCCAATTCCAACCCCACAAAATTACGGCATGCATCTCCATGTGGTACGTGCACTTTTATTCAATATTATAAGTTACTTAGTTACGTTTTGGACTTCAATTATATTAGTATATAACGACATTAATTAGCTTTCCTCTAATTGACTAGAAGATGGGGAAAATCAAATAATACAGGGAAGGTTAGAAGTATGGGTAGATGAGCAATTAGTGACGCACATGGCATGTTCATGGTTTCTAAATAATAAATACAGATATATGCATGATCGAAGTATGATGACAACTAAACAATGTCATTAGCCAAATGCTTATAAGGATTAACGGTTAGCACATTAGGTCTACCATTACCAAATGAAAATAATTAGCGCATATGATTTGTTAAGCAGAATAAACATTACAAGTAAGGGCGGAAATAATTAGTTATTTTGAGATCCGATATATGGTCTGCAGACATAACATGGTGTACATCTAATTATTAAGTAAGCTTAATAGTTAAAAGAAATCAAGAGAATATTTAGTTTGAAATATCGAACAACTGGTTGATTAAAGTGGTATATACTTGATCCTCCTAATTAGCAATGTTCCCATCAAATAAAATTATTTTCTTGAACAAAATTGTCTCATATGTGATGATACATGTAATAGAAAAAAATCGAGTACTACAAAATATCAAAATTTGTATAGATTTAACAAGTTAACTTATTTAAGTAATATATAAATGGTATATTATTAATTTATTATCATTACATTCAATTTTTGTGTAATGTATTAGAAATATATATATATATATATATATATATATATATATATATATTGGCCTTTTTAGAGTCATGAACTTATTTATATATCTATTTAGAAAACAAGTTTTCCCCTTAAGTAATGAATCAAGTTTGAGTTGTGTAAGTGGAAAAAATTAAACTCGTTTGAAAAATTAATTCTAGTATGATGTGGATGTTCCCAGTTTAAACATAATTGCTCTATATACGAATAATACTTGTAAAATAAAAAAAAATCAAGTTGTTACATATTTAAAGCCATTATTATAAATCATACATTTTTATACCCTTTAGATATTTAATGCTGTTAGGCTAAACCTTTTAGAAAAACCTCATGTCACTAAAATAGGTTAGAATTAAATTTTATACTACTTTACAAAATAGGTTGATGTGTTCATTTAATTAATATAAGGTTCTGGACTTTGACTTGACTAATTTATACTATTCTAATAATAGTGGTTTCGTTGCTTTTATTGTGATAATTTTGTTTTGGGAATGCTAGCAATAGCAAATATCCTAAAGATATTGGTTAAAACATAAAAATATATTTTAAAGTATATATATATATATATAGCAAATATCCTAAAGATATTGGTTAAAACATAAAAATATATTTTAAAGTATATATATATATATATATATATATATATATATCACCTAAGAATATAAATTATGTAATATCATGTTTTAAAATTTTTAAAGTATTTTAATTTTTTTTACAAGAGGAAGAGTAATAAACTAAAAACCAAAACTAACTAATAGATAAGGATGCATAAACCAAATGAATGGGCGTCTCCAAATTTGAGTATGATCACGTGACAAACTAGCATGATATACTAAACAATCCATTGTATTATTCTTCACACGTTGAACATGTAGGAATTGCACCCTCAAGAACTGGGCCATCATATCTCGGATTCTCAGGAGGATATCTCTAGCCTAGAAGGTACATAATGAAATCAACATTGCTTTGAAGAGCAACAACCACATTCAAACAATCAGAAAACCAAACAATACTCTGATATCCCAACTCAAGAGCATGTTGCAACCCGAGTTCCACAGTCAACGCTTCCGCCATGAAAGCATTGTTGTTACCCAAGCTCTTGACCACCCGTGACACTCATTCACTGTTTTTATCTATAACCACCACTGCATAACTCATACAACCAAGTGCCTGGTTCCAACTACCATGCATCCATGGCTACCACCATATTTGTCACACCATCAACGATATTCATTTTGAAATACAAGTCATATTTCTTAATTAGTGACCAATATCGACCAAATTGATGCATGCCAAAACATCACATTTCTTAGGTGAAAACTATAGAAATAAATCACACTTTGTCAATTTTGTTTTATAATAATTAACTAAATTAGAGGTGTATGTTGTTCTTTTTTATAAGAGTCAATTTAAAGTTAGTGGTTCATTAATTATTTTTGGACAAGAATGCACTTGTTTAATTGAGTTTTTTTTTCTCTCTTTTCACTCGTCAAAACATTAATGATGCATAAAAATTAAGAAAAGTAAGATATGTATGTTTTAGAAAAATTAATTTAAATTGAGCAATTACTTAAATTAACTAAATTTATTAAGGGGTGTGAAGTAATTTTTTAGTTATTATATTAAGAAAAAGGAGAGTACTAATCATCAAATTAATATTAAAACATTTTAAGTGGACGTACACTATGTTATATCAAATAACATAGTCATAAATATTAGTGTTTAAAATCAACAGTCATGATCTATTTATATCATTCTCATTTGATACATTTGCTTACATATATTTTATTATTTAAAAGTTTTTTTTCTTCATTCAAAGTTTCAAACAATATATAAATTATGTCATTATTAAAATATCTTTTAAAAAAAATTTAAAATTCTACCTACTATGTACATCATTCATACAAAGCATGAGTATACTTATCCAAGTATCCAACTATCCATTAAACAAAAACACTCATTTGAAACAAAAGTAGATGTTGCGGAGAATGATTCCTTTCCCTTCTTCATTAACATGGACTTCTGCTCAAGAAAATGAAGCTTTCCCAATTTCCACATGTGGAAGAATAACGTTAGCCACATAATAATAGTTCCAATTATTCAGCAACTTTTTTTTTGGTCAATAATTATTCATCAACTTGTGTAATGAAAATTGATAAACACATTCTCCCACCGGCACTGACAGACGATCTTCGCTCATGACGCTACGGGCCCCCTTCTACCTGGCCCAATTCCCTCAATCACAAGGTTTCATTTTTTGTTATTTTTCTATCCACTTGTATAATGAAAACTTTCTCCACAATACCTATAGGTTTTGAGTACTGGGAAAAATGTTAGAATTAGAGATAGAAAGAAAACGAAATAAATAATAGGAACAAAGTGAAGAACATGAAAGAGATGTGATGCAAAAGAGCAAGATAATCAAAAGAAGAAAAAAATGTGGAAAAGATTATAATGATAGAGAAGTAAGGTGTGAAAAAAATGGAAGTTGGAGTGTTAAATACCTTTTTACTTAAATAGTTAAACCAGCCAGTTGATAAAAAAAACAGTTAAACCTTACTTAATCAAGACATAGTGTGTATTGCTATATTTTTGAAAGATAATAAACAAGCCCGTTGTTAATTTAGGATATTCAGGCTTGGCTATCGGAAGAGTATTTTGAGATTTTTTTTTATAAAAGGATGGCATAAATATTGATAGGGGTGACAAGAAAATCATATCCCATTCACATATTAGATTGCAAAGGTAGGATCCCTATGAAGAGAAAAATAATTCGATTCAATCATGTGGTGCATAAGCGCTTTTGACTTTTATAAAATAAAAATGTTAATATTTACTTCATTTTTTTATCGACAATATTTACATTTTTTTTGTCGAAGGTGCAGAGATTAACATTCAAAGATTGTCCAACGACACTTACATCAGTGGGACTATAATTCCAAAACGTGATTCTGCAATGCATAATCAAATACACAATTAAGCTTAAAGCAAACTCACTCTAGCTGATATAAAAAACCAGACAAACTAAGAAAAATCATACAGACTCTAAAATCCTAAGATCACCAGCACAACAACTTGACTTTCCGAGCAGTAGTAAATTTGCAATTATACACAACTGCAAATCATCTAACTCTGCCGGAGTTGCACAAACTGAAGAGCCTTCAAGGAAGCAAACAAAGCTTCAACATTTGGACCAAGAAGAGTCAAGTTAGCAACACTAGCACCATGGATTTGAGAAGTTGCAAATCTACCCAGAAGCAGTACAGAACAGAGGAAGGGGTGGCCAATGCAAAGAAGACGCAATTGAGGCACGAAGACGACAACGCACGAAGGCTTCCAATAGATTTGTAAACTACAACCCACCTTTTAAAACCAGAGCTTTGCCATGAAGGGACGTTTGGAGAAGGGGCCTCGGGGGATGACGACGGAGCGCTCACAACAGCGAGAAGAAGGTCATGTCGTCTTGAAACCAGATCTAAGTCTCAACACACAGTGGGTGGTGGAGGCAGTGGCAGTGTGAATGGATGAAGAGGTGGTTGTAAAGCAAGAAAAACTCACTGATGTGGGTAGAAGATCCACCTAATGTGGAAGAAACTCATCTATTTGTGGGAGAAAATACCACTAAACGGGAGAAGAACCTCCCTAGAGGAGGAGATCTCCCAAGGGGGAGAAACTGACAATATTCACTTTAATACTCTCAACTCTACCAAACTTTTTTTTGGGTTGATGGAAACCCACCTTTTTTTTTGGTCAAAGGAGAACAATTTCATTGATAATGAGCAGAATGCTCAACATGTTACAAGATGAACATAAACAAGAGGTGCTCAGACGAGCCCAACCTAATGCCTGTACGGCTCTACAAGGGGGAACTCAAAGTAGTTCACTTACAACATCAAAGAGTGATACAACAAAGCAACACAGTTAAAACTTTTTAAACCAAGGCTCACTCATGCTAGAACCAATAATCAATGAAACTAAGAGAACTACAGAAACTCTACAATCCTCAGAAAACATCAGTAAGTCAAAAAGACATTTAGAGTGGTGTGTGTCTACCATTTATACTCGACCACTCAAACTGTACAACTCACGACTCTGCCGGAGTTGCCTTCTGAAGAGCCTTCTTCAAAGCAGCCAGACATGACTTCAAGGCACTAAGGGTAGCCTAGTCAACAGCACCAACATTCAGGAAAGGAGGGTTCTGTAGATCTGAGCATAACAGGGGAGGAGGGCAGCGGAGACGGTCGCAGCTGAGGCACAGCGGCGGTGGCGGCACGGCGGCGGTAGCAAAGGTTCCTCCATAACAGAGAAAAACATAGCCATACCTTATCACCTTAGGCCACTCAGAGATGGATGAAAATGAAGAAGGCCTCAGATCTGGGTTATAGCAGTACCCACGGCGGCGGCAAGCCTAGAACTACGACACAACTCGCGGCGGTTGGTGGAAGCGATGGCGGCGGCCATGGTGGAGGCATGAATGGATGAGTGGTGGCCAGCAAAACAGGAAAGCTAAAAAGCAAGGACAAACCCACTTATTTGGGTAGAAAATCCACCTACTGTGGAAGAAACCCACCTATTGTGGGAGAAAAGACCTACCTAATAAGCAGGAGAAGAACCTCCCTAGCGGAGGAGGATCCCCCAAGGGGGAGGAGCCCCCAAGGGGGAGAACGGCGCTGCACTTTGTATCTAACCCCACCTAAAGTGTCTTTTTTTTGCATTCTATACTTGCCCTTTTGGGCCTTTCCATCTCATTTTCCTCTTTTGAACTCAAATTGGGCCTTTCCATATTTTTGAAAATAAAAATGGACAAAAATGTCATCATTTTAATCTCATAGAAGTCATCCTCAGCCCACCTTTGGGCCTTGAAATGAAAAACTATGCACCATTGACCCCAAATAAAATATCTACTCCGTGGGTCCCTGGTTTACTAGTGCGTGTTGACCACTTGAGATTGATTTATGTAGCATCATCTATCCCCCAAAAAATAATACAAAAATATTTGTTTTTTCAGTTGAGAACATCATGAAGTTTTAAAACTCGGCTCGGACCGGCCGGTCCGACCGGGACTCGGTCACCTGACCGGTCCGAGCCTCTTAACAGATCGGTTAAGCAATCGGTTCGCTGTGAACCGGCTTGACTCGGCCGGTTCGCCGATTGAACCGGTGACTCGGTCAATTTTCGGTCAGACCGGCCAGCTTTTTAATTTTTTTTTAAATTAGTTGTTAATGGGTCAGCACGTGAGGCCCAATATTTTTTTTTGAAATAAGGCCCAATAATTAGACTGGCTAAATTCTGTTAGCACGTGGGCCTTTCATTATTTTTTTAAAATTCTGTTAACAACAGGTTTTTGTTACAGTGGGCCTTTTTTTAAAATTATTCTAACATCAGTTTTGTTTTTGTTGTGGATAAAAGTAGAAAAAACGTGAAATATGTTTAAATTGTGTTGCAAGGAGGATTCGAGCACAGGACCAGAAGGGA
This sequence comes from Lotus japonicus, assembly GCF_012489685.1. Classification (NCBI taxonomy): domain Eukaryota; kingdom Viridiplantae; phylum Streptophyta; class Magnoliopsida; order Fabales; family Fabaceae; genus Lotus; species Lotus japonicus. Next base: position 92,904,277 of record NC_080041.1, on the reverse strand, counting down.
AAAAAGAGAAACCTTTACCACTAGACCATGATATTGTTTGATTATATCACGCGTTTTTTTAAAATTTATACCTTAACTTCAAATTGCAATGAATATTTTTTAGAATATTTGAATATAGACCGAGTCAAGCAGTTCACCCGTTGACCCAGTGGTCCGACCAGTGACTCATTGACTCAGTACCTCGACCGAGTCGACCACCGAGCCGAGTCTTAAAACACTGACATGACTATTGCATTTGCATGAAGTACGAGACAAAAAAACCAATGAAACCAAAATGGTTGATTAAGGGAATGTGTGTTTTTACTTTTTTTTTTCTAACTTTTAAACAAACACAGCAAGTCACTACCCTAATTAATAGAAAAGTACTTTTTAATAAAACAGTATTCTAATGTTATATTGTCTCCCTCTAAATTTTTATACTACTTCATACTTAATTATCTATTGTTAATTTTGTTTAAATGTGTTAATTTTCACCATTTACCCATTTTTTCAAGTATCTACATATCATTCTTTTTTTGAACTCAGTATCTACATCATTCTTGATCCAGATTGATGACAATGAAATTTTCTAGCTAGCACATGAAAGCTATTAGTAATAGGCTTTTTCCTTGTTTTTATAGGGCGTGGTTTTTTCATATTTGGTATTCAAGGACTCAAGGTTCTCTCGACCTAGCTCTATACATTTGTGTGTATTTTATAGTGATCGACACAAGAAGGATGAAGACTTTTCGTAAATTAGGACATGGCACGACAGCAAGAGCATTTGCTGTTTTATATTTGGTGCTGGATAAGTCTAGCTAAAAGAACTTGGCCTCTACTCTATAAAAAGTTTGGATAGGTAGATATAAGATAGAGAGGCAAGTATATATGTGAAGATATGCGGATTCAGTTGGTAAAAATATATCACTTAAACAAAAAAATAAAGATTGTGTTTTTAATTTCCGCTATCAATTAGAGACTGTGTGGGTGGATTATCCATACTCTAAAAACGATGTATAGTCATAGAAACATATTTTGACCTGTGGGGAGGTGAGCAGGGCCAAACCTGGCCAACTTTTTTTTCCCTTGTAAAAAAAGAAAGATATAAGAAGACATTCATATTTCATAGTGACAACACACAACCACAGTGAGTTGGAATTCCACCCAAGTCCTTTCTTTTATGTAAAGTACAGGTAAAATTTTCTATCAAGGGGTAAATTGAAGACGTGGACTTCAAACTTTTCTAAAGAGACAATAGCTTTGTTCCCGTTCCATCGTCCCATGTTAATCACCTTTCATCATATTGCCTACATGGTTTCCAAAAAAATTCACTTGGCGACATTATAACTCACTTTGAACTGGAATGATAGCATTTGGAATCTTTCATTCATCTTCATTGAGACTTATATGATCGATCAAAAAGCCAGGACATCATTTGCTTTCCTCTTTGGCGATCAATCATTAGTATTAATTGTCAAGTTGAAATTTGCACAAATTAACGGATTCCTACTCCGGTTGTAACAGCAATATATAGATGATTGCTATGCATGGTTTCCTAACCATGGATCAAGATCTATATATCTTTTATCCTTTATTGCTATATGATGTCTCATTTTCCGTTCCAACCAATAAAATTATGTTATATATCAATTAAAAAACATATGCATATAACATTTACAACCTTATATGAATTGTGATTAATTGACATGGTATAATTTCATTTGATTAGTAAAAGTGAATGGGACACCATTAATCATCAAGAACAAATGATCTTATTTGGTCATTTTTAATTATATCAAAATTTACAAGAATTAGCTTCTGCATCATGTTTGGTTATTTACTTAAAAAAAATAAATTTGATTTAAGCATTGTCTAAATCACCGATATCTAGCCATGTAGGGTAATTAAAATATACCCAACTTGGGTGACATGATAATATTTTGACATGCATATTGTAAGATTTTAGCTAATGACACATCTCACAAGACTAAATTAATTTTATCAAATATTTACCTTGAGTGACTTAGACGAGCTCCTTTTATATTAAAAGTTTAAATAACTCCATTTGTAAGTTAGATATGTGCTTAACTTTTTAATTATTTCTGCACATTTTTTTATTTTTTCTCATTGCTAAAAAGTAAAAGGATTATTGAAATCACCGTGAAAAAAATTGGGTTAAATAATTCATAGTCCTATGTGAACCTTACATTTAAGATAAGTTGAATTCAATTTTTATATTTTATTTGTTAGTTTATTTATAGATAATCTTATTGATTCATTTAGGTGACATAAGTAACACTTATGAGTCATTTAGACAAGGACTCATTGTTACGATACGAAAGTAACGAATTATCGCAAAATTACACATGATTGGCCAACCTTCATTAAATTGCCCACCCTCCAAGTATTCCATCAAAAACCAACATAAAAATTAGATATGTTATTGATTCTTATGTTTCGTTAAAGTGTAATTCGTATTATATAGCATTACTCTTTAGACAATATTCCAAAAGTATATAAAAATGTTTCATAAAATTGATAGGGAGTTGATAAGAAAGTTTTTAGCTGCATTACTAAATAATATTGATACATTCTCCTAATATCAGCAATTGAGATTGAGAATAAGAATTCAAAAAACTGAAAATCGTATTATCTATTTTATTATAATTATATTATACTAAGAAGACTTTTTTGCTTGTTTTATGTTGAAGTACAAAACAGTGACTAGTCTTAATTTAAGGAATTTGTTTTGTCTTTTTTCCTGCAAGTATTCCACTGAAGTACTAGCACAAAGCCAACATGGATCACCATTCACCAAGACTCTGCAATTAATCTTATCATGAAAACAATAAACGGTAAAAAATGAGGACCATATGCTTAAAAATACAAAAGAAAAGAGAGACGTTATAAGTCACTACCCGCCACTCTAATATCATCACTGTTTTTTGCACCTTACTCTTCATACCATTAATTCATTCAATCAAATTCACCAATTACAATTAACCAAACCAAAACGTTCCATTGTTTCGAAACGCCACAACGATTCAGAACCTGCAAAATCACTTTTCAGTTTTCTTCATCCAATCCAAACACACGCTGATTCGTGACGTTTAACAATGGGATGCAACACCTCACGCCTCGATCACCTTCCGGCGGTGGCTCTCTGCCGTGACCGCTGCAAGTTCGCCGACGAAGCACTCCGTCAAAGCTACGCCCTCGCCGACGCACACGTGGCGCATATGGACTCCCTCAGAACCCTTGGCCCCGCTCTCGTTTGCTTCTTCGATCACTTCCAAGAAACCAAAACCGTTTCAATTTTATCATCACCACCGCCGCCGCCGCTGCCAGTAGCAGCACCACCTCACTCTCCGCCACCATGTTCTGATGAATTTCCTCTGCATTCTGAATCCGATGATGATCATGATGCAGATAATGAACCACCTCGTTATGATGATTATCTAAACCACCGCATTTTATCCCCTGCTACGCCGCTTTCTCCGCCGTATAGCGGTGGCTTTTGGGGTTCGAAATCGGCACCGTCGCCGCCTCCTCCGACGAGCTCAGCCTGGGATTTGTTCAATTTCTTCGAGCCTTATCAATTGCCGTACGGTCATAGTGCGAGTTTTGACAACGACTCTACAGAGGAGGAGAAGGAAAATGGCAAAATCGTCATGAGTCACGAGATGACTCAGCAGCAGAAAGGTGATGGTGATGGGTCTGGAATTGAATCCAAAATTGAAGGTAAGGTGAAGAATGATGCAGAAAGTAACAATGGTGAATTGAAGAAAAATGAGACTGATACTGATTCCAAGGAAAAATCGAAAGAGTCAGAGGAATGCTGCAACCAGAAGAAAGGTTTCAGTGAAGCAGTGAAAGAGATTCAGATTCTATTTGCTAGAGCATCGGATTCTGGGAACTCGATTTTGGAAATGCTGGAAGTTGGGAAGCTCCGTTACCATAAACAACTTGATTTCATACCAGGTAATGTGAATTTCTCTTCATTTTTCTGTTTGGTTTCTGATTAAACTTTTGGATTTGTTTATGATTGAACAAGTTTTTGTGGGATCAGTTTCATGCAAGGTGATGCATGTGTTTGCTCTCTCTAATTCCTCATTGGTTGGAGGGAGAAGGAGACCATGTGGGCATGAAGGAGAAGGACTCAGCTATGGGAATCTCTGCTCTACTTTGAAGAAGGTGTGTCTGTGGGAGAAGAAGTTGTATCATGAAGTTAAGGTATAGTTAAACTTGCACTCTCTTTCCCTTTTCTTTTTGGGTTGCTTTTGCTTCTTCATGATAGAGAGCAAGTTGGCATGATAAAAGAGAATTGAAGGGGTAAAGCTGTCCCTTTTGGTGATTGTTAGATTAGGAGAATCTGATTTGCAGAGAAGTGGGGACTAGAAGCCATTGTGTAGTTGACATCTCACTCTATGAATCTTGTCTGTACTTTCATATATGAATATTTCAAAATTGGTGTGCGTGACCGCGCAATTGCGACTCGAACATAACGAGTTTTGGAGTTCCTACATCAGCCCCGACGTAATGGGTTTTGGAGTTTCCAAAGCAATTGCGGCTGCACCACTCCACATTTGTCTGTAATCCTGCGAGGCAGCCACAACTGTGAACTGCAATGGCAATTTAAAACTCATAAAATACAAAAATGTTTGAAAAATTATCTGCTAAGAAATTAAGAAACGTGTGAATTAAAAAACTCATCGCCTAGCCCCTACCACATAGTGCTCTTACCGTGAAGGAAATAATTAACACGACTACCAGCTGTGAGCATACTTCACCAAGAATATAACAAAATATTACTCCATCCCCTTCTTGTTTAGGCGAAAAGCTTACTTGGCAACTATTGATCACATTTAATTTCAATTTAATTCCTCTATTAACTTTGTAGATCCCTATTCCCTAATGTTCCTTTTGTTTTTTCAGGCTGAGGAAAAATTGCGCACACTTCATGAGAAGAAGTGTAGGCAGTTGAGACGCATGCTTAAAAATGATGCTGATGCACACAAAATTGATTCTGTTCAAGCTTTCATTGGGGTTTTAGCTACAAAAATGAAAATCTCTATCCAAGTAGTTGACAAGATATCTATTACGATTAGCAAGTTGACAGAAGAGGAGCTGTGGCCACAGATCAACAGGTTTATTCACATGTAAGTTATAATTGAAGTTTCCTATGATTAAATCCATGTCAATTTACCTTCTAGTAAGGTTGGTAGGTATAGCCATGACCTTAACTCATAATTGATAGTAATTGTGTAGCTATGATTCACCTTTTGTGAAAGGGTTGAAAAATGGACAACTAATAATTAATATTTTTACTTTTGATAAAAGACATCTAACAGAATATTATATTTCATTTTTTCTCACTTTTCCCTCTACATGTGGAAAAGGTTTCTAGGAATGTGGAAAGATATGCAAGAGTGTTACAGATTGGCGTATGAGGAAATTGCTGAAACCAAAACTTCAGAAGCCACTTCATTCAATAAAAAGCTTGGCACTGCCCATATTGATGCAATAATAAAACTCAAATCCGAGGTACAGAAATGGAATTTGAGCTTCTCAGATTGGATTCAGGCCCAGAAATCCTATGTGAAAGCCTTGAATGGTTGGCTAGTACGATGTTTAATGTATGAACCTGAAGAAATACCAGATGATTCACCACCTGTGTATGTGATCTGTAACAAATGGTCACAGGCAGTGGATAATCTCTCAGAGAAGAATGTATTTGAAGCCATAACTGGATTCATGTTCAGAGTGAATGAGCTATTAGAAAAGCATATATTAGACCTCCAGCAAAAGTTAACATTGGACAAGGAACTGGAGAGAAAAGTGAAAGTTTTGAAGAGGCAGGAGCAGAAAATGCACAAGGTGGTTTCAGTTGCAAGAGAAGAAACTGTGCATCATGGTGATGTTGTTGATATGATCAGCCTTCAATCAGGACTGAAAGAGATCTTTGTTGCCTTGGATAGGTTCACTGCTACCACTGCTGGCGTATATGAAGAACTTAGCCAGCAAATGAAGCAAGAGAACCCTGTTTTGGGAGAATCCAGCAAAATTCAATAGTTTTATACTGCTCGGATTCTGATATTTAAGATTGAACCTATCTCTTACACCTTTCTTAATTCTGAACTTAGTTTTTTGTACACAGGTGTATCTCAATTTTTCCGAATACATGTTTAGCATTTAAAACCAAAACTATATGATGTTATGATAAATTATGGACTTCTGTCTCTAGATGAAAGCACAAAAATGCAGCCTTGAGCCTAAACCAATAATGGAGTGTCATTAGAGAGGTGAAAAATATGGACATAGTATGCACAAATGCATGTATAGAAATGGGGGCAAAGATTAGGGTGGTCATTTTTTTTTGGGACTGGCAGTGATCTCAATGCCTATTTGGTAATTTACAATATGCAAAATTTACTATGGTGGTCCCTTGATGCCCCCACTTCGAACACCGTTACTAGGGTGGTCCCTTCTCCACCAATCACGGTCGTTACTTCCTTCTCTCATCAGATCGTGGTGGTTCACAATAAAGATGCGGTGACTTTGTCGACGAAACAACGATCATTTACAAGTCGGAGTGGTGTTTGTGGCTTGGAGCGCGATGGCGGTGTTCGTTTCCTGCAAAACTCAACGAGCTGGCCTAACAAAAAGAGATGTAAATGGAGTTTGTGGTAAAAAAAAAAAAAGAAATGCATCATCCTCGCCAAGCAAAAAGAGAAGGCTAACAAAAATGTTGAGGGTTGTCGGGCTAAGAGGCTTTGTTCTCCCTCCAACTCTCCATGAAGGTGGAGCGGACCAACGTCGCCGCCTTTGGGAGGAGTCTTTTTTGAATCTTGCAAAGCAAGTCAATAGAACTTTGACCAATTCTATTTAACTTTGTTTTTGTTTGGGGAAAAGGGGGAAATGGAAAATGGAAAAGAAAGAGAAAATGGTAGAACTTACCGCTCTAAGTGTACGCAACGATGTGACAAAGAGCGGTGTAGAGAGTTTTTACTTAGACCTGCAACATAGCAACCTAAACAACTTTGATCGTCAAGGGCTTGTTAGGTTCCTAGGCCACCGCAACTTCATCGGACAAAATAGTTAGGGTTAGTTTTTTTGTGTGTTGGACAGTAACGGAAAATGAAGGATGAGAAAGTAGAAAATAAGAAGAGTATGTATTTACTACCTATTGTCTAGTATATATTATGTGAGTTTGTCTAAATAACCATAGAAAAAACTTGAGTTAAATCATCTTAATTATAGGTGGATCTATAAAATTCATTTACACAACTCCATAGCATAATGCATTTTGTTGATAAGTTTTTCAATTTTTTTTAAAACTAAAAAAGTATTTTTCAATTAAAAAGAGAATCTTTATCCGCATAATTTTATGAGAGATGCACACTGCAATTATGGAAAGACAAAAGTATCCCTGAGCGTATATAATGGACAAACGGTGCAAGAGAAAACAGAGAGCGACAAGAAGGTTTTTTGTCAGTGCAGATAGAGAGAGGACGAGACAAGTGAGAGAGAAAGAGAAAATGAAGAAGAAGAAGAAGAAGAAAAGAAATGAAACCTCTTCGACCTCTTTCTCCTGATCCCACATACATAAACACGGGTGCGTATGTTGTGCTGTCGTTAGGACCATTTGCGTATTCCTCTTGTTTTCTTCTTCTTCTCTGCGGTGCCGCCATTGTTGCTTTCTTCTCAGTCACGCTCTAACCAATGGGATGTTGCCAATCTTGCCCTTGCATCCCCAACCATTCAACTCCTCATCAACACAGCAACCTCGATAACAGTGTTGTTGCATCTTCCTCCAATGCCGACGTGCCGGCGTTCTCGGAATTCTCACTCTCCGACCTCAAATCCGCCACCAACAGCTTCAGCTCCGATCACATCGTCTCCGAGAGCGGCGAGAAAGCTTCCAATGTCGTCTACAGAGGTCGCCTCCACAACAGCCATAACCGTCGCTGGATTGCTGTTAAGCGCTTTTCCAAATTCGCCTGGCCTGATCCTAAGCAGTTCGCTGTATGTATGCAATTCCTCTGCCTTCTGTTCTGTTCTGTTCTGTTCTGTGGTTTGGTTTTGTTTGTTATGTTTATGTTTGTTTTGGCATGTAGGATGAAGCTTGGGGAGTGGGGAAATTACGACACCGTAGAGTTGCCAATTTGATTGGTTATTGCTGTGATGGGGATGAGAGGCTCTTAGTTGCAGAGTACATGCCCAACCACACTCTAGCCAAACATCTTTTCCACTGTATGTAGTGTGTCATGAATCATGATATTCCTTCTATTTGTTGGTATCAGAGCACGCTCCGGAACATGACCAACAACTGGTATCAAAGCTTGATGACAAGAAATAACATACTCCTAATAATTTCTTGTCATTTCTTGTCATCAAGCTCTGATACCAGTTGTTGGTCACTTTTCGCTGCGTGGTTTGGTACCAACACTATTTACTGCTTTTCTATCTTGTTTGCCATTTGCATTGTTTGAATGAATACTTACTAACTCTATTACTCTCTTACACTTGATTCTTCTTTATATGACCATCAACTCCAATTCTTGTGAAGTAGCTGCAATGGAACAGTAACTGTGGCATGATCACCTAGTGTTCTGTAGTCTGTACCTTCTCTTTGGTTTGATACACAAATTACAGAATAATAGTTGAGTGCATGCCTGGAAATCCTTATACAATTGACTCTACAGCCGAAGTCAATTCTAGCTAGAAGACTTTGTAACTAGCTTTAGGTGTCAGAATTGATTTTGAGGAAAGAGAATCTGATCCAGACATGCTATGAATCACTTGTATGGGGACTTTTTAGTTCTTTGTTCTTACCATTTAGATGTATGAACAAGGATGGATTTTGTATTAACCATTTAAATATACTTTTATAATACTCTTCACTTGAATTGCAATTGCTCACCCTGCCATACAAAGCATCTGTTTCTCTACAATTTATATTTTCGATGGCAAAACCATAACCATTAGCCAACAACTTTCCATGTTAAAGCTATCTTTACTGTTAAGCAAACATCTTTTGCCTATCTTGGTATAGTGGTTTACACGAGGTTTATGTTAAAATTATTGGTTCTGTAGCTTTGGTTTACACGATATTTCCTTGATATCATTGTTGGTCTTTGTTAGAAGTCCCACTGTCCCACATTGGCTAGAGATACGACATAAATAGCCTTTATAAATGGTAGAGCAACCCTCAACTCTTGAGCTAACTTTCGGGTTGAGTTAGACCCTCCCAAATTCTAGTCTTAAAATTTCATCTGGTGTATTATCCTTTTTTTTGTTGCTCTTGGCTGGTTTATTGGATCACAAAATAACAACTTTGTATAGGTTAAGCATGCAGTATGTAATTAGTTTTTTGCTTCATGTATGACAGGGGAAAATCGGACAATTGAGTGGAACATGCGGTTAAGAGTTGCCCTATTCATCAGTGAAGCATTAGACTATTGTAGTATCAAAGGTTATCCATTGTACCATGACTTGAATGCTTACAGAGTTTTATTTGATGAGGTATTTTAATTTATAAGACAATACCTTTTCTCATATTCTTTTGACGTTGATATTTATTGTAATCTGTTACTGTAACTGATAGTACACATACGTCCCCACATCATATCATGAGTTCACATTCTCTTAAATCTGTGATTATTTGGCATTCTCTTAAGTCTTTTTTTCCTACTCTTTTGTTGATGTTTTTGCAGAATGGTGATCCCCGACTTTCATGTTTTGGTTTGATTAAGAACAGCAGGGACGGGAAAAGTTATAGCACAAATCTTGCTTATACTCCTCCTGAGTATCTGAGAAATGGTAATGCTGTAATTCTGTATCACATAATATTTTATGTTCTTTCTTCATGATTACCCCTTGAATTCTTCAGTCACTTTTTATGTTAGAATTAAATTAGAAGCCTCATTAAGCTCGAACTAAAACTATTAACTATCCCAAGTTTGAATTCTAAGCTAGAGTTTGATTGTCTAAATCTTCTGGTTTCCAACAAATCACTGTGATGTTGGATACAATAAATAAAAGGATTTCCTGTGGAGCATTCTTGTATCAATTAGTTGCCAGTCTGCAAAAGAATATTTAGCTCAATTAAGTTTACGTCATCATGTTGTTTGTCTTGCTGAGGAAGCTTTTATGTTGTATATCTGTTGCTTTGACCTTGAATATGATGGTTGCTTCACAACTTCTGGTAACAGCTAGCCTATATGTTATGCTTGTAGGGAGGGTGACCCCAGAAAGTATCATTTTCAGCTTTGGGACTGTGTTATTGGATCTTCTAAGTGGCAAGCATATCCCTCCAACTCATGTACATATTTTTTGAAGCATTAACTAACTCGTACAATCTGTATTTTGGAATGAGTTGGTAGTTCAAATAATTAGGAAAGGCAGATTTATGGCAAGCAACTTCTTCTTTAATATGCATATCATGTCTTCAATACATGAATTGCTTGTTGGAAAGAATTTTTGGTTCTGGACAGTTGACCCTATTTCTAGGCCTATATGATAAAGCAGTCAAGAGTGAAAACAAAGTGAAAATACTATTGTAATGTAATTTATATAATATAATTATTAATGAAAATGGAAAATGTTTCTTCTAACCAAATAGGTCCTTGGTGGCAATAGTTTATTCTACATTCTTCTTCTGGTTATTTCATTATTCATTGCATAATGGTCATTTTCCATGCAAGTTATCACAGTATTAGGTTTTTTGACTATTCAGGCTCTTGACATGATAAGAGGTAAAAATATTCAACTCCTCATGGATTCACATTTGGAGGGAAACTTTTCAACAGAAGAGGCTATTGTGGTTTTCGATCTTGCCTCAAAATGTTTGCAGTATGAACCTCGGGAGCGGCCCAAGACCAAGGACCTTGTTACAACACTTTTGGCACTACAAACTAAACAAGATGTGAGCTTTTTTGTTCCCTTTTATATCTTAAAAACTTTGTTTTGTCTCTCATCATTTTTATAGTCAGCTAGAGAAATGCTAATATGACAACCAAAACTAGATGCACTAGCAGTCTCGCACATCCCTCTACAAGATATTAGATCACTCTATTAAGATATGTCACATATATTTCACATATTACTGAGATCAGATGAATTTGCTCTGCTCAAAGGGTGTGTTCTTTACTGTTTAAGCAATGTTTTTCTAGTGGGTATCTTCAGATTACTGAAACAAGGGAAATTTGCTTTGTCCTATTTAAAATATAATCACAACTAGTTAGAAACTGACAGTGATTTCGGGCTCATAATTTAGGTCTCTTATGCTGTCAGGTTCCATCGTATGTTATGCTTGGAATTGCAAAGCATGAGGAAACACCTCCTACCCCACAGCATCCTCTATCTCCAATGGGTGATGCTTGTTCTCGCATGGACTTGACTGCAATTCATCAGATTTTGTTGATGACCAACTACAGAGATGACGAAGGGAATAATGAGGTACTTTACTTGAAGAGATAAAATCATAAAAGTTCTTTATGTTTATATTAGGAATATGAATGTTACACTAACCATGCCTTCATAATCATATGTAGTTATCCTTCCAAGAATGGACGCAGCAAACGAGGGATATGTTGGAGGCTAGAAAGCGCGGTGACTTGGCCTTTCGGGACAAGGATTTCAAAACTGCAATTGAGTGTTACTCTCAGGTATTTATTCTGCATATTAAAGAAATTTGTTCATGTAGCATGCTATCATACATCATAGGAAAACCCCAACACTATGGTTAGAGTTGTCGCCATGTCACTCCAAGATCAAATGTTTGTGTCACGGGATTGCTGAATTAGTACTCCTGTAATCAATAGAAAACAAAACCTGACCTTTTCCTAAACCTTCAACAGTTGTACCATGTTGTCCATTAAAAGATCATATTTTGGTGCAGTTATATTTAACTAAATTTACTGTAGCCATTGCTCCAGAACCCTTTGATCAAGATTGGCTGGCTAAGTTTAAAGAGACTAGCTATACATCTCAAATCTGATTTTAAGTATGAATCATCCGATCTTTGATCAAATGGCTCCAAAGCTATGACCGTAGTGAAGCCGGATCCTCTTGCTTGTATCATATTAATTCAATTTCAATATGCAGTTCATTGGTGTTGGAACCATGATCTCCCCAACTGTCTATGCACGAAGAAGTCTTTGCCATCTCTTTTGCGACCAACCAGATGCTGCTCTCAGAGATGCAATGCAAGCTCAATGTGTCTATCCTGACTGGTCCGTGGCATTTTACATGCAGGCGGTTGCTCTTTCCAAATTAAACATGAATAAGGACACAGCTGACATGTTAAGAGAGGCCTCTGCTCTGGAAGAGAAAGGGCAACCAAGAGGCAAATGAACTTTTCAATTGAAACCACTTTTATCGTCAAATGAGGCAATCCTATTTGAGCCGGTGGTAAAACTATTCCTACAAAGTAAAACTATTCCTACAAGTATTTACTGGACTAAGATTCATAATATTTTTGTGCTTCAGCAGCAAACCCCTGTCGAAACTTGAAATTGGAGATTCATTTCACTCAAAGGTGTAACATAGAGGAAGGAAGAACCATATTTCTTATTGTGTAAGCTATTGTGCTATTTTTCCACCAAGAATTTGATAAAATATATTTAATTGATTCTTACAAGTGTACATGTCTCAGCGTATCTTACAGTACAAACATAAACATGATTATGTGGGTTAAGTGTATCACTATGCAACATATAATTCAGCTTTTCCATCAATAAATAGACTCATGAACTCTTCACCATCCACGGTTTCTTTCTCTATGAGAAGTTGAGCAAGCTTGTGAAGGATGTCAATGTGAGTTGTGATAATTTGTGTTGCCCTAGAATAGGCTGTCTCCACCAGTTCCCTTACTTCCGCATCCACTACATCTGCAGTTGCCATGGAGTAATCTTTTTGTGTTGACATCTGCAATTCCAATTATTTGAAATGGTGAGGAATGTACATAAAACAATGGGAATCAATTGCCATTAAATCACTTAACTTCTTTGAGTAACTTCTCGGATTCAGAATTGATTTTTAAGAAAAGAGAAGTTTATCTAAACATGCTATGATGTCGGGTTTCTGCCTACCTGTTGACCCAAGAATGGATTTCCACCAGCTCCACCAATGGCAATTTGTCCAATTTTCTTGCTGAACCCAAATCTCTCAACCATCTGCCTCGCCACTCTTGAAACTTGCATAAAGTCATTTGATGCTCCGGTAGTGACATTCTCCTGGCCAAAAATCACCTCTTCAGCAACCCTGTTTTGCCATGTAGATAGATTATTAGCAATTTGTCATGTAATCTATTCAAAAGCTCAAAATCTTGGATCTCACATTTACGAGAACATGTCCCTTTAAATATACAACATCATAGTAGCCAATAACAACACCGGTAGTGAGTAGCAAATATCAAAATGTAAATCTAAACCAAATAAGGGTAATGTGCATGTTTCAGTGGACTGCAGGGTACACTGACCTTCCACCAAGTGCAACTGCCATCTGATTTTCCAAGTAGCTTCTACTGTATAATCCAGACTCGAGTCTCTCTTCGCTGGGAGCAAAAAAGGTGAGACCACCAGCTTGACCACGAGGAATAATGGATATCTTGGCAACAGGGTCATATTCAGGCATTAAAGCACCTACTAGAGCATGGCCAGCCTCTGTAAAATCATAAATAAAGAACAAAAAATTGGGTTAAGAGACCCAAACAATGCTACCAAGCTCATGTATAAGTATATAGCATACAAAAATACACACCATGATAGGCTACTAATTTCTTCTTCTCTTCTGAAACAACAGCATTCTTCTTTTCTGGTCCAGCAATGATCCTCTCAAGCGCATCAGATATCTCATCCTTGCTAATCTCCTTGAGGTCACGCCTAGCTGCAAGAATAGCTGCTTCATTCATCAGATTCTGCAAATCAGCCCCTGTGAACCCTGGGGTTCTCCTGGCAATCTTATCAAAATCAACATCTTTGGCAAGTGCTTTTCCTCTAGAATGCACCTGAAAGAGAGCATGGGCAAGTTAATTCACACACACAGAAATGTAGCTGCAAACAAACTTCATTGCAATCAAGGTTATGCACTACAACAACATTTCCAAAACTAGACAAAAAGTAAACTAAGAATTGCTTAGGCAATTAGATTGATAATGTGATTGGTGGTGGCGCTTAATCCAAAGCATGCTAAGTCCACAAGCTACACTTTACCGTGTGTGTTTGATTGAGTGACGGACACAGTATTATAACCGACTTAAAAGCTACGCTATAGAGTTTCTTGTAAGAATTGATTCTAAAACCCAAATCAATTATGTGAAGAAGCTTCTGGTGTTAGAATTGATTCTAAAGAAAAAAGAAGCTGATACAAAATGCTACTCATGCTATAAGTGCATGCTTGTAAATCTTTCTACAATTGACTATAAAACCAAAATCAGTTCAGGAAAAATGCTTCTGTTCTGTAGTACCAAGAGTGATCCAAACATGCTATAAGAGCTTCTCATCAGAAATGATAATGAGGTTTCACACTGTAGAACCAAACATGCTATGAGTTACTAAACATTTCTAAAACTAAACAAAAAGCAAACTACCAATAGCATTGACAATTAGATTGATAGTGCTCTCACTCAATTTAAAGCATGTTAAGTCTATAAACTACACTTCATAGCTTCTTAACAGAAGTAATTATAGAGTTTCTTACACAAAACCAAGCATGCTTTGAGTTACCTGAAGAATTTTGACTCTTCCTGCAACATCAGGTCTGTCCACAGTAACTTGCCTATCGAATCGGCCAGGCCTTAGCAATGCTGAATCAAGAACATCAGGTCTGTTAGTGGCAGCCAAAACAATGACACCAGAGTTTCCAGAAAAGCCATCCATCTCTGTCAAGAGCTGGTTAATTGTCTGCTCCCTCTCATCATTCCCACCACCGAGCCCCGCCCCTCTCTGCCTCCCAACAGCATCAATCTCATCAATGAACACAATGCACGGTGCCTTCGATTTCGCCTTCTCAAACAAATCCCTCACCCTGGACGCACCAACCCCCACAAAGAGCTCCACGAACTCAGAAGCCGCGCACGAGAAGAACGGCGTGCCGGCTTCACCAGCCACCGCTCTCGCCAGAAGGGTCTTCCCTGTTCCCGGTGGCCCAACCAGAAGACACCCTTTTGGAATCTTCGCACCCAGCGCAGTGTACTTGTCAGGATTCTTCAAGAAATCAACCACCTCTTGCAACTCCAGCTTCGCCTGATCAGCACCGGCCACGTCGGCGAAGGTCACCCCTGTTTCCGGAACCTCCTGAAACTTCGACTTCGACCTGCCGAAATCCATGGGTCCTCCGAGCCCGCCGGGTCCTCCAGGCCCGCCCTGAGCTCTACGGAAGAGGAGGAACAGCCCTGCAAACGCAAGCACCGGAAACAGCAAGTTCCCGATGATGCTGAAGAGCCCATTACCTGATTCTCCTTCAGAGACGGAAATATCGACGCCGTTCATTGCAAGGATGTCGATGAGGTCAGGGTCGTTTGGCACAATAACGCCGGCGCGGCGGCCATCGACGGCGGTGAGCTGAAGCGCGGAACCGTCCTTGCTGAATCTCACGCGCTCGACCTTGCCCTTCTTGACAGCGTTGAGGAACTCGCTGTATCTCCACTGGGTCCCATCGGGGAGGTCAGAGGAGTTCTGGGATTGCGGCTTGGGTGCTGTGAGGGAGAGATTCTGAGCAAACGGTGAGGAGTTTGCGGCGTTGAGTTGGCTGGGTTGCGGTGCTTCGATTACCGGTGGAGGAGGGGTGGTGTTTTCTGCTACTGCAATAGCTTCAGGGGCGGTGAAGCTCGCGGAGGAGAAGATAAGGGCTGCTAAGGCAGCTTGTGAAGATGCCAATTTGAGTGGTTCGGAGAAATTGATGTTTTTCTTGGGTTTCTGAGACCATGTGTTGAGACATGAGGGTAGAGGAAGTGATTGTTTGGTTGTTTTGGGGGTTGGGGGTGATAACAGAACCTTGGTTCCTAGGAAGTTTGTGGAGAGCAAAGCACTGGTTGAGAAAGCCATGGTGTTTCTTTCTTTCTTTCTCTCCTCTATCTAAATCTAAACTATGTTGTGATAATGATCAATAATATATTGACTTGGAAGTGTGGGTGAACTGAGGAGGGTTAACAAAAAATCTCAGAAATAAGAAGGTAATGACTAAAGATATATATATATATATATATATATATATATATATATGTACAGGTTTCTGTGTGTGAAATCGAGATTTGATTTCAATTACGTCTTCAATTTTGTGTTTAGAATCAGTGGTAAGAGGAAAGCTTACCTGCTTGAATCCATGCCATAAATTTTGGGTGGTGGCTATCTCTCATACACGTGGCCTGGGCTTCATTCGTTTATATACCGCAAGCCCAATTTCTAATTTCTAATAAGAAAAGTAAATATCAGGTCAGGGTTAAATTACCATGATAATAGAAGACTTTAAGTATCTAATCTAAAGTTTGATTCATGTGTGGTGTGTATGGAAAAATATTTATTGAATATGTCTTCTCACTTAACGTGATCTCAAAGTTATCCAAGTTTGTGTTGAAAATATCGTGTTCTAAAATCAAAAACGCAAGTTAATTTTTACACCTTCAGGTTATAAAAACTTGTTATGAGAATTTGCGCTTAATTTCTTTTGGTTGTGAAGGTGGATGACAACATAATGAAATGTTTGGTGGCCCAAAGGTCATGATGGTGCTACAAGTTCCTTGACGAGGGCACCTGCAAAAGACATCTCAGTGCTTAAGTCAGTACAACTGTTGGACTCTAAGTGCAGATGTTTGGAATAATACGCTATCTAAGTGAACAATAAAATTTATATTTAATATTCATAGGCTAGGAGTTCATGAAGGTTGTTCCTGCATGGCTGCAAGTGTGAGGAAGGTCCTTCAAGTTAGACTTCTGAGTGGGCAAAGACCTTTGGTTGTCCTACCCTAGTTCATTGTATCTCAATCTTTAGGTGATCGAGCGGACATGGTCAGCCGAAATGTTTGTTCTTTAGTCATTTAGTCTGACTTTTTAGCGAATGCCCTTATGCATGTCTTTTAGTCCGCTAAGATGTCCTCAAATTGAGTTTGACTTTCAAGAACTGTGAAACCTTAAACACATATCACATGCTTTTTAATTACAGGCTTTCAAGAACACGTAACTTTGTATTATGAGAATTAGACCTTTGGGAAGATTAACTTAACATACCTTCCGGGATTTCAGAATCTAATAGTAAACTTAAGTAAGGGCAATTTAGTATTTACAACATTAAAGAGCTGTGAGAAATTGAGTAATAGTGGTCTTAAATTGATCTCCCATATCATACAACAATGTGAAGCCCAATCAGCCCAATGCGTTAAGTGGACTTAGAACAAAAAAGCCTAATAAATTAACCCAGTGCGTTAAGCTAGTCTTCGTGTTAGTTCAATTCCCCCCAACCTGAAGCTGAAGCTGCAGTGCAGTGTCGCAGGGGTCACTTCCTAGTTCCTACAACCGCCATCGTGTTCCTCAGTGTCTACTGCAAAAACGAAGCTTGAATCGCAGCGAGGTAAACCAAAACTCAAATTAGAACGAAGTGTATTCTCTCTATGTTCAATTACTATACTAACTTGTGGATTGTGTAATTAATCTCTTACAATTTTGTCTATAATTTTGCTTTGCTTATAATCACATTGGGTTACCATTGTCTACAATTTCGCATTTGCACATTAAACTTGAATCGCATTTGAAGGATTGTTTAACTGGTTTTAGGCATTAACAGAGATTCTGAGGTTGTTTGTTTTACTGGATATATATATATATATATATATATATATATACTTAGTGCTTACATTACATATCTCATGGCCTTTTGATATTTATGTTGTTACTAATATTGGAATATATGAAATATTTTGGGTTCTGTAATTGTATAGGCATTCTGTAATTCTACTTCTGTGGTGTAATATCCTGTTATAATGTTTGAATCATGCCTTGGGATACCGTGTCAATATTAGAAGTTGGAATCATAACTGCTTGTATCTTGCTTCATTAGCTTAAGTTTCACCACTACTGACTGATGCATGCATTGAATAAAAAGGGTGCTTGGGAAATTCCTCTATAGTGGTTCTTATTATAATGTTTGTTAGGATAAAGTACTTATGTAGAAAACCTTCGCTATTAATTGGTTAACTACTAGTGTAATAGAAATAGGGTGTTACATTTTTGTTCTGCTCTACAGGTAGCTAGGTCAATGGATGTTGATGCATCAGACATAGAAGACGAGAACAACAATGACAATGCCGCCACCAAGAAGTCGAAACACCGCAAGAGGAAGGAGTACATGCACGACGACGATGGCCATGTGGCAGCACGAAAGAAGCTCGCGGAGAGGATTCTCTTGTCGCTGACCAGGCCTTCCTACATTATCGGGCTTGGTCCCAAGCCTTTGAGGTTGGAAAATCGTACGAGGCTGTGCTACCTGCTTCGGAGGCTTGTGAAGCAGCACCACTGGGTCGAAGCTAGCGGCGTTCTCAGTGCGTACATGAAGGGAACCCTTAATGACACCTCTCCCTTCAAGAATCGTTTTAAGTTTTGGGTATTTCACTTAGCAAAACCTCTGTTTCCTACTTTCCTTTCACCCTCCTCCTAAAACTGTTACACTTTTTGCTGTAAATTCTTCTATCACTGGTATCCTGCACTAGTTTATGTCTTTATGAACACCAGAATGTATTGCTGTATATATGTAGGTTTTATTGGAGCTTCTTAAGCATGTGGAAAACCAATCTATTAATCCAATGCAGATCAAGAATCTCTATGATATTTGGTCAAAGAAAATTGGATCAATCAAGAATTGGCCAATAGAGGTATGCTCAGAAAAAAAATTCCCCTTTATGTTTAATGTTTAGTAATTCACTTTAGCATCTATCAAAATTATAGTTGATAAATAAATTATATTTTGCACTTGAGACCTTTTTTATAAATCTATTTTGCCAACTTCATCGTTAAGTCTTCTGTTCTTGAAGTATAATTTTACTTGTCAAGCAGAGCAGATATGTAGTTCATTTGGAGTTAATGTTATTCTGTCTTGCGCGAAGCAATGCTGGGGATGCATATCAGATTGCTCTATGGTACGTAATATTAGTTTTTAATGCTTAGTTCTTTGCCTCTGTAGTGAAATGTGTGTTGCACCATATCATTACTCATCGTTGGTAGGCAGGGTGGTCAAATGGTTGTATGCCATTATAGTTAAAAATTATATTGGCAGTAATATATTATTCTGTAAATTGTATATAGTTTGTGTAGCTGGTAATGTTTTAATGATCATCATTAATCCTCCTGACGTTTAAGAATAATGTTTTAATCTTAAGCATGGACTATGGTACTTGTTATGAAACTAGTGCGTGTACCGCGCGATGTACATGGATTTGTTTGTCTGATTGTGAGATTTTTCTGAAATGATATCTTGATTCAACAAAAGCCAAAATCTTATCTTGCTTGGTGAGTCTAGATGGATCAAATGATGCCATAATGTCCTGTCAAAAAATTTCAGCTTGACCAGATACACTTTACATGTTCTTTTATCTTGTGTGATATAAAATGACACCAAATGCAAACTTATCATTGAAAATGAGTTTTTTCTTTTATTAATGATGGTTTCTCTTAAGATTGCATGGCTTAAGAAATAGTGTTATAACTAAGTTACTGGGATCAAATCTTTTTTCTCTTCTCTAATTCCCTTTACTCTCTCTGTCTCTCTTGTTTATTTTGTCTTTTGGTTTTTTCTTTAGCCTTGAGCAAGAAAAAGTTGATATTGATCTTGTGTCAAAGATAATTATGGGTTTAACATTCTATAAGCTGTGGTATTCTTCTATCCCCAAAGAATTTCAGTGGAGAGATTCAGACCAATTTGACTTGCAAGAGAACTCACGTATGGAAGGAACCTCATTCAGCAATGAAGTTGGACAGTCAGATACAGTTGAAACCCACATGGCTGACTCCCAATTTCAATGTGATTTAGATGCATCAGTCATGAATGATAGGAAAATTTCTAGGGAGGTGGGCGTCAACGAAGATACGGCAGTTTTTGTGGAGGATGATAATCACCATACTAGAGAAAAACCAGATCAGACCTTTCAGCTGCAAGGTTTTTACTTGAATTCTGAAGAACGTCAAGGAGTGGGAGGCCCTTTTTCTAACAGTGGAGGTCTTACACAAGACACCTTGCATGCTCTTGGTAAGTTTTTTATTTCCTGGATAATCATGTACATGTGAAAATATATTCTTGTGCCAGCATACCTGTATGAGAATGGACAATGACACATACCTGTATATGCATTTTCCTTTTTTATTTATGGACTTTAGTCAGACTGAAAATATTGAGTTTTCTTTTGCCCGTGTGACAGATATAAACCACCTATAAATAAGGTGTATCATAGTAGAAACAAGAATTTTTGAGTTATTGGGCCTGTGTTACCGGTACCCGAGGCTTAGCAGTTAGTTTTGGGCATTAATTAATTGGCCTATGTAAATAGTTAGTTAGTACTCCTATGTTTGGAATAGGTAGTTGACTGGTTGTACAGCTATTCTTTTGGAAATGAATTAGTTGGTGCAGAGAACTGACCTCTCGAAAGTCAGTAACTCTTTGTATCCATTTCTTTCTATTGAAATAAGAATTTTCTTCCTTTCTTCTCTGATCTAGACCAGTTCACTGTGATTACCTTGACAAGGCTAGATTGTAGTTTTTCTCTTGCCCATGATTACTTTTTCTGTTGCAACCTCTGATTAAGTCTCAATCTATATTACAAAGCATTTCTAGGTTTGCATAGTAATTACTCTTTAGTTCACCAGTAACTTTAATATTGATCTTATGCATTTACTTAGGGGGGCTTGATTTGTGGTTGTTTCCCTTGCGCTTTTCCAACGAGGACAGTTTTGAGGAGTTCATGTACAGGCACAGAAATCCGACTACTGACTATTATAAAAATGCAGTAAAATATTTAGAACAAGCTCTCGACTCAAATCCCTCTGCATCAGCAGCATTACTTCCATTAATACAGGTATGGAGCATACATATCACATGATTTTGGAACCACTTAAGTATATTTTTTATTTTGTTAAAGTAATTATTCAGTAAACTAAAAATGAGGTTTAGAACTGTAGAAGTGAATAATGATAACTGTTGCAATTAACCAAGATGCTGTTGTCAACAACAAGTGTTTTCTGTCTTTTCATGTTTAAGTTGCTTGTGTTGCAAACTTGCAATGTCATGGTCATGCTCCCATGCATGCAATATCATAGCTATTTCAGTTCACTTTGTCCTTGTCAAAGTACCTCAGCTTAGCTAAACTAATGACAATAACAACCATAAGACCATTTCAACAAATTAATGAAATGAAAGGAGGATATAAATTCACTTTATGCTTGAAATTGATAGTTTATGGAGTGCACCTAAGTCTGAATTCTTTCTAAGCATTTAGCTTATAGGTAGGCCATAAGCTATTTATATAAGCTCTCCCAAACACTTGCATAAGTGCTTATGCTATAAGATAAGCTCAAATAAGCTCTTCCAAACAGGGTCAAATTGTGATTTGCAACCTTATCGTAGGCTTCCTTTCTCGTATGCATCTACTATAAAGTATAAACATTAAAAATTATATGACAATTGTTGTTTACATGGAATTATTTCTGAGATATTAACAATTGCTTCAATTTATTTTATGTTGCCAGCTGCTGCTTATTGGAGGTCAAGTGGATAAGGCTCTTACTACACTTGAGAAGCAATGCTATAATTCATTTTCTGTACTCCCAATCAGGTAAACATCCCTTATATCTTACTATTATTAATGTACATATAGTCCTTAAACCAGCAATATGAGATCAGTAAGTTGTGGTATTTTACTCATAGTACCTTTTAGTTTTGTTCATAAAGTTACTGATGTACACAATTGCAGATTAAGGGCTGCTCTCTTGGAGCGTTTTGATCGAAACAACCCTCTCTTGCTTCATAGCTGTTTGGAGGATATATTAAAGAAGGATCCAACATGCCACGATGCTTTAAGAAAACTTATCAAGATACACCAAAATGGTACTTTCATTCCTAATAGTTTGTTTTATATGATTTGAATAATTTTTGTGTCTCTCTTGCATTGAAACCAATCTTAGCTTGAAAGTGAGTTGAAATAGATGTGCGATGAAGAAGTGGGGAAAAAAGAAGAAAGAAAAGTGATCTTGAAAGAGTTGGAGACTGTAACTAATTTTGGAATTACTGAAGAACTTCCAGTTTCAAATTAGCTTATATATTCTTTCTTAACCTCTTCAAATACTAATAACTATGCTGTTCTTTGATTGGAGGTTGTCACACCTTGGCCCCATAGGTTTAGAAATATTTGCCAGTGAAAACTCTATTCTTCTGCTACAGACACAGAAATACCATTATATGCCAATGATATACCATGGCCATGCCTAGTTCAATAATTGATTTATTTTGATATTTTGTAGGAGACTATAGCCTCAAATCTCTTCTGGAAATGATTGCTTTGCATTTAGATGCTACTGATGCAGAATACAGTATATGGAGGGTGTTCTCTTCATGTTTCTATAAACAGTCTCTCTGCGAAAAAGACTGCATGTCTACATGCTCCATTCAAAATGAAAATGGGCAGGGGCAACATTGTTCCTTTAACAGAACCCCAAAAGTATTTACAGAGGGTATATCAGGAAAGTCATGGAGACTTCGCTGCAGGTGGTGGCTAACAAGACATTTCAGCAATAGGAAGCTAGAATCAGATATTGAAACTGGTATATATTTTGATTTTAATTTTCAACAAACTATTTTACAATATGATCCAATTATATACATTCTTTCTCTAAGATGGTAATACCTAGGAGATTAAACTCTTTTAATGACGCTGTTTGGCTCCTATCAAGTGAAAAGACCAGTTTAGAGTGCAAAGTAAATTATTACAACCGTTGATTGAGAAATCAGCAGTTATTTTATTTGGATTATATACTTGCACATGTATAACAAACTATGATGTTATTTAAATTACTATCATTGATATCTCAATACTTAGTGATAGCTTACTTCACACACTAAAAGTGACTCTTCAATTTTGAGGAGTCGAATCCTCCTACCACTATTATATCTAATAGTGTGAATTTTTTTACATTGGCTGTATCTCAATTTCACTAGACATATTTCAACACACTTGCACGCTTTATTGTTTTATCTTAGCCATTTTAATTTGTTCTACCAATTTTTTTATGGACCAGGTGATTTGCAGTTACTCACATACAAAGCAGCATGTGCATCGTATATGTATGGACAGGAGATCAGCTATGTTTCTAAGGCTTATTCTCATTTAGAAAAGGAAAATTATAAAGACTTGCTGTTGTTCTTGAATGAGCAAAAGGGAAATTCTTTTGGATTTTATTAAAAATATCAAAAGAAAGCCACATATATATAAGATAAAAATATGATTTATATTTACTTTCTATTTCTCAATTTCAAAAACATTTTTAAAACTTATTTTTCATAAAGAAAAAAAAAATTATTTGAACAATACGTGACTTGAAAACAAAGAACAAAAGCTAAAAATATCTCAGATGTTTAAAGATTTTAGTTTTAAAATTTAAAATAATATATTTTTATAAGAACATATTTTCAAATAGTTCATATCAAACATGTTTTTTTTATAATTGTTTTCTAAAAATGTAATCAAATACATCTTAAAATGTTTCTATTTCTATTATTCATGTAAAGCTTTTTCCACTATTATTGACGTGTAAATGACTCATCGTAAAAGATGTTATAGTTTTATGGATAATAAAAACAAGCTTTTACAAGTGGTTGTGATAGTCGTTATATATAATGTTTGTTGGCGAATGCTAGTTTCAATTTTTAGGTGCATAGAATATGTATGTTCCTAAATAATATGTGAGTACAACTACCTAGGTTATGTGAGGAAAAAAATACTTTTTCACATCTGACGTATTTAAGCACAACTCACCTCTATTCTACTTACGACATAGAACAGGTGGAGGGAAGGATGTGAAGATATGAGTTCAATGTGAGAAGATAAAACTATAAATGAGAATATATATTATGTCATAGATGTTATTTTATTTGTTGAGCTTGTAAGAAAATGTCGTGGTTCCAAATAATACAGCTTCTCAAATTACAGACGGAATCATCACTATAACGATTGCATTCATTATCGATAAATTTATATGAGTACAGTTCTGTTTTATTGTCAGAAAACGATTGAATTATATTATTCATATATTAAAAATATCTAATGCAAGTTTGTCAACATTTCTTATCATGAAACTAGCAAAAATCAGCACACGAACACCTTCTATTTTATTATAACATTCCATCCCAATCACTGTAATGATGATATTTAAAACTCAGACAAATTATTAAATAGTACATGGTTTATGTGAATTCCAACCTTGTATATTTCATTGTCGTCCACATTTTTGTTATATAATTACATTAATTTTAAGTTTTAACTGTGCAATGTACAATCTATTATCTGCATAGGCTCTTCTATATTACACCAACCCCAGCTCTTTTTCCACATTCCAAAGTCAACAAAACCAAATCCTAAAAGGCTCAAGCTCTGTTCTTTTCACTCCAAAATCAAAATCTCTGCAACCCTTCTTTTCCTTAGATTCTCTCTTCCTCTTGCTCCCACATTCACAAATGTTTCAATCAGAAGATGGCCATAGATTCTTCAAATTTAGAAGCTCAGCTTCCTTTCCATGACTTATCTGTGGTCTTTTCATTTTCTGATCATTGCCTTTTCAATATTCTTGTCAAATTCTTTTAGTCCACAAGTTTCTTCAACCACACCTCTCATTAGACTTTTGGCTCATAAAACACTATCAGTGGTGTGATCTTATTGCCTAATCTATTCAAAACAGTTTCTTAAACAGTTTCTTTGTCTTCCTATATAAATAACTTGAAGGGACACCCTTTCCTGGTTAAGCTCTTCATCTCTCGAGACTGTTGACACCAATGGTTACCAAACAATTCTGCGAGCTTTCTTGTGGAGTTGTAAACATGGCATGGATTATGCTTAGTGTTGACAACTTGAGGCTCTTGTGGCAATTGTCTGGTGTCTTCTCGTATGAGAATCATGAGTGGAAGCCTCGGATCATCTAGCAACTACCTTTTTCAGTAGATTTTTAAGCTCATCCCATTGAGATAATTACATATATAATTATATTACAATTGTTTGTTGTTGCTAAGTGAATTTTCAAAAAGTCTATAACACACACGTACCAGTTTAAGCCAGAATTAGTCATAGTGATTGATTCAGCAGCTAGAGCCATGTACAAGGGAAGATTAGGAGGCAAAGCTCAGCTTAATGGATATGTTGAAACAAACCCATCTGGTCGATATGGACGTGTAAGTGTTTCTGATCAATTCTCTTCTTGATTTGTGAATTGATCATGAACTGTCTGAATATTGGTATGATATAAAGTGACCAGAGGGGTATGAATTATGGCAAGTTTGGATCAACTTATTTTTTTATCAGAATTAATTCTGTAACCTATATTTAAGCTACTCACATCAAAGCTTCTACCCATAATTCTCTGACTATTGATATGATATCAAGTGAATGGAGGAGTATGAACTAGCAGAGAATTGATGACATTCCCCTTTATTACCCAATTTTGATCATTCCAGAATGTGGAACTTGATTTTTCTTTTATAAAGAACTTCCAGTTGCAGTCTACAATTGATAGTATATTAGCATGTTTAGATCAATTTCCTTTTCTTTAGAATCAATTCTGACATTCAAAAGC
The DNA here is from genome assembly GCF_012489685.1 of Lotus japonicus. Lineage (NCBI taxonomy): Eukaryota > Viridiplantae > Streptophyta > Magnoliopsida > Fabales > Fabaceae > Lotus > Lotus japonicus. The sequence continues at coordinate 92,878,481 of NC_080041.1, read as the reverse complement.
TACTCATCTAAGTTTCTTCCGGAAAATGATTTCGAGTTTAGAATCAATTGTAGACCAATTCCTAAACATCCACTGAGGCAATAAAGAATGAAGCCTAGTCTTGGGCTTGTCTAGCTGCTGTAGCCCATCATCTTGCTCACACAAGTTAATTCTCTAGTACATCCAAGGGTCAATTTATAAAGAATGAAATTGAATGATTGAAACTCTCCATTGATATACTACATCCACAGTTAAGTTTGACTTTTAATGAAAACAAGTATCTGTAAATTAATCTTATTTCTTTTCTGGACATCTTATCTAATTGTCTAGTTGGTGTTAATGTTAAAGTACTAATTAATATGTAATATCATGATTACTGGTGAATGTAGTTCAGGGACATTCTAGGCAAAGGAGCTATGAAGGTAGTGTATAAGGCATTTGATGAGGTCCTCGGGATAGAGGTGGCTTGGAACCAAGTCAAGCTGGGTGATGTGTTTCATTCACCAGACCAACTTCAACGCTTATATTCAGAGGTTCATCTCCTCAAGAATTTAGACCATGACTCCATCATGATCTTTCATGATTCTTGGATCGATGTCCGTGGTAGAACATTCAACTTCATCACTGAGTTGTTCACCTCTGGCACCCTACGAGAGTAATTAATCAACCCTTTGAAACTCAGTCTTCATATGTTTATTTGGCAAAAATACAAAGCTTAGGGTGATTTATACTCTCTTCTCCATCTTTTCCTTACTTTTGTTTCTTATAGCTTCTCTTATTTTCATGATAATATGTACATCTATATAACGTAGGTATAGAAAGAAATACCCTCAAGTTGATATCAGAGCAGTGAAGAACTGGGCACGCCAAATTCTTAGTGGTTTGGAGTATTTGCACAACCATGATCCTCCTGTGATACATAGGGACCTGAAGTGTGATAATATCTTTGTCAATGGCCATTTGGGGCAGGTCAAGATTGGTGACTTAGGCCTTGCAGCCATTCTTAGTGGCTCCAGACATGCTCATAGTGTCATAGGCAATTCCTCTTGCCCTTTCTTTTTGTATTAAAATGTTTGTAATGAATATTGTTAACTAAACTGTGTCTATAGAACTGAAATTTTGTGTTTGGTATGATCCTTCAGGTACACCAGAATTTATGGCACCAGAATTGTATGAAGAGGAATACAATGAGCTAGTAGACATCTACTCATTTGGAATGTGTATGATAGAGTTGTTCACTTCAGAATTCCCATACAGCGAGTGCTCCAATCCTGCTCAAATATACAAGAAAGTTACTTCTGTAAGTTTAAAACTAAACCTTTTTCCCCAACATGTTAGGATCAAAATTCAGGTCACAGAGAAATTATTGGGGAGGTTCCAGCTGTTAATAGTTTAAGCTTTTGGAATAATTGATCAGTGAACCTCCTAACCCCATACCAGAACATTCATTCACATAATTTGATTTAATTAACAGGGTAAGCTACCAAATGCATTTTATAGAATCCACGATTTGGAAGCTCAAAGGTTTGTGGGAAAGTGTTTGGCAAATGTCTCTAAGAGGTTATCAGCAAAGGAGCTCTTGTTGGATACATTTTTAGCTACGGACCAACTTGACTCGCCATTGCCAAGCCCCACACTGCCAAGAAAACACACTCCCCCACTCAATTTCACTGCAGCAGTTTCCAAAAAGCAACCTTCAATGTGTGACCAAACAAAGACCACAAACATGACCATCACGGGGTCAATAAATGAAGAGGATAACACAATTTTCCTTAAAGTACAAATTTCGAACAAAAAAGGTATGCATTTTCAGCACTAGATGTGATCTTTCTTTTTGTCTTACTATATGCAAAATGTGTTGCTTTAAAAGAAAATTTGAATGCAGGGCAAACAAGAAATATATACTTCCCATTTGACATCATAAATGACACTGCTATTGAGGTGGCAACGGAGATGGTTGACGAACTAGAAATCAGAGACTTGGAACCACTAGAAATTGCTGAAATGATAGAGGAGGAGATATCAATTTTAGTTCCTACATGGAAGGATTGGGGTACTTGTAAATATCAACAACAACACAGTTTTAGCTATGAAGAAGAGGATGATATCAGTAACCACCACCCTTTCTTGTCATCATCTTCTAGCTCTTCGTCTCACAGTCCTCTCCCAATATTTTCTTCCTCCTACAAGAACAACCACCTCTGTGAGAACCATCACCCTTTTGCTCGAGATTGGCATCAAGGTCCTTCTCTTCTTTCAACTAATTATGCAAATAGTGTGTGTTTGGTTTCCCGCTGTGGAACCTCAATCAATTCTAATAGAGTAAAATCAACAATATGGATCTTTGGTAGTCATTTTCTGGAATTGATTTCGGTCCTAGAGTCATTCGGTTAGAAGCTAGAGAGAGTAGTTTATGTTACAATATTACCCTACGAAAACCATTTTTTCATTATGCAAACATAAATTACTCAACTTTCAACTCACGTTGACTATAATCAATTTTATCAAAATCATTTTTATTCGAAATCAATTGTGTTAACACCGATTATTCAAACTGCACTGACACTTTCAGCTTTGGACACCAGACAATGTTGAGGTGTTGCTTAATAAATTCAAAGGTTTTTAGTTATTCCAGTTATTTTCAATGCAATTTATGGATTGTATCTGTTTGCAGATGATCTATTTATGAATGATGATGAAAGCTCTGAAAGCTCAATGAACTCCTTGAAGTGTTTCAATTTCCACTACTGTGACTCAGGCAATGAAGAGAAACTTAATCCAATATTTGTAGTAGGAACAGAACACATTTCCTGCAGTACGCCAAAGGCCAATAACAAGTGCTCAGGATTCTGTCCTCGAGAAGAGGATGTTGACGTTGATAAACATTTTTGCAACATAAGAATTGATTCTCACTCTCGCAGGCATCATGGGCCAGGACATGGATTTCGAAAGTTGACAAGGATACACTCGTATGTAGATGTGAGGAGACAACAACATCAACAGCGATCTCTGATCGAGGAGATGCACAAAAGGAGGATGTTCAAGACGGTCGGTTCCATTGAGAATATTGGGTTTCAGAATCCAGAAGGAGGTGCATTTTGAAGCTCCTGGATTCAGAAACACTCTTATTTCACTACTTTTGGGGCTTTATTTATTGCCCATATCTGTGAATATTTGTAAACCACATGACATGAACTCATCTGAATATTGTGAAATACTTGTAATAATGATATATGTTTATGTTAAGAGAGATGTTTACTTGCTTGTAATAACTTCATTGTGTTCTTTCTCATGTGATTGCAGAAATTAATATGGAATGCAAAGGATACTATGTCTATACTAATGAGACTTATAAATTGGGTCAACCATGCTTTTAACAAAATAGAACATGTACTAAAATGAACATGATTAGGTGTAGGCACAACCGCACAAGTACATCAATAATCCATTTTTAGGGTGGTTGAATCCATCCTTATATCCCTTATTAATTATGAAATCGTGGGAATGCAAGTACAAATAAATTGAATAACTTAGATTTATCATTTATCAGTGAAGCTTACAAGAAGTTTCATTTGATACTAACAAAGTTAAAGAGAAACTAATCTGATATGTTTCATAAAAAAATTGTTATGAATAATCAAACTATCTTTTTGTTGTCAACAAATTAACTTTATATAGAAGTAAAGACAAGGACAGAAAAGTGGGAAGTTTCGGCAAGGAAATTTAAAGAAAGCTCCAAAGCAACTTTGGCAAAAGATAGTGCCACTTCAAAGAGTGTATAGTTGCCAATTCAATATTCATTGATGGCTAACCTTAGTAAAAATAGGGTGATCGATTACCTTCAAAAGCCTATGAAGTCTTCATTTTGTGGGTTCCTCGAGCCTTCGTTGATTGGTGTGTAAACTCAAATTGGCCACACGTTTTATTCTATGCATGGAAAGCTGATGACACACACACAGAAAGGGAATATTCAAAGAAAGCTATTTGAACTGTGGGATAGTGATTTAGGGGAGAAACATCAAGGAACAAGTAACTCTGTGCGTTTGAAGAAAAATGGCAATAAAGATCATTTTGGTGATACATGATGTTGCATGCAAATAATCTTATTTTGCTACCATCATTTGTCTATTAAAGCCATGTTTAGACAAGTTGGTGTAGTACTAACGAACGTTAGCGCGCGCGGACACACTATATTAAGGCAAATTTTATATATTAAAATAAAAGTGTTTTGACATAAACTCAACCACGCAAACTAAATCCCTAGCCTTTATATCAATTTAAATGTGTATAAAAATACAATTGTATGTATTTAAGAATAAAAGCATGTAAATGAAAGTACATAATGTTGAATTAATATAAGTCAGTTTAGAAAATGTGAATCACTTATATTTTTGTGCCAACAACCCCCATGCCATGCACATGCAATCTACAAAATGTTTTCCACAAAACTTTGATACTTTAGGTAGGGATCTGTAGTACTGATGGTGACTAGATTTACTTGACTTTCAATTAGAAAGCAGCATCCACTTCCCCCCAGTGGGGGAGTTTGGTCAAATTTAAGATACCCCCCATGTATATGCATTATGCAACAACAAATGATATATAAGTATTATACTTAATCTAGCATGATTAAAATAAAATAAGTTGAATGAAATGAAAAAAAGAGAGAATGTGACATGACACAAGTACGTCCCTTACCCAATTTGAAATATATAGCCACGGATGCTAACATATGGAACTCGAACTCATGAAGCTAGTTTAATTTGACTTGAAAGAAGAGTGTTAATTGGTAAAGAAGCCAAGACTCTTGCAATCATAATGGAGGAAATGAAGATAAGTACTAGTGCTAGTACTACTACACCGAGAGAGACACAGTACTCTGCTTCTTCTTCAATGATGAGTTCAACCAAAAAACCTTTGGGGTTTCTGTTTTACATGAACACTAGTACTCCCTTAGCTAGCCCCATGAAGAAGGCCATTGAAAGCATCTTTGAAGAAGTTGGTCGCTTCACCAAGCTTGACTCACAAGATGATTGGCTTCCAATCACCGAGTCCAGGAATGGAAATGCTTATTATGCTGCATTTCATGTCCTTAGTTCCGGGATCGGATTTCAAGCACTTGTTCTTCCCTTGGCCTTCACCACTCTAGGATGGTAAGTTGATCAAGGCCCAGTTTGGAAGAGCTTATTTGAGCTTATCTGACAGCATAAGCTCTTATGTCAGTGTTTGGGAGAGCTTATGCAAACAGCTTATGGTCTGCCATAAGCTATTTTCAGCTTATTTTCATAAGCTACTCAGGATAGCTTATGAAAAACAGCTTATGCTTATACACAGCTTATTTTTAATTTATTTCAATAAATTTTTAAAAATAGCTTATGAATAAGCACTTATGTCATAAGCGCTTATGACCATAAGTGCTTAATTAAGCTGTTTATCCAAACGGGGCCCAAGTTCAGTTTTCAATTAATAGATTTTATAAATTCAACTTGAAAGAGGATGAGTCTCAGCGTAATGATAGATTGCTACCGTATGATTTTACAGTCACATGTTAAAGCAGTTGATTCAGAGCTTTATACTATAAACATTTTTTATTAAGTTGGTGTGTACGTTGTTGGTGCGTATTTGCAGGATTTGGGGAATTTTGTGTTTGTGTGTGGCTTTCACATGGCAGCTCTACACGTTGTGGTTACTGGTTCAGCTTCACGAATCCGACACAGGAGTGCGCCATAGTAGGTACATCAAACTTGCTATGGCAGCATTCGGTAAGCTATATTAGTACTATATAAACTCAAACGTTCTTACTTTTCATATTCTTATCGTTATTATGAGTAATAGAAAAAATAGTAAAATAATAAAACTTAGAAATTGGAGTTTTTAACATTAATTTTTTAGGAGTTGTGTAAATCACTCCAAGTAAATATGAAATAATACTCTAGTTCATATAATCTAATAATATTTTAACATGTATCTTGAAGTGAAATTTCCTAACACACTTGTCAAAATATTACTAATCCACCTAAGCTAAAATAGTTTTGCCCCATTAGAGTAATTTAGATAAGCTTTTTTTGTATAGTTTTTTTAGTTTTAACGTTTTATAGATTAAATAAGTTTTGAAAATATTTAAAAAAAAACTTTACAAGTTTTACCTGTAAATAACATTTATAGTATTTGGATTAAATTCTCCTTTTTAGATGATGTCTCATTTTGTGTGTCACAACTAATAAAATTATGACATGTTAATTAAAAAAATGTATTGATTTGATAGTTATAACCTTAAATACATAGTTTTTATTTGATGTGCCACAATTTCATTAATATGATAGGAAATGAGACATCATTTTTTAGATCGGGGATCTTCATCCTACTATTTGTGCCCGAGCCAATACTTTTTTAGGTTTAATCTAGTTGTAGAAGGAAAGGAAGAAAAAAGGACAAAATAATCTTAAAAATGACCGGTTTTATTTGTTCATTGAAGTCAAGTCAATAATATTGCATTATGCATATGCTCCTTGGAACACCATTTAAAGTTCCGTTTTCTTTTGTCGGTAATACTACTACTTAAAGTTGAATGATTACTCTTATTCAAACATTTATTTAGTGAACATACTTCTCCGACATAACAATTTTTAATTAACTAAGAGGATTTTATAGCTGTAAATTTGATATGTGCTTATGATATGTGATGAAAACAGTAATGTGATACATACATGTCTCCCTCTAATCTGACAACTTTGCTTGACTTTGAATGCTAGTTTTAAAAAGAGAGCAAAGAAAAAGGCGATTTCAAATGTAATCAATCAATTAATTATTCTTTTCTGCTTGAAATCCCACTGAGAAAATGATCATGAACGAAATTGCAGGGGAAAAGCTAGGAAAACTTCTGGTACTCTTCCCTGTCCAGTATTTATCTGGTGGAACGTGTGTAACACTAATCATGATTGGAGGTGGCACCATGAAGATCTTCTTTCAGACTGTATGCGGAGGAGAGACACTCACAACCATAGAGTGGTATTTGGTGTTTACAGGGGCAGCCATTTTGCTTGCCCAGCTTCCAAACCTGAATTCAATGGCAGGGGTTTCCCTCATAGGAGCCATCACTGCTGTAGCTTATTGTTCTCTCATATGGACTGTGTCTATAGTCCAAGGCAAACTTGCTCATGTATCCTATGAGCCACCAAAAGGACAATCTGGAATTTTCATTGTGTGGAATGCATTTGGCATCATTGCCTTTGCTTTCAGAGGTCACAATCTTGTCTTGGAAATACAGGTAACACCAAAAATGTCATTGTTCCTCGTGAAACAAGTTTTCTTTAACAAAAAAATCCATGTAGATACAAACTAAAACTAAAGATCACTTATTGGAGCTGATCGACTAGAAAATACATTGGGTAAGCTCCAATAAATGCTCTTTAGTCTTAGGTAAACAAGCTCAAAGTTGTTACTTTCAAAAAAAACACTCAAAGTTGTTGCTAAGCGACTTTTATTGTAGGGAACCATGCCTTCAGATGCCAAGCAACCCTCACGCGTAGCAATGTGGAAAGGAACTATGTTTGCTTACATGGTCATCGCTTTTTGTTTGTTTCCCCTAGCCATCGGAGGTTACTGGAGCTATGGAAATTTGGTACGTCCTAGACACTTGGCTTCATGATTTGCATAAAATTCAAAGCATGTTTACTCATAAGCTAATACACTTGTAACTTTTAATTAGAAGCAATGTCTGTAAAATGTTACCGTGAAAGCAAACATAGCACGTTTAACATGCTTGTCTTGCTCTTTGATGCCAGATACCTTCCACCGGAGGAATGTTAAGTGCTTTGCACAAGTACCACGAGCATGATACATCAACGTTCATCATCGCTTTGACAAGCTTGCTAGTTGTCATCAACAGTCTTAGTTCCTTCCAACTCTATGCAATGCCAATATTTGACAATCTGGAATCCAGGTACACAATCAAGAAGAACAGACCTTGTCCAAGGTGGCTGCGAGTTGTGATCAGGGTTCTCTTCGGATGTCTTGCTTTTTTTATTGCCATAGCATTTCCATTCTTGCCAAGCTTGGCAGGCCTGATTGGAGGTGTGGCTCTGCCAATAACCTTAGCTTATCCTTGTTTCATGTGGATAGAGATTAAGAAACCAAGGAAATTTAGCACCACTTGGTACCTAAACTGGACGCTTGGAGCTGTTGGGACGATTCTGAGCGTGCTGGTTGTCATAGGAGCCATTTGGAGCATTGTTGCCAAGGGCATAAAGATCCATTTCTTCAATCCATAGTGAGAAAATGAAATTATAGTATTATATCAATCACAAACATGGAAGTTGGTATGCTAGCATTTGAAAGAGTTTAATACATGCGGAGTACAAACTTATTATAGCCGGATTTCTTTCTTCATAATCAATTATGACACCCAAATGCTACTTATCTCCAGAATTGATTTTGACTTCAAAATCAATTGTAAAAGAATATCCAAACATGCACTTAAAATGATAATAGTAACCCAAAAGAAATGAAAATGAGAGAATGCTTCACTTGAAGCCACCGCAGCTAATCTATTTGAATTGTCAGATATCAGTGAAGAATCATTGGACAACTTCGTGTCAAATGTGTGGAAATAAAACAAGGTTATATAATATGTGGACTGTACCAAATATAAAAAAATTGAATTGCTATATGGAACCATCCAGTAAATATTCCATTATAAAATCACAAATCTGCCAGGTCTTAAGACAGATAAGGATATGTTTCCACGTTCAAAGTGAAGTTAACAGGGGAAACATCATAGAAATCATATCCGAACACTAGAAAAGGTGAAAGACTTCACGTCTATCATTTAAGCACCTGTGCACAATATCACACTGCTAAAACTATCTCCCAAATGTCATTATACAAGAACCCATCTGATGGCATTTGAACTTTCAAATGTAATTTTCGTAAGACTGTCAAGGGGTCAAAAGCTCAATAGTAACCTTGCATCAATGGCACTACGTATACAGAAACATAAGCAGCAAAAAGAAATGCTTAACATATAGGTGTTTGACAAGACCTAGCACTACAAAGCTACACCACCTCCAACAATGATCTACATGACCCGATTGGATAAGCTTGTATTGATGTGAAAACCTCAATTATACTCTTTAGCCGAATTGCTATAAGCAGAGTCTGATGTTACATACAGCGACGATGAGTGAGAAGCTGGACCAATGGACATGCATGGTCATGAATGGCCGTGACCCTACTCCAGTAAGAAGGTGGTGACACTATAGGTAATAAGCCAAGGAGATTAAGACCTAATACCAGTTTACATTGACAATGGAAGAAGCATCCTTCGTTTCTTTTTCCTTGCCAGTCTTACTTGCTTTGTAATTTTCATGCACAAAAGCAATAGCACAGTGATGCAGACTAATATAAACGCAAGCTGGATGTGCTTAAAGTACAAAGAGACAACTGAGAAAACCAAGAAAGCCAAAATAACAAGTTCCCATATTACAAAGACCACCACATCCACCCTGCAGAGCAACAAAGAGGAAAGATAAGGCATCAATATCCATGATCCATCATACTCCAAAAGCAACAACAAAAACACAGCAATTAATCCATCTAACAAGACTACACACTGCAATTATTTTATAAGGATTTTAGGACCCCACGTCATTAGTCTGAATACAGTTGCAGCTGACAGTAATCAGTTCAAGCAAATAAAACATTTGATTTTTATTTTATTTTATGATAAAGACATTTGATCTTATATGAAACTGAAATTGTGCTGTATATTTAAATAAAGTCAAGTAAGCATCATTATATCTAATACACAGCGTGGTTGTTCAGGTTTCTCCAATACTGAAAACAATCAGGACATCCAACTTCAGCAGGAGAGAGCTTAAATAACGGAGACACTACCAGTAATCACTCGATATTCCGTCACCCTCGTGACCCCAAACTTACTTAATTGTATGAGTAAAACACTATTGTATGTTTGCATTAATGTTGTCAATTGTGGGTGGCGGCCTGTGACGGAGAGCCAAAATCCCGCCATATTTGACAAATAATAATGGCAGATTATGGCAGATTATAGAGGGACATCGGCCATGGCGGAGAGACAAAAACCCGCCATGAGATTTTGCCATGGTGGATATTTGATAACACAGGTTTGCAATACCTTTTGAAGTTCAACAAAAATATACTGGTTCGATTGATAATTGATAACTATAGACGATTTGAAAGGCTTGGCAAAACTGTGAACTACGAAGCTCGAAATATACAACTCTATGACTGATCAAGCTATACCTGTCATGCTAACTAATAGTGCTAAAACTACAAACTTAACTCTAGATTCCAGACAAGCACTCACTATATATACAGTCGAGATCAGATTCGAAAGCACAGCAATCTTCTCTTACTTCTAATAACTACTTATTTTGCATTTGTAACAAATGAATGCCACCATCTAATTTCAACATTATGCCCAGCAAGTCTGGATGACACATAAGCCCTCTTTTAGGGATTAGAGGATAATGTGAATCAAAACCATGTTTTCTTTTGGGCAATATCCTTTTTCAAATTTAAGATTAGGCACAACCAACACATACCCAAATCAAAATGTCATGCTTGCATGTGAAAAAATTGAATTCTAATCCAATAATCACAACAACCAAGCCTAAACGAATAACCCTGTACCTGCCCACCAATTTCTTTACTATAATACTTTCATCTTCATCATATGAACGATAATTTCAATCTCAACAGCAAAATTGTAAAAATTCCCGCGAGAAAGAAACATTGAATAAAAAAACCAAGCCAAACCTAGCCGAATTTGTGATTCATAGAAGTAAATTACAACTCTAATCGAGTTAGCCCATGATTCCAATTATTGCGAGAAAGAACAATAAACGGAAAAAGAGGGAAACTTTGAACAATAACAGGGTAAAAATTCACAATTTCATGATTATATATAAAAGAAGAGGTTTGGTTTGACATACTTGGAAGCAGCGATGTTTGAAGAAGTGGAGGAGAAGAACGAGACAGAGGCCCAGTCATGCTTTGATCGAATCTGATACTCTCGCAGCTGCTCCGCCAGATTCGATCGCGTTATCATGGTACTCTCTCTCTTTCTTTCTCTCTCTCAGAGAAGAAAGAAACTCTCTGATTCTCTCTCTAAAACGAAAACGACGACTATGGCGACTTTTTCAGAGAGAAATGAAATGTGATCAGAGTTGGATTTTGCACATGCCAACATCTAAAGTTCCAAACTGTTTGTTTTTGTTTTAGCTCCCAAATGATCCAAAAAAAGCCCAATAACCTGACTTGTCTTTAAGCCCAATTACAGCTCAAATTGAAGGGTGTTCATTGTTAAACCCCGTCAGTTCGGCTACGTCCAGGCGACCCTGATGCCCACCACCCATCGCAACGGAGATAGATGTCGCATACAAGTCATTCGACACTCAAGTCATCCTTCACGGGGTTCAAGTTCCTTTTCCTGTGGAGACGGTACCCGAGTACATGCCTTAGTATTTCCAAGTATCACATTCGTGCATCATATCCGACTTTGTATGCCTGGACGTTGGTAGTGTGGCGAGTTGAAGTACAAGTAGTTGTTAATAGTTATGCTTTTACTTTTGTCATTCAGTGACATCCAAATTGCAATCTTTTCATGATGTCTTACGACGAATGGATGAGTGGTTGACTAAGGTGATGACTGCACATGATGCACCTCTGGTAGGGGTACCTAGCTGAGGCGCTATGCAAAAGGCATTAGACTACGCTAGGCAGAGGACCACACCCAACTTCATGTGTCAAAGGAGGAATAAGGGAGTTGCATCCACCACGCCCACAAGACCTAGTTCATGATTGTGGTTGTATTTTCATGGTAATGTTGATTTTGATGATGTTAACTATTATTTTTTTGAAAGTGAAAAAATATTCAGAGTTTAGAAAACCAGATAAGTAAATTTACATTATAGACATTAATTACATTAATGTGAGGTGTGTGACATTGGTTAATTGTGGTGCCAAAATTATTCCCCCAAATTGAAAACACGTGAGCCGGCCCAAGATTACTAATAAGCCCACTCATATAAATCAGTGAGATTGGGTGCGGCGAGTTTGTTGTCGATGACGATGGCTTCTCCCTCATTTCCGTCAAGCGCAGGCGGTGGTGGCGGCGCCGGAAGCTCGAAGAGGAAGTTAGGGTTCTTCGCGAACGTGATAAAACGAAAGGACAGCTTCATTCAACTGTTCGCGATGACTGGAATTCTGCTCTTAAGCATGAGATCTCTCGGTCAGAAGTACCGAATCCACGGCCTTGAAGAGGACACGCACGCGCTCAGGGAGGAGCACGACTCGCTCAACGAGCGTATGAAGAACATCAAGCTCGGACTCCGCCGTGAAGCTTCTCAAGACCCCACCGGCCTCTTCGCTTCTCGCCTCCACGCTCTCTTTGACGAACAACGCTGAAGTGATCCATAGCCCCCTCCTGTCTCTCTCTCAGTGAGTGAGTTCTTTGCTTCTTCCTTTCAATCTCTCAAGGAGAGATTGTGTATCTGTTCTGTTCTGAGAGGATTTTGTTGCATGCTAGGAACAGATGAGTCTATGTTATGGCAGTGTTTGTTGGAATTTTTTAAGTTCTTGTGTGTTAAATGTAATGTAATGAATAAAGGAAGAACAGAAACCATGAAATATAATCATCTCCAAATCTAGCAGTTTCATGACATTTTACAATTCAGATATTAGAATCTTCTTACATTTGTGTGAACTGTGAAGAGACCTTGTTGGAGTACTACTTTACTAAATTTCCCTTAAAATGATGATGCCTAATCTTTGTTTCTTCCTGCACATATTAACTGTAATGAGCTTCTTAATTATGAAATGATTGGATAGTTCCATAGGTTTGTTACTTCTGCCATGGCAGTGTGCTATGTAAAATTTGGTAGTTCCAGAATTTGAATCCTCGCCAACCTTCAGCTGTGGACAATTTACTTTGATTGATAATTGGAAACATTTAGGGGATGTGTCTTTGATGAAAAATCAGAATTAGTTGGATCGAAGGTAGATCAGGGATCAAGCGTCCTTCTCCCTGACCTTAACCTGTTCCTATATGCTTGGATTGATTCATTCTTTGCAATTTTTCTGTCTCTGTTTACTGGATTTGTTTATTCTTTATCATAATCTCAATGTTTGACAAGTTACTGTGACATCAATTGATCCATAATATAACTGACCCACCTGTTGGATGAATTTTTGGTTGTTGTTTTAAATGGTGATGGTTTGTATTCTTCTATCATAAGGAGATATTTGCAATCCAAGAAAGCGTTTGCCATGTATCATATGGATTGTGGGAGGCATAAGGAGTAGGGAAGACAACTTCTCAAATTTGGACCGCCCGTGCACGACATGACCCATTGGACTTGAACTGAGAAATTGAGGGGTTGGCTTGCAGGTCATTGTGAACCTTGGGGGCATGTGTTTGAGGATTCCATCATGTGTTGGGGGAGGTCTTTGGTCAGACTTAAGAAGTACCCAAGAAAGCCCTGAGGATTATTTGGTCGGTAAAGAGGTGCTTTCGAAGGGGAATTACAATTAAGCCTTCTCAATGAGTTCCCTAGGGTAATGTGAGGCCTGATCATGCATAGCACAATGAGAATTCTATGGGGAGAAGTGGAACTAATAGTTCAACATGAGTAGCAACTAGCATGTGGTGCGGTATGAGAGAGGGTTGAGGTATCAGTTCCGATGATGGATTCGAGACATCTCATTCCTTTTTTTATTTCAATACTCAGAAGCCAACAAAATAATATTAAAACTGAGTAAAAGAATTTGAGATGTCTTATTCATGATATTGCATTCTACTCATATCATGATGTTGAAGATGTTTGTGATCATATGCACTTCTATAATATGTTTAATGTTATAATTGCGTGGAATCTCACACCCTCTACTTGTGATTATATTTCAGAACAAGGATCGTAGACTTGGCTGTGTTAGTCTTCCCTAGCCTCAAAGCTATTGAGTCATGGTAGCGTTCGATGAAGCTGAGTCTTAGGGGTTTTATTTTCATATTTTGGAGGTGTGGAAATCTTGTCGTCCACGTGTATTTTGGTGGACAGGGTTTCTTTTACTCATGACTTGTTAGCTAAATCTAGATATTTTGTAAGTTTTAAAATTTTATAGTTTGAAAATATTCTAGTAGGGGGGAAGGGGTAGTTCGGAATCTCACAAACAACACTATCATACCAATTTTGAATAGCCGAATTTGGTTGAGATAGAGATGGAGTTTGAGACAGAATAAGTACAACATCAAAACAAGCATTTGGAATGAGTTGAATTTGATTCAAATGCATGGATATTTGATTTGGAAGGAGACATTGAGATTGAGATTTAAGGAGAACCAGTGGTTGAGGAGGTAAGGTCAACTGAAAGTGGAATGGATCTTTTCTTTGCTTTGAAGCAAAAAATATATTATGAGATAAGGTCAAAGAGGAATTGAAGAGACAGGAGAGAGGGGGGAGATAAATTGACAAAGTAGTCTATTTTTGTGGTCAACTTGGTAGTTCTTGAAAGATACATTCTTCAAATTGAATATGTCTTTTTGTGGAGTATTTGACAAAAGAAGGATGAAAACATAGGCAACATATGGTTTGGCTAAGGGATAATATAAACACGTTCTATGTTTGGAATAACTATGAGGAGTTTGAAACAAAACTTGAAAGGGGGATTGGTAGACTTGATGTGGGGACTTATTTTTTTTCAAATGTTTTGTCCTTCGGACCCAAGCCATTTTAGACATTTAAATTTGATCTTCAGGTGGTGAACAAGTGGTTGAGTCTTTTAATATTTTTATTTGTTCCGAAAAACTTACACAATTATTAATCTCTAAAGTGAAAAATATGTTAATATTGAAAGACATGAATTAAAATATTTAGCTAAAAATAAATTCAAAAGACAAGAAATAGAAAATGGGTGTCGAAACTAGAAATCAACATTTGAGTGTCTTGCAAGACAACTTTCACTTCTATTAAAAGAACAGTGTTCATTTGTTGACCTCTCATGGTATCATAAGCATTCAAAAAAAACAAATAGAAAATGTTGCAAATGCACTCGAGTTTAGAAACTCCATGAGGAGAGGACCCATTGGCCTTAGTTATTCCCTACCTTGTTTAATGAACAAGTCACATGTGTGAAGTAAAGAAGACAACAAAACCAAACCTCCTCCACCAAAAGTTGCAGCCATGTGGAAGACAAACTCAGGGAATTTGGTTTGGCACCTCACCTATTGGGTTTCGCACCCCACTTTATTAAAAACGGGAATTTAAATTCCGATTTTAATACGAAAAAAACGGAAATTAAAAAACCGTTATGTATTTTAGCATATGTGGCACATTTTCAACCGTTCATTGCATATAAAAAACAAATCGGAATTTTAAATTCCGTTTTGAAAACGGAAATTAAATTTCCGTATTGAATACATGGGGTGCCAAACCCAATAGGTGGGGTGCCAAACCCAAATCCCACAAACTCAGCACAGTAGTACACATAATTAAGCTTAGCTTTGAGGACCCCACGACCGACACATCCCATTCCAGTTTCACCCTTTGGAGTGTAAAACATTTTATATACTTTTCCATTCAATTTTCCCTCTCTTTTATTTTAACTTTTCTTCTGTTTTCTTTTCACAGCTAGCTATATAAATGCCTCACACCTATATGTGTGCCATCACTCATAATTTCTCTCTCTCTCTCACCGTTTAGTTTACCTTAACATAGCTATTAGGTACAGTGGTGGTGCCGAGAGAATTAATTAAGTGGTGCGAAAATGTCGCTCAAATTAGCGGGAGCAACCCTGCTTCTATGTTTTTTTGCTATTTCTCTCTTTCAACTTACTCAAGCAGAAGATCCCTACAAGTTCTTCAGCTGGAATGTTACTTATGGTGACATTTACCCACTTGGTGTTCGTCAAAGGGTAGCTGGATCTTACTTTTTCCACTGTTATCAGTTCTTATAGTTTGAATCTCATTTTCAATATCACTATCACTGAATTTCAATTTGTTAATATTTTTCAAGCTTAACATCTTTCTGTTTTTTCTTTTTCTTTTCATTTTACAGGGAATATTAATCAACGGGCAATTTCCAGGTCCAGACATTCATTCTGTTACCAACGACAACCTCATCATCAATGTCTTCAACAGTTTGGATGAGCCCTTTCTTCTCTCCTGGTACTCTTCCTTTCTTCATCTAACCTCTGTTTGTTCTAACATTTGCTTTTTCTATAGCCTCTTGAATCTTCCCATTTTTGTTTTGGTTTATGCTGTAGCAATTATAAACTCAAAGCATTATAGTATAAATAAAACAGAGCATGTGATTCGGTATGCCTAGGTCGGTTGCGTATGTTGTAAAACTATTCTCCATTTTGGATGTTTAGTGATAAGTCATAGGACTCTGGTTGGAAAGTGGCAGCACTGAGATCTCCCATGTGCTGATCAAATGTGTGAACATGGATCTAGATCTGGCTCAATTGTGTATATAATATTTTTTTTTGTAGACTGTGTGTATATATAATAACATCACACTACATTATACTAGTATTCATTTTAAAAATACAAATTATTTTTTATTTATTTCTGAAAATGGAAAGGACAGGTGACTCTAGAACAAGGGCATAGCCTTGATGGAATGCAGTATTTGCTTATGTCAATAATAGAAGTGAATGATGGTCTAGGTCATGGACATGGAAGCGCTTTTTATCACTAGCCTTAATTAAGGTCTTAATTTGGACCACTAATATTGAATTTGTCTTGTAAAATAGAGATAAAAGAGGAAAAATATTTGATAATAGGAAAGTTAAAAGGATTATTAGTGTATGTGCTTCCGTTATGTAAGGTGGTTGATTGACTGATAGTCAATGTTATGGCCCATGTACCTTCTTTTGTGTTGGCTGTAGCCTGCTGGATTCCATTATGGCTAACCACTACCTGTATGTTTTCAAGAGTGTGTGTTTGTTTTAAGTGGAACGCTAACGACACTCTCTTTTAATATTCTTTCATTAATCAGTTGAAATTTATGTGAAATGTTGTTAAATTAAAAGTGAGATTCATATTTTAAGTAGATGGCACGTGAGTGATACATTTGGCATGAATGATGATGCAGGAATGGGATCCAGAATAGAAGGAACTCATTCGAAGATGGTGTTTTTGGAACAACATGCCCCATCCCACCAGGGAGGAACTTCACTTACATTCTTCAAGTGAAGGATCAGATTGGGAGCTTTTACTACTTCCCTTCTCTTGCTTTCCACAAAGCCGCTGGAGGTTTTGGAGGCATTAGGATCCTTAGCAGACCAAGAATTCCAGTCCCTTTCCCTGATCCTGCTGGTGATTACACTGTTCTTATTGGAGATTGGTACAAATCCAACCACACGGTGAGTTTGAATCCCCTTAATTCCTCATTATTCACTGAAAATTGAAATTAGATGTTGCCTTTTAATATCTCACTCAGTCATTCACTATTACAAAATGACGACTCAATAAGGAAAACAAGTAAAATTTTGTTTGATTTTCAAATTCCAAAATCATTCTGTCAGGAATTTCTTTTTAGAGAGGTAATTATTGAGAGCGGCTCATCAATCGCTGTTGGGTGGGTTAACTCGAAGTCAAACAGACCATGGAAGCTGGTCAATGAACTTAACCAAATGATTAAAGTAAAATGACATTAGTATAGGTTTTGAGTTAGTTCTTTTTTTAATAAAATTGTAAAACTAGAAATGACACATTATTTTAGAAATAATAACTAAAAATGAAAAATATTAAATTTAAAATGATTAAAATACTACATTTTATTTTTTTTTAAATAAAGAAAGAAACAGAAAAAGAAAAGAGAAAATTCCAATCATAAGTAAGGAATGATCGCCGACATGAAAAAGCATCCAACTACCCACTTTATTTTTTCAAGTGGACCTCACATTGCTTTTGAATAAAAAAATCAAGAATAACACGTTTGATATTAAAAAATAGATTAATTTTTATGCATCGAAGGTGTAAATAAGTTTTACACAATTATTCAATCACAATCCTCCATTTTGTTAATTCATAATTAATTTTAAATTTAAAAATATTTAAAATAGAAAATGAAAGAATGTGATTGAATGACTGTGTAAAAAAATTTAAAGGATTGGTGCATAGGAAAAATGTTGGAGTAAAGGGAAAATGAAGTAGATTTGAGTTCAATCCCGCTTTCTTACCCAAATTAGTGTCAAGTGCCATGTTCTCACTCTCCATCTTTTCTATTTAAGATTTAGGTGATTGAACTTATATAAATACTTAAATAGACAACACCATCTTTCCCTATTTTAGATCTGTGTAATTTATTTTATCTTAAAAAAAAAATTCAGGTCCCACGTTAGATGGAAAAGATTAAATTTTTTAATTTGATTCATTCCTAATTTCCTATGCCTATTTTAAGAAATTTGCTAAGATTTTTCATTTGTGATGAGTATAAGTTATTTGGCGGCAACTCCCTAGCCCTCCGACGCATTGTATGTTCATTTACTTATCCATTTTGTGTTGCAATTTTTGAGTTGTGTGCCAAGAGATAAGCTTCTGAGTTCTATCGGTGACCATAAATGGTGACCTGACAGTAATTTATATATTTGCACTAATTTATATACAAAATTGATTCGATATTGTCAACAGAACTCACCTCGAATCAATTTTTTATTTTTATATAAAATTATAAATTAGTGCAAATATGTTTGTAGTTAGAGGAGTTAAGAACTAACAACAATGTTCTTCAACATTAGAAATGGTTGACGTGAAGTTCTTAGTTCTTAAAAATAAGAATTAAGATGAATAGTGGTATTGTGAGATCAGATGAATAATGCTAAAAACTTGTGATTATAGCGAAATATGCAACAGTTACTTATGAACCTACATACGAGTCTACATGAATAGTGCTTAAGAATTCATCTATAAGAAGTAGAATATTGGAGATGCTCTAAATGTTTAACATTAAGTAGTACTCAGTATATAAATTTTTTTGTTGTTTATTAATATGATATCAATGAAAATATAAACATCTTACGCACAAATCACACGGCAGAGAAGAAAAAGAAATGTTCACCTCAGTACAATTGAAATGGTTCCAATGGGTGGAGTGTTGATTCAACAATGCCTTTTTTATGGGCTTTTCATTGTCTGGGATTTTCATTGTAATATAATAATATTATTTAAGAAAACCCACTTGAGAAGAAATGTGAAAAAGACAAAAGAACCTGATTTTGACCCAAAAAAAAGAGCTGGTCATGAATGTCAATAATGTAATTCTATTTCTGAATCGGTGCTACATAATGAAAAACCTTTAAAAAGAAGAAAAATAATGAATAAGAAATATTTTTGGCCCAAGTCCCAACAGTACATTCATTTTCGAAAATGAATCATTTTAAGTTCAAAAAAAGAAAATGAATCATTTCATGTTATTGGATCAGTTGATTTTATACTATATAAATTTGTTTTATATTTTTCCATAAAATATTCATAGTGCATCACATGTTCAGTATTATAGAAAACGATATTTTTTTTTTTTTGAAAGAATAGAAAACGAGATATGAATGAATATAAGATTTTAAGATGTGAGTATTCTTAATTTCAAAAAAAGATAAGATGTGAGTATTCTTATTCTTCAACTTCGTACTTTGTAGGCGCCGCATTTTCGTGAATAGTGCAGCTTCAATCTCTTTTTTCAATATTGATATTGATTTGTCTTTTTATTTTGGGTACATATTGATCTGTCTTCTTAAAATATACTTTTGACTTAATTATGTACTCCCTCCGGTCCTATTTATAAGCAACAAAAAAAAAATCCACATAGTTTAAGAAATGTAGTTAAACTAGATAAAATGCATTAAATTTGTCTTGAATCAAAATAAACTTCCAAAATTACCCTTTGTTATTAGTGTTGGAAAGTGGGAAAGAGAGAGAATAATTAATGAGACACATTTTACAAGTTAGAATTAATAAGGGCATCATTGGAAAAAATTAATTAATATAGCTCAAACTTTCATTTGGTTCTTATAAAAAGGACCAAAATTTTTCTTATCTTTCATGCTTATAAATAGGACCGGAGGGAGTATCATCTAAATTCTAAAGTCTAGGAGCACTTATCAGTTATCACAATTAGAAATTTTTTTATAACATTCGCTTTTTTTTGTACCGGGAAAATTTGTATACATATTTTTGTGAAATATAAAAAGTAACAAGCTTTCTTCCTTGCTGATATCTTATTTTCTAATTTTATCAAACATACCTTCAATTTGTGTATTTTAACCGATTTAAGAAAATAACCTATAAATACAATGACATTGTGATTAAGCTTTGGGTATAAGGAATTTATTTTCTCTGAGGTAAAATGTGTGTGGATTCTGTGCAGACTTTGAAAGCTCATCTTGATAAGGGCAAGAAGCTTCCTATACCTGATGGAGTTCTCATCAATGGTCGCGGACCTAATGGAGTATCTTTCAATGTAGAACAAGGTAATGCTTATGCTTAAGCTCCCCATCTATTACATTGTGTATTCATTAAGAAAAAAGAAATGTTGTGGTCATACAAGTGGAGTTTAATTTCACACAAATAATCAATCTTACTTATTATTTCTACAACAGGGAAGACTTACAGGCTTAGAATATCAAATGTGGGGTTGCAACATTCCCTTAACTTTCGCATCCAAAACCACAAAATGAAGCTAGTAGAAGTGGAAGGAACACACACTCTTCAAACTACTTACTCTTCACTTGATGTTCATGTGGGGCAATCTTATTCAGTACTAGTTACTGCAGATCAACCTGCTCAAGACTACTACATTGTGGCTTCCACACGATTCTCCTCTAAGATTCTCACCACCACTGGAATACTTCACTATAGCAACTCTGCAGGCCCAGTTAAAGGCCCGCCACCTGGGGGGCCTACAATTCAAATTGATTGGTCTTTGAACCAGGCCCGCTCGATCAGGTATTTTTAATTCTAACTACTTTGCTTTTGTCCAAAAAGAAATTGCTAGCTACTCTGTACTCCATGGTCAGGCCTGTCAAAATAGGCTCCGTCTCGTGAGCTAGCTTGGTTCAACTCCCTTTTTGGGTGGGTTGGGTTGGAAAAATAAATGTTCATGTTCATGTGAGTTTTGTTAGCTCAGCTCACCTAACTCAGTGGACTAAACAGGTCGGAACCGAAGTGAGTCGAGTTAGCTCAAGTAGTCTAAATTATCTTGTTCTAACTGTATTTGACTTTGAACCATCTAAGAGATTAAATATATCAACTGTATTTGATCCTTCAAAGTCAAATCTGAATATCTTAGTCCTTCCAATCGAACTAGTCTCTGCATGTTATTTCATTCCATCATTCATATTGACTATTGAGTGGTTAAAATCTTGACTAATCAATTTGTTGGCAATCTTCTTCTTTTTAATATTTTAATGTCATAGTTTTTAAGTTGCTTGTATAACCATTTCGTGCACTATATTAAATAAGGTTATACTACATAATTTCAGGACTAACCTTACAGCAAGTGGACCAAGACCGAACCCACAAGGTTCCTACCATTATGGTCTGATCAACACAACCAAGACCATCATATTGGCCAGTTCACCTGGCCAAGTAAATGGCAAACAAAGATATGCAATTAACAGCGTGTCTTATGTTGCCCCAGACACTCCTCTTAAGCTCGCCGACTACTTCAAAATTTCTGGTGTTTTCCGCACCGGAAGCATATCTGAGAGACCCACTGGTGGTGGCATTTACCTTGATACTTCTGTGATGCAAGCTGACTTCAGATCTTTTGTCGAGATTGTGTTCCAAAATAATGAGAACATCGTCCAGAGCTATCATCTCGATGGCTACTCTTTCTTTGTTGTTGGGTAAGCACATGTAACTTAGCATATTGCTTGAATTGAAGTGCACTTAGTGTCATCAATAAATATCACATATATATTTAGTAGCTAAATGATAGCATGTTACTAGTAAAGTAATTTGAGGAATTCTAGCAAGGCTATCTTTAACACTTTTTTTCCAATATACTATTTTCTATTGATTAAAATTTATATGGAGTTCACTAAATTATACGGGTGCACTTACAATTGAGTGGGTTTTGCTCTTTAAAACTTGTTTGGATTAATTTCTCTTGGAACCAATTCTGGCACCTAGAAGCTACTCGTTGCATGGGTAGAAGCTTCTGTAAATAACTTCTGGTTGTCAAAATTGATTTTGAGAAAGAGAAGCTCATCCAAATATGCTATACAAAATCTTCTCAAATTATTTTTTACTTTAAAATCCATTATAGAAGGATTTCCAAACATGTGTTTGAATATGAATTTCAATCTCTAAATGAATTTCAATATTGCGTTTTTATCAATTTTTATTTATCTTTAACCCTTTTAGTTTTCTTTAAACAATCATTATTTATGAGGCATTTGTAACAACTTTTTTCACTTTAGTCGAAAAGTATCATCCAATAATACCACTAGATTTTTGTGTTTGGCTTTCTAAAATTGGTCACTTGTTGGCACAAAACTAATGATTCAATTGTATATGTAGTATGGATGGAGGAACATGGACAGCTTCTAGCAGGAACCAATACAATCTCCGAGATGCAGTTGCGCGTTGTACCACTCAGGTGAGAATTAGTATATGTTTAGAAATCAGGAAGAAGCTTTGGTTTAGATTTTCAGAATTGATTCTCACTAAAGAGAAGCTATCTAAACATGCTATCAATTTATAGTCCTTGGCCCTCTTGTTTTGTGGCCTAGCCATATAGTTAGGTTAGAACTCATGTAGCCTTTGATTCTTGATTTTGTTCAGGTATATCCTTACTCATGGACTGCTATTTATGTTGCCCTTGACAACGTGGGAATGTGGAACTTGAGGACTGAGTTTTGGGCTCGACAATACCTCGGCCAACAGTTTTATTTGCGCGTCTACACAGCATCAACCTCAATCAGAGACGAGTTTCCTGTTCCGAAGAATGCGCTTCTCTGTGGCAGGGCAAGTGGGAGACACAAGCGACCACTTTGAGCTAGCAAGGGTTTAAAAGATTCACACGTTTCAGAAGGGATTCTGGTTTTAGAATATGATCAGTAGTTAATTTTTCTGCTGCTAGTTTTATTGTTGAGTGTTTTCATTTATCTCTGAAGAACATGTATGATTTTCTCTAAATGACCCCAGCTCGAGGTCACATTCTTTTCCAGAGAAAAAAAGGAAGAAAAAAAAAAGAGAAACAGCCAGCATACTATATTCCCTTTGTATTATCTCGACTTTTACTAGAATTATTATTATTATAAAGTAAGGTGATGCTGAGTGTGAAATTGTGAAATTTGGCATTTGGTAATTTGGGTAAGCAGGGTCTATGATTCATTTGCTGTATGGAATGCAGAGCATTAATATAAATTGTTATAGCTATATCCATATTGTTAATTCTGCAAGGTTTTGACAGCACAAACACTGCAAGATTCTGAAATATATTCTGAAACTTAATGTAGAGATCGGTTGGAAGTTTAGAGGTCTATATTGTGTAAAAATGGGATCCATATATAAACTGTATAACATATAAGAAAAATTAGATAATTAATTTTCTATTGTTTTGGGTGAGAATATGATTTAAGTTTCCATTTTTTTTCAAAAGACAGATTAGTTTAAGAGCTAAGCTCAAGTTAAACAGCCTTTACAAACTTGGGGAATTAATCCGAATTATAAGAGTAATACAACTTAGCACTAAAAATACACATTAAAGCATGCTAGTTTATTCATGGAGAACTCTCACAAAATAGACAAGAAAAACCCTCTAAAAATGGTTATGAGATCCAATGGGGAGAAAAATCCATCTTTCACCTTTGTCCCTTGGGGGTAGGGAGATGTTGGATTTTTCTATTTCCTGTGTTTGCTAAGGTTTTGTACTTTTGTTTGTTGAGCATTTGAAGTTTACTCTTATAGCATGGAATAAAATATGTCGTCTATCCTCATACTTCTTTAGCCTTTTAATGACAATGCAACATTAAAATGGTTAACAAGAGACAAAATCAATTTTTTTAGGGATTCTCTAATTCACTTTAGGTGATTAATGTAGTTAAATATATTAAATAAAAAGTAATGATAGATAGACATACATTTTTTTTACGGACATTCATTATACATACAATTTTGTAGTAGGTTTTATCTTCTTACAAAATTTTGTAGCAGTTAAAAACCATCACAAAATCGTATGTCTAAAGAGTGTCTGCACAAGTTAAATGTCTATTAATCATTTTCCTTAATACACAAATTATATAATAATGATTTTCCCTCTATGGAAATAACAAATTTGCATTAAAAATATTGCATTAAAAATATTTTTTTTTATCTTGCATTAAAAATACTAATCCCTTCTTTTGTGCAAATAAAAAATATTCATATTTATATATGATTTAATGCAATCACTAGCTAGTTTCCTAGGCTTGGGTGGAGGCTTCGGAGGAACATAATCCTGATCGCCCTGAAGACAGAACAGATAGTGTTCTCTTTTTTCACGTAATTTAAGAACTGTACCTTATCTTTCTTTGTCTCAATCAAATTATCGATTTACTTTGATCTTCAGCATAGTGCTAGATGGCGGATACACCAGAGTTCGACCCTGCCCTTGCGCTTTCTCACAAATTCCCTGATGTATGTATCTTTCTCTCTCTATTTCTCTTTTTTGTTTTTTGTAGACAAACTGTTTGTAGAATAATTGGTGGTGGATTTTATTTTTAATTGAATTCTGAACTTCTGTTATTGTTTTGATTGCATAATATGGACTGCAGACCACCTACTCATATACTGAAAGGTATGATCTTCTTATGCCACACTTTCAATTCTCCCTTATCTAATTTCATGAAAGGAAAAATTTGTTGGATAAGTAATCATGCTTAAAATACATGTTTAACAGAGATTCAGCACTTTATGCCTTAGGCATAGGGGCATGTGCTTCCAACGCTGTCGATGCCGATGAGCTTAAATTTGTTTACCATGAAGATGGTCAGGAGAGTATCAAGGTATTGTTTGTTTACCATCAGAAATCAATCAGGATATTGTTATTTTTAAGGTATTCTTGGTAAATGTTCTGTGTAACACAATTTGCTTCAACCATTACTTTTATAGTACCAGGATATTGCTAGGAATTCATTTATTTTGAGGCAGTCCCTGTTGACATAGAATAGTTCATTTGTCTCTTTATAGGTTTTGCCTACATTTGCTGCTATAATTGCACTTGGATCTGCAGCATTCGATCTCCCTGGCTTGCAGTGAGTACTGCTCACTACTTTCAATATGTTTGTGCTAATACTTTGTGTATTGTTAATTAAGGTGCAGTTGAACCCATCTAGTTGTTTATATGATCTCCGTAGCTTTTATTTTATGGGTGAATGTATACTTCTTTACTATTTTCACTCCATCTGCTGTCATGTTAGTCTTACTTTTCTTTCGCTTCTAATTCTTAACCAAAGGTAGAAATTTGTGGATGCCAGATTTGATCCACGCCTTCTGCTGCATGGTCAACAATACATAGAGCTGTACAAACCATTTCCTTCGAGCTGTCATGTAAGGTTTATAATCAATATTTGGCGAACTGGGTGTTTCCATTGAATTGTTAGTTAAACTAGTGTTTTGTGGTTCCAATTTTAGCTCACTACACCAACATGTCAGATGAAATTCGCAAGAAAATCAAATTAAGTATAGATCAACATATGTGAATGAAATTTTACTCAAGGGAGACATGCCATCTTCAGTGAATGAGGAATCCTTTATGAAATCCAAGCATCTGACATGTATTTCATGCCTATGTGGAATAGCCATGTATTTGCTCCATGGCATTTTCATTCAGATGTCACTTTGAGAACTGAGAAAAATTATTGTAAAATCACATTTATTTGAGAAGAATGGGCTGTTAATTTGTTCTTAAATTGTGGATAGAATAGAATGACCTAATCAGTTTTATAAAGAGATAACTACCTTGCACAAGATACCCCCCCTCCCCCCAAAAAAAGTAAAGAATATGTCTCCCTGCCCTTACAATTATAATAGTCTGAAATAGTTCATTGTGATTTTCATCAGCCTGTTAAGGTTAATTTCTACTATTGTGATTTTCTCTCTTATTCTTCATTGATAAGCTCATGATATACTATTGTTGTTACAGATTCACAATAAAGTCAGTCTTGCAGGATTACATGATAAAGGTTGAATTGCAAAAACAGTTTCTGCTTAATGATCTGTTGTGCATTTGTTTGCTGTAAAGTTTGACTATCACAGATTTGCAAAATGGATATCTTATTTATGTACATTTTTAAATCCCCCCCCCCCTCCCCCCCTTTACTCATATATTCTGCTTCTTAATGGGATATTGCTTTAATTCCAGGTAAAGCAGCAATTTTGGAGGTTGAAACAAAAAGTTATGAGAAAGAATCTGGTGATTTATTATGCATGAACAGGTACAACTGAAAACATTCTTTTAATGGTTTGTTTCCACCATCACACTCAAATAGTAAGTTGCTGCAGGTCCACTGTCTATCTACGGGGTGCTGGTGGCTTCTCAAACTCGTCTAAACCATTTTCTTACTCAAACTACCCCTTGAACCAGACTTCAGCTGTAAAAATTCCTGATAGTAAACCCTTTTCAGTGTTTGAAGATCATACCCAAGCATCTCAGGCATGTTATAATTATTCAATATTGTTTGAAATGTAGATTACATTATGTGTGATCCCCCCCCCTCCCCCCCCCCCCCCCCAATTTTTTTTATGTACTTTATTAATTTTCAGTCTTTAGCCTTGTATTTTAGATATTGGTTGTCCACTGTCTTGGACTATAACAGTCATCCATGAAATCTATTTTTGTCAACTAAAAAAAATTAACTGTTCAGGAAGTAATGTGGCATTTATTTTTTCCCCTTATGGTCATTGATATGCTTAATCTGCTACCATTATATTTGTCTTCCAACTTTGAAAGAAACATGTCTTGAGCTCTAGTTATTGCAGTAAAGCAATAAAGTGACCAGTAGGTTGATCTTGTAGAACAAGTTGAAGTATTTTCAAATGGTCCAACTTATACCAAATGATTTTGAAAAAGTAATTCCTTTGTTCCAATAGTTACATTGTTAAAAAAGAAATTCATGCAATTTCTGCTAGTAAGATTCTTTTCCCTTGGTTTTGGTGGCTTGCCTATTTAGTTAATAACTTATACTGGTGATTATTGTGTCGGCGCTTTATATCACTACTATATCGATGAAAACATTTCTATAAATGAATTTATGCAAGAAATCAATGCTAATTACATTGGTTTCAGGATCTTTACCTTTGCTTAGACACTTCATGACTATGGTTTCGTTAGTAGTTTAATTACACACTATTTCATCTACATGGGCACCAAGCCACCAACAGTTTGTCTGTCAAAACAGTTTTTAATCTTTCCCCCTTTTTTTTCCTAGCTCCTCTAAGTATTATACTAATTTTGTAGTTCAAGTTGTCATTGAGAACTTCTGATATGCTACTTTATGAATTTCTATACAGTTTCTGAATGTCTCCTCCTTTTGGCAGGCGTTGCTCTATAGGCTATCGGGTGACTACAATCCTCTTCATTCTGATCCCATGATTGCAAAGGTTGCTGGGTTAGTACTCTCATCCTGCTTTCTGATGAAACTCCAACTAGATTCCCTTTCCCCCCATTCAAAGATGTATTCATGTATGCTTGTTGAATTAGGTGAAAGAGAATTTTCCCTCTTATCAGCCATGAAGCTTTTTTTGTTTGAAGGAAGAAAAGAGGATTGGTCATATGAATTAAACAATTGAATTGGTGGTTACTAAGCATTTTAAGATTTTAAGCCATCAGGGATACATCTTGTGACTATACTTTTTGCAGTCATTTGTGTCATTGTGTGGCTAATCTAATGTTGTTTTTAACTTGTTGCCAAAGATTCTCGCAACCAATATTGCATGGGCTATGCACACTAGGATTTGCAGTTAGGGCAATCATCAAGAACATATGTAAAGGAGATCCCGACATGATAAAAAGCATAGCGGGGCGTTTTCTTCTTCATGTGTACCCGGGTGAAACTCTAGTTACTGAGATGTGGCTTGAAGGTTTGAGGTAGACTCACTTCAAACACAATTTTGTTATGTAAAGCATTAATCATTGAGTTTTCTGGCTTTCTATTCAAATGCTTGAGAAGATGGTGATTAAAAATTGAAATTTTGCAGGGTTATTTATCGGACTATGGTCAAAGAACGCAAGCGGACTGTCCTTTCTGGCTATGTTGATCTGCGTGGTTTGACTTCATCACTGTGAAGGAGTTCAATTGCATGTAATGCTAGTTCGAATTTTTTTGCACAGGGTTTGCTATTAAGCTAACTGTGTATTCAATAATCGAATTTTTTTGCACAGGGTTTGCTATTAAGCTAACTGTGTATTCAATAATAAGGCCCCGTTTGGAAGAGCTTATTTGAGCTTATCTGATAGCATAAGCTCTTATGCCAATGTTTGGGAGAGCTTATGCAAACAGCTTATGGCCTGCCATAAGCTGTTTTGAGCTTATTTTCAAAACTATTCAGGATAACTTATGAAAAAGAGCTTATGCTTATATATAGCTTATTTTCAATTTATTTCAATAAAAAATTTAAAATAGCTTATACATAAGCGCTTAATTAAGCTGTGTTTTTAAACGGGGCCTAAATTAATAATGATTAAACGCATTTGAGCTGAATTACAATGTTTCATAAATGTTCTTTTTTTTTTTAAAATTACTATACTTAAGTGCATGTTTGGTTGCATTATTTGCAAAAAATCCAAGACACGGTGATATCTAGAAGTTAAGAGTTGTAGCTTCTGATAATAATTGATTCTAGAAATTGTCATGGTGGAATTAAATACACTACAAATAGAGTATTATAAGTCAAAGCGGACCTCTAGTTTAACTTTATCCTATCCAACTTTATCCTATATGAAGGATGTATTTTGACTTTTGTTTAACTTTATCATATCCAACCTTATCCAATATTCTTACTCAAAAAAAAAAAAAAAAACTTTATCCAATATTCCTATATGAAGGATATTCTTTGGCACGACCGAAGCTTCTCCCCATATTTTGGATTAGCTTATTTCTTTCTCAGAAATAATTTTGGCACCTTATTCATATAAATTTATTCCCGTACTTAATTGCAAAAGCATTTCCAAAAATGCTATCATATTTGGATCAATTTATTTCCCTCAAAATCAATTCAAAACCCTTATAATTAATTCAAATCCCATAAGCTATTCACATAAACTTCTACTAAAACTTATTCTAGCTTTTACAAAATCACAATTTAATAAATGCTTAACAACTTACTCAGATTTCAATACTTTGGATATCATACCCCAAGGATACCATGTCAATTCCAATCATCCGTTAACCTAATGTAAATGGATGTTAAAAAACACTTCAAGGAAAAAAGTACATAACTCTTCTAATAGAACGGGATGAAAGTCCTCTCAGATTTCATTCAATTGATTTTTTTGTTACATCGGAAAATAGATTTCATTCAATTGATATCTAAATATACTTAAATATCAATGTTTTTAAACGAACATTAAAATATTGTAAACCGAATTCAAAATAAAAAACAATTCAGTTGGGACTGGAGCATGGAAACTTGACAAGCTAACCCTCACTTCCCTAACTCTCATGTTCAAGATATTTTCTTCATAAAAGTGGAGAAAAGATAATAAAACAGTTCACAGGCATTGTCTGAAAGGAAATTATTCCATTATGATCTCAACCTTGCGGATCAGTGGTCTTTATTCAATCCAATGCACTTGTAACATTTTAGCCATGAAACCATACCGGTCAGCAGCTTCATCGATCTGACAAATAAATGTTCAACGTGAGATACAACATAGAAAAGGGAGAAAAGGGGAAAACAGCCTGAATTTTTACCAATTTCTGTGTTGGACGACCCGCTCCATGTCCAGCCTTGCAGTCAATGCGACCAATTATAGGATTCGTCTGGGGACTTTTCTCCAAGCTACTACAAAGGACATACTGCAAGGTCTGCCAACAAATGGATGTGTTAAAAGAGATAAAGAAAAACAGGTGGGACTGTGATAAAGTGAGTGACAGCCACCCCAATATGCAACAACAATTTGTTAATTTTAATTAATTTAGTTTATAAACACTCAAAGCATATGATTGGATCAGCTTCTCTTTCATCAGAATTAATTCTGAGACCTAGAAGCTAGTCACAGAAGCTTCTTGCCACAATTGATTATGGCTGCATAATCAGTTGTAGAAGAGTTTCCAAATATGCACTTATTCTTTATCTAGCAACATAATTCAGTATATAAAAGTCCAATTGTGTCTTCAATCTATATTTACTATTTATGTGCAGCAGACTAACCGCCAATAGCTTCAATGAGTGCAGTGGCACAACCCGATCATCATGATCAGCTGTCAACAACATGGTTGATGGGTACTGAATTGACTGCTCAGGATGCTGCTCCCATGGTCGCCGGACATTGTGTAGTGGTGAGTACCTAGAACAGTGGATCATAGAAACGTCATAGTTCCAACACACACACAAAAGTTGCATATCCAGACAGTAGGAAAGGACAGGAGTCTGGGTTTCAAAACATGGTGGAGAAACAATAGGATGAAAACAGATATATTATAATTATTTACTTTTTTCTTACCAGAATATTGTGAGTTAACACCAACCTAAAAACCCCCCAACAGAATTATACAGAATTGTAACGAAGTGTATACTACCAAGATAGTTTCAGCTTCAGGATTAAAGCACAATTAGCTGTATATTCATCTCAGCAAGTAACTAGACAGGATACTCATTCATTGCCAAGTCTCAGAGTCGAAATGTTAAGCCATATATGACCAAACTACTGATTTTTAAGGTTTGTTATCATTATTTTTATATTTATAGAGTTCCTTATTCTTTCCCATTATATTGATAAATAATAATTTATCAAATGACACTACCTCCTGCATAAATATGACAATAACTCCTCATCAAACCAGATGGAGCATATGGTGTGAAGTTTATGGACTTCCAGGGAAAGAAAACAAAAATCAAATGTGTATGAAATCAAGGACCAAGGGTGGCGATAGTACAATAGTCAAACAAAGAGATTGTCTCACAGATTTTAAGATGTAAGAAATTATTTTGAGCTGGGTAGTATATAAGTATTACCTCATTCTCTGTCCATTATGCAACTATGAGAAATCTACCCATGTTAAGTATTTATAAAATATGGCTTCCAATCCATTATAGCCCATTTAAATTGTCCAAAACTGACCATACCACCATCACTTACTAGTAATTTTAAGCAGTTTGACACTAATATAAATAAAACAAAATAATGTAATTACATATATAAATTTATCCTTGATAATTTCAAGATAGGATAAACCTCACTCACTTGATTAGCCAATGAAACTCTTCCTCCTTATCTGAACAACCATAATCCGAGGTCCAAGCATGACCTGAATAACAATTAAAATTCAATATTTGACACTAATAAGCAAATTGCTAGATGTAGCAGATCTAAACAAACCTATGGTAAATTTGTGGAACCGTAGCATATCCATAACACCAACATGAGCTAGTGCACAGCCAAAGAGATCAGGTCTCTGTACAGAGAAAGGGGGAAGCAGAAACCAAGAATAAGCATGAGCTATTGAATGGAAAGTTTGGCCAAAAAATGAAAACACAAAGCAAATGAATCAGACCTGATTTATACAAGCGCCAACAAGAAGTCCACCATTGCTTCCACCTTCAATGCATAACTTTCTGGGTTGGGTATAACCAGTAGATATAAGGTACTCAGCTGCAGAAATGAAGTCATCAAAGCAATTCTGCTTTTTAGCAAGGGAGCCTGCTTTATGCCATTCCTCCCCATATTCTCCACCACCACGAATATTTGCTATGCAGTAAGCAACACCTAAATGTTTTGCGAGTACAATGCGACTAACACTAAAAGATGGTGTAATATTAATGTTAAAACCACCATATCCATATAACAAACAAGGGTGTGAGCCATCCAAAATAATATCCCTTCTGGCAACAATGAACATTGGGATCTTGGTACCATCTTTACTAGGGACAAAAACCTGAAATGTGGAAATTACATCAAAGAATGAAACAACCAAGTCGCTAACAATAAGAATATAGACTCCAAGAGATAGCACACTGTACTCATACAGAATAATGGAATTTGAAACTACCTAATTAATGATGTGATAACTTTGTAGCACCAAAGAATACTTTTTTTTTACCTGATTAACATGAAATTCAGAGCGATCAAACCCAGGGACAACAATTTCACGAAATATCTTCATATCAGGAACCTCTGTTCCCAGATTGCACTGATAAATGATACCAGGGGATAGAAAGCTAGTAAAGCTAATGAAAACCACACTATCTTCACGCCGTGCAGAAATTCCTGAAACTGTGCCAATGTCAATTGGTAATTGATGAAGTAAAGAACCTGTTTTTAAGTCTCGTACTTGTAGAACATTCTTCACATCACTCAAGTAACTCAATATCAATTGGTTATCATTTACAGCGCATGCCGATTCAAGTACATCTTTTTCAGACTCCTGGACAACATCAGCCCAAGCAGTTGGTTCTTTCAAATCTACTCGGACTAGTTTATATTTTGGAGCATCTTTATTAGTTAAAAATGTAAATACAGTATCATCATTTGCAATGACTTCATACTGTGCCTCAAATTTATCAATAAGCTTGACAAATGGGAGGAGGGCGTTTTCATTCCGAAAGCTTTCCAATCCGTTAGGAAGTTTAGAAAAGTCACAGTAATAAAGTTTGTTCACTGGATCGCACCCTTCTCCAATATGGAGGAGGAGATACTGCATAAACAATATAAATAGACTCAGATTCGTGCAAATTTTAAAATCATATGAAAAATTTCATCGTAGCTTAGTCAACTATTGCACTTGTAAAAGAAAAATCAGAGTATACTCACTAGTCACTGCCACTCCTTGACTTACAAAGTCATGAATTTAACCATATTTTCAACAAACTTCTGTGATGCTATGTGAAGAATGTAACGTCTCACAGCAGTAGATATATCATAATTTACATAACCATGAGTTGCTTAGCTTAATCAGATTTTTAGCAACAGTCTGCAAAAGCCTTAGAGTAGAGCTCCAGGTTTTATGGGAAGAAAGCTTTGATTGAGCAGAAACATTTTATCAATAATACTCCATATAATATTCAGCAAATTATCCAAACTATAATGATAAAATAAAAATTGTGCAAAGCAATATGGTAGAGATCCAGGTTTTCCGTAGAAATAGGATGCATTCAAAAAACATATTGAAGGCAGAGCATAAAATAGTGAAACATTAGTAAAATTGACATCAGTGAAGTTTCTAAAAGCACAAAGACAACAGTTGCACATTTTCTTATTTCATCTTTGGATTTGTTTGCAAGGTCTCCAAACCACATTTGAGAAAAAAACTTGTGCCTTGTAGCTTTTGCCCAAATGTGGTTTGGAGGGTTGCAACCAAAACCCAAGCATGTACTATTCTGTGTGCACATAAAAGTATTCAGATATTGTCAGATAATAATTAAGCAATGATAAGAAGGAAAGTACCTTCCCATCATCAGTAACACTTCCTCCAAACAGAAATTTTGGGTTTTCAGGATCTCTCCAGCACAAAATATCTTCTGATTGATCTGTACCCAGAAAATGATAATAGAGCTCATGATAAAGGTTAGTGTTCGTCTCAGTCCCAGCATCTACTATTTCTCCATCTCTACAGTTTAAAAGAAGAGTAATTAGTTCAAAATTTAAATCAACGGAACATGAAACTGATGCAACCATCACCACCATTATTAAGTTATCTAAATGATCTCCAATTCTCCATTGAAATTGTACCACTTCAAATCACTAAGACCAGAACTATCAAATTCAAGACCATGCACACTATATTTATACTTTGCTGATTTTTTAGTCAAATAGCAATTGTAAACTAGAATAACAAGCTCCAAATTACTATCTTCCCAACCCACTCAATAGACTTTGCTATTCCTCTATCACAGATGAGTTAGACATTCAAAAACCTCTGTTGGTCAGAAACAAAATCCTATATTTTCTGGAAGGAATGTGAACTTAGGATATCACTTACTTGGGTGTGGGATAGCGGCTATAAAAGAAACCTTTGCTATCATGTGTCCAACTAATACCGGAAAACTTGACCTGAAAAATGCATTTACAACCATCAATGACTCTTCAGTACGACCGTTTTTTCATTTCAGGTAAAGGCACGCAAACTGTTAACACTTGCTCACCCATGATAAAGTATCAGGCACAACATTCTTGTCCTCAACATGCATTACTTTTATAGTCACCCAATCACTCCCACTTGAACTAAGCGCATAAGCCAAGTACTTCGCATCTTCGCTCACGGACAATGTGCTCAGCGCAACGGTCCCGTCTTCACTTAATGCATTCGGATCAAGCAAAACCTCTGCCTGTCCCTCCAAACTGTCCTGAAAAGATAGTACACACGCCACACGATCAAATACAAGTTTAATTTCACCATTTGCCCTAAATCTAAGACATGTTTAACTTCTACCTTCTATTCACAAGTGATTCTAAAGCATTTCAAAGTAAACCTAAACACGCTATAAAGCTCAAATCAAAACTAAACAAACAAGCAAGCAAAGCATTCAACCAAACCTGCACATAGAGGACGCTTTGTGGCTGAAGCCCGGTGTTGTGGAAGTAAAAGTACTTATCGGCTCGCCGGAAAGGAGCTTCATAACGAGGATGATCAAATAGCTTGGTGATTTTCTCACTCAGCTTCGTTCTAGTCTCGCATTTTTCAAGTACAGTATTCGTCAATTGAACCTGTTTCTCTACAAACCCTTTCACTTCTTCCGCATCAGGATCCTCAAGCCTTCAACAAGAAAAACACAATCATCAAAATCAGATTTCGCTCTATGTGGATTTGAGCAGCAACAACAACAACAAGAACAATTGAATTGAATTGAATTTCTGTACCATCGATAAGGGTCGGCGATCTTGACGCCATGGTAGTCGTCGACGACAGAGTCGTCTCTGCGTGCAGATGGATATTGCAGAGGTCCATCTAGGGCACTGAGGGAACCCATGCTTCTGCTATTCGAATTCCACGAGGGAAGGAGAAGGAAACAATGAAAAATGAAAGCCAAAAATGAAATGTAAATGTTAGATTAAATAGTAGATTGGTAGCTATTAAATTTGAAAGAGGTTGAAATTGAAATTGAAATTACTGTAAAAGTCAATAATTAAATAGTTAGTTACACTCGTTATGAGCCACTGATTTATATATAAATTATTAAATCTAACGGTTTCAAATTTTAAGCAATTGGTGGATCACGTGGATTCTCTGAGAACGTGACCTAAAGACGCTGAGGATTACCGGGATGCGCAGAAACTCTGGTGTCGGAGATGGCGGCAGCCACCGCCGGCAGGGGTGAGGAAATTAAATGTGGAAGCGGCGGCGAAAGGTGTAATAGGCTGGGGGAATGGGATGGTTTTTCGCGACTTCCAGTTCGGTGGAGATGCTAAGGATGCGGCGGCTTCGAAATTGCGTTTGGACCTGGAGGTTGTTTTTGCTGAGGCTATGGGGGTGAAGAAAGAGTTGAAGATGGCACTAGATAAAGGTTTTTTGAACCTGTGTGTTGAGGTGGATAGTGAGGAAGTGGTGAGAGCCATAGAGGGAATTGATTTGCATTACTCTTTAGCTATCTTTGGTAGCTCCAGACATTAGAGTTTTGTTTGGTTAAGGAGAGAAAGAGAGGAAAGAAAATTTGAGAATAGAGAATACTAGTATTTTTTTTACCCGTGCGTTGTACGGGGAATATGTTTATTGTATTTGATACATCAATCATATTTTAAAGGCTTAATACATCAGAAGGCCCCTGGAATTGTAAAGGGAATCAATTTCAGGGCCTGAAAAATTTTCGCATCAAATTGGGTCCCTAAATTTTTTTTTTTAATTCAATTAAGGACAAAGTGGTCCAGCAGATGATGTGGCTCGAACTTTAGCCTACTCAGCTTTTCCACGTGCCATTTCTAATTTTTTTTAATTGAAAATTTTGAAAACTTAAATTTTTTATTCCAAATCATAAATTAACAAAAAAAAAACCCAACCCCCACCCCACCAGGAAACTCAACCCGACACCACCCTCAACCCTAACCCTCCACCAACCCGCAGCTTCAACCCTTATGATCCCTCCCTCTCCACCATTATCAACACCTCCTCCTTCTCCACCACCACAAAATCGAAAGAGACAAGTTTTGGGTCGTTCTCCACCCCTCCCATTCAGCCACCGTCCACTGAGAGCTACTACTAGCAACCCACACCCCACTTTCATTTTCCACTGAGAAGCACGAAGCGAAGCCCCTCTCACCGTCTTTGAAATCTGAATCTGAATCAGAGAGAAACAGAGAGAGAGAG
Source organism: Lotus japonicus (assembly GCF_012489685.1). Lineage (NCBI taxonomy): Eukaryota > Viridiplantae > Streptophyta > Magnoliopsida > Fabales > Fabaceae > Lotus > Lotus japonicus. Next base: position 92,842,019 of record NC_080041.1, on the reverse strand, counting down.
AGAGAGAGAGAGAGAGAGAGAGAGAGAGGAAACTCTTGTTTCTGCATTTTGTCAAATTCATGGATCCCACAACCAAAATAATAGCAGCAAACGAAAGGGGAATCGGTGGGGGTGGTGGTGGTGGTATGAGGTAGAGCGGAACAGACTCAGATGATGGCGCCATTTCCCTCTTCTATCTCTTGTCCTCCATCTGGGTTGCAGGTGGGGTGGGGTGGGTTGTGATGGGTTCTGGGTGGGGGTGGTTTCTGTCGTGGGTTGCAGGTGAGGGTGGGGTGGGTTACGAGGTGGGTGAGTTTCTGGGTGAGATGTTGAAGATGATGACAAGGTGAGCTGGGTGCTGGGTTTTGGTGGTGCTTCTTCTTGCCTAGATCTGATCGCAAGGTTGTCCCTCTCCTCTTCCTCTTCTTCATCTTCTCTTTGTGGGCTCAGTTTCTGGGTGGGGTTGGGGGTGAGGGTGGGGTGGGTTGCGATTGGTGGGGGTGGGTTTCCGGTTGGGGGTGAGGGTGGCGTGGGTTGCGGTGGGTTTCTGGGTTGGTGATATGGTGTTGAAGATTAGATTTTTAAATTAGGTTTATTAGATTATTAGGTTGTTTAGTTTAGGATTATTAGATTAGGTTTTTATTAAGTTTTTTAAATTTTTTTCTGATTATTTTGTTGACTTGGAATTAAAAATTATTTTTGTAATTAAAAAAAAACTTATAAAAGCCAGGTGTCACTGATGACTAGGACAAAATTGAGATTTGGCCTTAATTGAATTAAAAAAAAATTCTTAGGGACCCAATTTGATGCGAAAATTTTACAGGCCCTGAAACTGATTCCCTTTACAATTTCAGGGGCCTTCTGATGTATTAAGCCTATTTTAAATTATAAAAAAATTTAAGATACTAAAAATGTAAGCAAAATCATAATGAAGCAGATGATAAACACATATTAATCATGGAAAAAAAAGAATGTGTCTATTGTATTTAATACATCGATCAATATTTTAAATTATAAAAAATTTAACATACTAAGAATGTAAAAACAATTATATTAAAGCAGATGATAAACACATATTAATCATGAGAAAAAAAGAATGTGATAGTAGCACAAATTATGGTTGTGAAAGATAAATCATAAAATATGACATCATTTTGTTTATTTGGAGTCATAAAATAGCAATATATCAGACTTTGTACAAAATTTACGAACCTTAAACAGACAAAAATAATTTTGCATAGATTTCAAATTAGTCATCATAGATTTGTTTTGACAATAAATTTTAGGTGCAGAAATTTCTCCTGTCCATTTATAACTGAATGCATTCGGTTGGTATCCCATTTGATTTTATTTAAAATTTAACATAATATCAATCAATTAGTTTAGAATATAATGATTGTTTAAAAAAATATAATGATACTTTTTATATAAAACAAAATCTCACGTTTACATATACATAAAGAAATTTCTAAAGTTGAAAAGAAGATTTTAATATTTTATGAAAAAGTTTCTCATATTTAAAATTTTTAAATTAGCCAACATAGATTGTTTTGGTAATAAATTTTTGGTGCAGAAATTTCTCCTCTCCATTTATAACTGAATGCATTTGGTTGGTATCTCATTTGATTGTATTTGTAATTTAACACAATATCAATCAATTAGTTTAGAGTATAATGATTGTTTAAAAAAAATATAATGATACTTTTTATATAAAACAATATGTCACGTTACATATGCATAAAAAATCTCTAAAGTTAAAAGGAAGATTTTAAAATTTTCAGTGTAACACGTGTCAAAATAGGAGAAGGATTTACTTATACATAGGTGGCAACACCTTGAAACATCATTACAACAAACATTGATCTTTGCATGCTATTTTTTGCCACCATTTATCAAGAAGTGTGGTCCTTTAGAGCTGTATAGTAGCCACCAACTGTATTTAGAATAACACATTTTATACTATTCTTGGTGTAGAACTCATGCTCCATTTGCAAATCCATCACATATCATCAATCATCGTCATGCTTCTTTGGTAGTTGGGAGCATCAATGTCTTTCTTTTACTCTACATCATTGGGAATGATCTTAAATTGTGCAAGATGATGCATCTGTTATAGAAAAAAAATACAAAACCAAATTGCAAACCAAGCAAGAGCTTACATTGCACATGTGAGATGGACAAAACAGATTGAGAGGAACAATGAAATAATGTTTAGATAGTGGAAAACAATTGAATTACAAAAAAAAAAGGTGAGCAGCAGACATGCAAGTCCATAAAACCCGGATAAGAGTTAATAATCTTTTTATACTAAGCAATCAGAATGTGTGAAGGCTATAATAAATTTCTTCCCTTACCTAAGATTGAGATGAGAAGTGATGTCCATAGAGCTCAGCAAAGTCCCTATCCTCATTATATGAACTAAGAACTGTTCATTCTGCCACCAATCTTATATCCTAACCCCATTCCACATCAGATCAAGAATTGCAGTAAAAAAATGGAGACGAAAAGGAGAATGAACCACATGCTGGAAAAGTTACTTATTTGATCAGATTCATAATTCTAAGATCCAAAATCAACACAAATCAGTAGCTATAAATTTATCAGCAAGAAATGAGATAGCAAGAGCAAAGGCCATAAATTGGTGAATGAAAATAAGGAAATTCTATATGATTCATTCTCCTTACCCACATTCCCTTTCCATTCAGCTCATTAACTGTGTTAAGGCTTGCTTCCCACTAAGCAAAAGTTCAAGTATTAGTTATGAAGCCAAACTAAATGTAACTTATGAGTTATAAAGATGCAGCTATGAGTACAACTAATACACATGGATGTGACAGGTATAAGGATGCAGTTCCCGGACCATAACCCCAAACATTCTTGAGCCAAATAGGAAACTGCCTGAAAATCAAATAGAATCAGACCTTTAGTTAAGCAAATTTAGAATTTTTACACATGTACTAATTGAAAAAAAAGCTTACACTATTGAGATAGTGAGCAAAATAAAAGAGACTATAGCTATGTCTAAAAGCGATTTACAATTGACAACAAAAAAAAGCTATTAATTAATAAGAAAAATAGCAAATCTGGAATTGAAAGCAATCATATGAATAAGTATATTACCTAAATCTCATTTCTTTAACTATGTCAAATTTGTTGGACGTCCGTTCTTCTGAAAGAGTTTCTCCGCCTTCATGATGCTGACATTGTAGATGAAGTTTTGGCAGCCAAAACTGAAAGACAATGATGCAATTAAATAAACTTGCAATGGGAAGGATAAAAGCATGTAAGTCTGCTATCAATTGGTCGATTAAGTACATTCAGAATAAGGGTTGCATAAGAGGAAGCATCACAGAAACCACCAACAAATACTAAAGCATATATGAAATTAAACAAAACAATCACAAAATAGGGAACAATGAACAAATTAAGAGAAAATTAAAGGCCATGGCTTTTAGGAATTGAATCAACACTACCAAATATAATGCTCACTAATTAGGTCAATCAAATTCAGCAACAAAAAATAACCTTTAGGAAGCGAAGCATAAACATTTATGCCAAACACTTACACAATTATCAACTTACACAATTATCAGCACCACATAAAGCAAGTTGCATACTCAAGTAATCTTCCTCATTTTTCCTCCATGCCAACCGGTTCACAGTAGAGACATGTAGGGCCTGTTTGTTAGAGAAGAGTTTGAGGAGAGGGAGATAGCCAAGAGAGAGATAGAAGAGAGTTGGAGTTACCTCCCTTGTTTGGTTCAACACAACCAGAGAAGAGAGAGACAAATATTGCGGGCCCCACGTTCTTTTTTCTCTCTTCGCAAATTGCGAAGAAATCCAACTGCAGCAGCTTTTTTTTTCTTTTTTATAGTTAACCTGTTTGTGGCGGTGCCACATCTCCACTAATTGACTTTTGGACCGCCACAAAGATTTAATATATATAAAAATGTCTTATCAACTTTTAAAAGTAATATTTTCTCACTCTTCCACCTCATTACTTCACATCTCTCTCTCATTTATCTCTATCATACCAAACAACATCTAAATTCACTTTATTTCTTACCTATTTCTCTCTACTCAACTTCTCTCTTCCCTACTCTCTCTTCTCTATCTCTCTCTTCTCTACCAAACGAAGCCGTAGGGGAGGAGATGACTGATGCAATATTAGTAAGGAGCAATTTACGTAAATCTTAGATAATTAAGGCAAATCTTTTAAGATTTTAATATTTTATGAAAAAGTTTCTCAGATTTAAAATTAAATTTAAAAAATTGGTTTCAAGATATGTTATGGAAATAAATTTTAGGTAAAGAAAAAGTTTATTTTTAGAGTATTAATTAAATTCTATTTTATTTTTATTTAATTTTCAAATTTTTATTTAATTAAGTATTTTATGAGTTTTTATTGTGATTTGGTAGTTTTATTAAGAGATTAATTTCTATGCACCGACGGTGTAAAAAGTTTTACACTATCATTCAATCACAACCTTCCATTTTCTATTTTATATATTATAAAATTCAAAATTAATTGTGAGCTAACAAAATGGAGGGATGTGATTGAATGATGGAGTAAAACTTATTTACACCGTTGGTGCATAGAAATTAATCTCTTTTATTAATTAATTTTTAAGGTATTTTTATTGAATTTTTAGTTTTTTAATCTTTTAAAATTTTAAAATTTTATGAAAAAAAATTTCAGATATTAATAATCTATTTAAATCATGATGAAATAAATTTAGTAATGAGTAATATATGTAAATCTTAGATAATTAGGACAAATCTTTTAAATCAAATCTAAAATTTAAAAAGGTACTAAATAAAGATAGATAAAAACTACAAAAATCTAGCAAATCATAATAAAAACTCATAAAATCTTGAATTAATTAAAAATCTGAAAATTCAATAAAAATTAATTAATACTCTAAAAATAAATAATAAGATAAAATCATGAAATAAACAACCTAAATCCTAATCAAATCTAAAATTTAAAAAGGTACTAAATAAATATAGATAAAAACTATCAAAATCTAGCAAATCATAAAAAAAAACTCATAAAATCTTGAATTAATTAAAAATCCGAAAATTCAATAAAAATACCATAAAAATTAGTTAATAGTCTAAAAATAAATAAAGATAAAATCAAGAAATAAACAACCTAAATCCTAATCAAATCTAAAATTTAAAAATGTATTTTTTATGAGAATTAACCTAAGAATGACACGTGAATATTTTTTTCTGAGAATGACACGTCACTAAATCAGCCTGATAGAAGTTCTTCTTTTCTAATATACTAGTGTTTTTTACCCGCGCGTTGCACGGGAAATATGTCTATTGTATTTGATACATTAATTAATACTTTGAATATTAAAAATATATTAAACAACGAATGAAATAGAAAAGTCAGAATTGATGAGTAAAGTGGATATAAAGACTTCTCTTCTAAGCCCGATTGAGACCAAGAGGAACTCATTTCACATTCTTTGTAAATATGAAGACGATAACACAAATCATAGATATAAGAAATTATTAACATATTAATCTTAAAGAAAAATTAATGTGATAGTAGCACAAATAAGGATTGTGTAAGATATATCATAAAGTATAACATTATTGTGTTTATTCCAACTAAGTAGGGATGACAATGGGTAGGTACTATAGTACCATCTCCATACCCGCGTTTTTAAAAATTACATGTACCCGTCTCCATACTCACGTGGGTAGCAACTCGAAGCTCTCCACCTTTAGACAATTCAATGTCATTATAGGAAGCTATTCATCTTTGCCAAAATCTAAATCTATAGATGACAATGGGTCTCAAAATCATAGGGTACCCGCAAAAAATATCCACTATGGGTAGGGTAAAAAACCGCTAAATGGGTATGAGGTTGAGTATAGATAATTACCCGCAAAAAATAGAGGGTATGGGTGCGGGTATGGGTACTATAGTACCCAACCGGCCCATATCCGCACACACATGTTATTATTATTATTATTATTATTATTATTATTTGGAAATATATTTACAAATTAACTTAAGCTATAGCTTTCAAACTCACTCTTTTAAAAAAAAAAGTTTGGGATATATTAATTAATACTCTAAAAATAAATAATAAATAAATTAAGATAAAATCAAGAAATAAACCACCTAAATCCTAATCAAGTCTAAAATTTAAAAATGTATTTTTTTTACTCTAAAAATAAATCAAAAATAAATTAAGATAAAATCAAGAAATAAACAACATAAATCCTAATCAAATCTAAAATTTTAAAATGTATTTTTTTATGAGAATTAATCTGAGAATGACACGTGTTATTTTATTTTTCCAATTAGTGAATATTCTGCACCCTAGAAGATTTTCTTTTCCTCAATCCTTTTGCTTTTGATTAAGAAGATAAAAGCAGAAATCCTTAAAGCATATGACATCTTACAATTAGTTGAAGAACAAAATCAATTCATGAAGAAGATTGAAACAGAAACCCAAAATGAAGTCTTAAGAACAAAATACCCTTTTTCACCAATTTGAAAGGACTGTGGTGAAAGAATTGTATTTAGTGTATTTGTGAATCTTGGGGTAGAGCCCTTGTGAAACAAAAAATCAAAGGAACATTTCAGTCAAGAGAAACAAAAAATGATGTATTGCCTCATATGTGCGCACCCCAGCAAATTATCTATATATGTAAGAAAAAAACAAAATAATTCTCTCACCCAAAATAATTGTGGTTACTTCACTAAACATGACCCAACCTTAAGAATGAGCTAACCATACTCATGAAGATTAAATGTGAGCTCTTCATATGCTTTCATCAATTTGACTGACCTGTGCATCATTAAAAAAAATTAGTAAGTTGTGCATCATTCACATACAGTGCAAATAGTATGCTTATACACACAGCTAAAACATGATAGAAATGAATATAAATTCAGGCTATCTTAAGTTTCGTAAATTTCTATAAATTATACCAAAATCTGGTTTAGAATGGCTTCAAACGCATGGATTTCTACAAACTATACTAAAATCTGGTTTAAAAAAATACAAAAGCGGAAGTAGAACAATAGAAAAAACATTACGTCTTCAACAATGATTCGTTAAAGGGTCTATGCAAAAATTTGTAAACTTTTGGATCAAAACACACAAAATATGTGAAATTTAAGAATCCAGGATTGAATTACGAACAAAGGATAAACTGAAATAGCACAAACCATCATTCACAACATGATAAACTCTTCTTCACGTAACATCATCTTACGGCATACCTCTGTCATGATCGTGACATGTGGCAGAGGTAGAAATAACAGCTATCAAATCTCTGCGTGTCCATGGTAGCTTTGTGGACCCTCAGCACCAAATCAACTCCCTTTTCTTAGAATTAGTGTTAAATAAATAATAAGATAAATTAAGATAAAATTAAGAAATAAACAACTTAAATCCTAATCAAATCTAAACTTTAAAAAGATACTAAATAAAGATAGATAAAAACTACCAAAATCTAGCAAATCACAATAAAAAACTCATAAAATCCTGAATTAAATAAAAATATGAAAATTCAATAAAAATACCATAAAAATTCATTTATACTCTAAATGTAACTCAAAAATAAAATAAAATATTTAATGAAATTAAAATTAAATAAATAATAAATAAGGATAGATAAAAACTATCAAAATCTAGCAAATCACAATAAAAACTCATAAAATCCTGCATTAATTAAAAATTCGAAAATTCAATAAAAATTATTTATTATACTCTATAAATAAATGTAAAATAAAATAAAATATTTCCTGGAAGTAAAATTAAATAAATAATAAGATAAAATTAAGAAATAAACAACCTAAATTCTAATCAAATCTAAAATTTAAAAAGGTACTAAATAAAGATAGATAAAAACTACAAAGTCTAGCAAATCACAATAAAAACTCATAAAATCCTGAATTAATTAAAAATCTGAAAATTTAAGAAAATTTAATTAATATACTCTAAAAGTGAATCTAAAATAAAATAAAGTATTTTCTGGATTTAAAATAAATGATAAGATAAATTAAAATAAAATTAAGAAATTAACAACCCAAATCCCAATCAAATCTAATATTAAAAATGGTATTAAATAAAGATAGATAAAAACTATCAAAATCTAGCAAATCACAATAAAAACTCATAAAATCCTGCATTAATTAAAAATTCGAAAATTCAATAAAAATTAATTATTATACTCTATAAATAAATGTAAAATAAAATAAAATATTTCCTGGAAGTAAAATCTAAAAATAAATTAAAAGACCAAATCTTATCTTTTAAAATAATATCAATCAATTATTTTAGAATATATAAAATTAAAACATATATCAATTGAAAATTATATCCTCTAACAAATTGACACGTGGAATAATTTTTATTTGAATTAATCTGGGAGCGACACGTCACTAACTTGGCCTGTGGGAGCGACACGTCATGCTAGAAATCTAGCAAATCACAATAAAAACTCATAAAATCCTGCATTAATTAAAAATTCGAAAATTCAATAAAAGTTAATTATTATACTCTATAAATAAATGTAAAATAAAATAAAATATTTCCTGGAAGTAAAATCTAAAAATAAATTAAAAATAAATTAAAAGACCAAATATTATCTTTTAAAATAATATCAATCAATTATTTTAGAATATATAAAATTAAAACATATATCAATTGAAAATTATATCCTCTAACAAATTGACACGTGGAATAATTTTTTATGAGAATTAATCTGGGAGCGACACGTCACTAACTTGGCCTGTGGGAGCGACACGTCATGCTAGAAGTTGTTCTTTTCTAATATATATAGATATTGATTGATGAGTACAGGGATTGAGTTAAGATTTTTCTAAAATTCTCTTATGATTTTTTTTATACAGGCAAATGTTAGTGGTTAGTTGTTAGTAAGTTAGAAATTTCCTTCAAAGTTCCCTTCCAGGATTTGAACCCTGGACCTTCCCCTCCCCACCCTTATGTCCCCTAGCTCTTACCACTTGAGCTAACCCTCGAGAATACCCACCCATTTTGTTATTCATACATCCTCACCATCTCCTGACTTATTCACCTCACCATCTCTTTCCCCCTTCATCTCTCACAAACATCATACGCTTCATCTTCTTCACAAATTGAGATTAAGAAGAGCTTTGGGACAATTTTTTTGTTCATCGCACCTTTATCTTCCACCCCGTTCTTAGATGGGAGGTACTAGTGTTTTTCCCGCACATTTAAAACGCAAAATGTATTTGTTACTTTTCGCACTTATAATGCGCGGTATTATCTGCATGTCATAAGTGCGGTTTGTTTTTTATTCTAATGGCAAAATTTTACTGCACTTACATGTGGGGAAGATTTATACGTCTCACACTTATACCATAATTCCTGCAACCACAACAATAAAAAAGTCATGGTCACTTGATTTATAGGAAGAGTAATGATTTATTCACACTTCATTTTATCTTCCATCTTATTTAATTTTCATTAATTTCTCTACCTATCTCCTAATTTTTTGCATTTCCTATCACATCACGTATTATATCACTCGTCTTTCTCTCTTTAAAATTCACACAAAGACGAACAAGGTTTTGAAATCGCCTCCGAGCAGGTCCTCCTCTCGCTTCCCCTTCAATGCTTAAAGCACAACACATTGTTCGTAGACATCCTCTCTGTTCACGAGTTCCCCAAAAATGTTCTTATTGAAGTGTTGTTGAGTGATTTTGATATTGTGAGCTTACACCCCATGTTTGGACTTGAGATTGGGGGTCGCTAAAGGAGCGACCTTCTATTCGTGTACGAGAAAGTTTATATTAGGAGTCATGCTATATGGCTCAAGACGAATCCAACGAATGTGCATTCTAGTTCAATGACTTTTTACCATTCAAACTCTGAGAAATGTGTTTTGGTGTTTTATATTTTAATAGCCAATAAAAACATAACATGTGGTAGAGACAAAAATCGTTTTCGTACCATAAATCTTTTTCCTCATATTGGGAAAAATGTGCATAGTGTGGTGAGGTTTCAAAAGCTTCTTTATGTGATTGAGAGGGAATGGTGCAACATGGTAGGGATGATGCGCGGGAAGGTTAGGATAAGGTTGGGCGGTGAGGGTTTTGGAGTTGGGGATGAAATGATGAACAAAATAGAAGAACCTTTGTTTATGGCTAAATAAAATTAGATTTAATTTTGTGTAATTCATTACAATCAATATAGATGTTGCACAAGCTTAAACATGTGGATGAGATTACATAAATGTTCAACAGACACATAAGTATTTCACTTTAGCTCAGATTCAGACGATAATCAAAACTAAACGTTACTTAGACAATTCATGTAATCAAGGGACCTTATATTTAATGTTACCATGATAGTTAATCTTTAAAAATTTATAATAAAGAATAAGTTAGTGAAAATAATAACAAGATGTGCAAAAAGTAATCCAATTTTACTTTTTTTTTTATCCTCCACAAGTCCATTTGACTCAATTAGTCCCCTAACATGTTGTGGGCACTTTGGTGGCCCTAGTCAGTAGTCATAGACTTGCTTAAAAATTCGCTGCAGTCATAGTTTTAAAATTCAGCTCGGTCCGACCGGTTGGACTGGGACTCGATTACTTGACCGGTCAGAGCCTCTAAATAGATCGGTTATGCAAACAGCTCAGTGGGAACCGTTTTGACTCGGACGGTTCAATGATTGAACTGGTGACTCGGTGGGTTTTTTATCAGCGAGTCTTTCATTATTTTTTAAAAGTTTGTTAACAGTTGCTGACAACACGATAAAAGTAGACAAAAAACGTGACATAATTCTTAAAATATGGTGCAAGGAGGACTCGAGCACAGGGACCTGTAGGAAATAATGGAAAATATGTACCACTGGACCATGATGCTATTTGATTATAACACACGTCTTTTAGAATTTACCCACTGGTCCGACCAGTGTCTCATTGACTTAGCACTCTGACCGAGTCGACCACCGACCCGAGTCTCAAAACACTGATTGTAGTCTAATCTAAAGTCTGCTAAGCAATTAGGCATGGGCCGAAAATGAAAGTCAATGCCTAATGTAACTGAAGAAGCATATGACTGATTATCCATGTCTACTAAATTCTCATTAGAATAAGATTAAAATAACTTTCCCTTGAAATTAGATTAACAAGAGACAAATACCAAAGGGAGATGAAATCAAAGGACATTTAGTTAAGAGGTATGATTTTCGCTTTGTGTGCGCAAAGATCTAGAGTTTGATTCTAAATGAGAAGCACACCAACATGGTGAGACTAAAATCATAGTGAAAAGTCGCAAGACATGCTATTAATCAGACTTGAAAGTATAAAATACTAAACATATGTCCAAAACTAATCATTCCGCAAATCACTTTACTAAAAGTCTAAAATACTAAAATATATGTTTAAATAAACTATAAACATTCTCCAAATCATTCAAAAAACTCCTGCATTAATACATCAGAACATAATCTCTCTTTCAACCCAATCCAGCACATTGATCTTGCCTTGCAATCTAGACCCCTCCAGCACATCCTGCAGAAGAATACAAACAAATGAAATATGAATATGACATGGGCATCCAGTATAAAAGGTGCTGATTCAATTTCAAGTGTCTCTTGTTCTTTTTTTTCTTCACAAAGAAAAATAAGATCAGCTATAAAGTCTAATGCTTCAACCAAAAAGTCATGCATTATTAATAAGTCATCAACTAGATGACTAGATCATACATAACAGATGAGCAATATACAATAAGACAGATGAACAATGTAGCTGCAAAACAAAGCAATTGGCTTAAACAAGAGTGTAAGAGAAGCAACTAAAACTTACACAATGAGATTCTGAAGTTAAAACGGATTTGGTGTTATCCAGATTGGTGAATTTTGGGGGAAACAAGGCAAAGGCTCAATGCTCTTATCCTTTAATCTAAATATGCCCAAATCATGTTTCCCACATGAATCATCATGATTAGACTCAGGATAATGACCAGTGAAATAGATGCAATCAGCTTCAAAACATCCTCCAAAATCAGAAGCAGAAAACGAATGTGAATTATTCCCCCCAACAAACAACACCTTGTCGCCAAGAGTTTCAATCTTGTCCCATTTCGACTCCTTCCAATCCATCTTAAAAACCTCGAACCGAACCGTCCTGCAAACCTGGTTCTCTTCACCTCCCGCATCTTTGTTCAATGCCCGAGTGACCACCAACAAGTCATTGTCGGAAAACATGTTGGGGTTGATTGCAATGTAAGTCCCACATTGCTAATGAAGGAGAAAAAATATCAAGTTATGCATCTTGAAGAAGTCTCACATCGCTTAGATTAGTGATGGGTGAGAGAGTCCAAGACTATATATAGGAATCTCAAGCTCCTTGTTTCAACACACCAAAAAACATCAAGTAGCACCTGTGAAAACACTTTAAGTTTATATTTGTATTTTTTTTCCTCTTATGCTCTTGTTTTAAAGTATTGGGAGATGTAGATCAAATATTTATTTTAGAAAGTGTGGGTGTACAATACAACGAGATAGTAGCTACATTAATTATTTGCGGATTAATTATTAACTCGAGGTAGTGCTACATTAATTATTTGCGGATAAAAAAGAGAGGCACCCAAATATTTACTTTAGAGAGGACAACAACGAGTTAGATTACAAGTTTAACTTTCTAAGCAAAGAGATAGTTGTCCATTCATACACCCAAACCACTACCACCCACAATCCCCTCTTATGCTTTTTGTTTCACCCTCCAAGGCTGTGCAATCTGAAATACAACATTCCCTCCCCCCTCCCCCCTCCTCTTTCAAGAGGGCGACCATCGACTCATTCATTAACAGTAACACAAGGTTGTCCAGTAACAACCACGATCACGAAAGTCTTTCTGCAATGCTTCCAAGAACTACAAAGACAATTTTGACAGGTTTCAAGCTATATATAGTTATAACCGTTCATTTATGTACAAACTTCTATGAATATGAATTATGAATTATGCAAACTTCTATGCATTTCCATGCATGTATTTGTAGATGTCCAATTGAAGAAGCAAGACTACGAGTAAAAGAAATTGGATTTCAAAACATTTAGTATTATTTTAATTATTGGTTATTCTGGAATCAAGGGGCTATAAATTATAAATTTTATTATTGTCAAATAATATTTAAACACAAGATCTACAAGATTCATAAAGGGTGTTGAGTTTAGGGAGAGAAATAAAAATAGGTGTTTACATTCAGAAATATAAAGGGGTACTAATTATGAATCCGAAATTGATTCCTAATGCTGATTCCAACAATATACATATTACTCTTATTGTTCCAGAAGTGAATTTACAACTTAAACAAAGAAAATATTGTTCACAAAGAAAATATTGTTAATTATAACCCTTTACCATTGAGTCATTTTACCCTACGCGCCATGAAAGAGCGTGCATACTTGAATCGTTAATGTCGTCAGTCTTCACAATCATGAGCCTTGCTAGCTTTGCCTTCAGAGTTCAGAAGACTTCGCGTGTGAAACGTAACCAGCAATAGGGAGCTCAGCCAAACTAAGTTAATGCTAACAAGTGCAGAAGTGCTAAACATACCAACCATATATAGTCTTTGCTACCTGCTGGATATAGTGAAAATTACCCAAACCGAAAGCCCAATTTTTTTGGTTCAAATTGGAAAAATAAGTGGATCCACACCCTCAAAAGATTGAAAAATATATAATATGTGATACATTAAAAAAAAAAGAAAATAGCGTGCAGAAATAGTAGCATGAAAGTGGATGTGAATGTATGAATGTTGTTTCAAATTTGAAGTGAGCACAGCAATATTGTAGTGATGGCCATGCATAAAACCATATATGGCCATGGCTGAGAATATATAACACATGAAATTGGTAAGAATAAAACTAAATTTCAGTTTCACATTGACCAATGAGACAATCAAGATAACCTTAAATTTATATACGGTTGAACAATCTTCAACTCTTGAACTACATTTTGTTTAGAGTCAGACCTACCAAATTCTAATTAAAAAACAAGAGGAAAAATAACTTTCCTTCCACCCATTTGCTAAAAATGGCAACCATCTCTTCAAAACCTGAAGTTCCTCCAAACTAATGAGGATTTAGTTACAAAATGTCAATAGAAACTTTTTAACCCCTGCCCCTCAACATAAAAGATCGATCATAATTCATATGTAATTTATGTAAACAAGACCATCCCCTGTTGAAACCCTAGACCCCACGCATCTTAGAACTAGACTGATAAACAACGTTAAAAGAAAATTATAAAATGAACAGAAAAAACACACCCCTCATCTCTGTTACAGTACTGATGGACTAGTTAATTAAAGAAACACAGGAAGAGAAACAATAGTAAAACCACCAAAGGCAAAGTGAATCATAGGGTTTCCACTTTCCAAGAATGCAAATAAAAGTAGCTAGATCTTAGTATATCTGTATTTCCAACATCCGCTTCAGGCTGCAAGGGCTTAAGGTTTAGGCCCTTTATCTCTGATCCCGTCAATTTCTTCGCCTACACAAAAATACGAGAAAAAACCAAACAGCATCATTTTAGTATTAATAACATGTATGAAAAAAATGAAAATGGACCGGTGTTCAACTCCTCAAAATAGGTAGAAAGCAAAACACCATACAGCAGCATCTAGCTACAAATCAAACACATGGAGTGCGTGAATAGACACAGACACAGAAAGAAGTGGGGGAAAAGGAAGGAGAATAGTGGCTATATTTATTTTACCTCAATGTTTGATCACAAAAGAGTGTATGTATCTAATCTAATTGAAACATATATTTTTGTATATACACATCAATCATCATGAAGGTTTTACAAAGAGAAGCTAACACAGCTCTGTTGGCAATATGCCCACCTCCTCCGCATATATTAATTGGTGAGAGAGGAAGCAGATGAAGTTGGAGGTGGACAGAATGCCAATAAACTCTGTAAGCAACCCTTTGTTAAACCCACATGATCATCCAACTTCTTCATTCATCAAAATAGCCATGATATTAAAGAAACACTCTCTCAGCCACCATCCCCAGAGAGGAAGAAGGGAGCAAGAGAGAATTATGAGAATTTGGAGAGGCATGTGCTGGCGTATTTATGATGTGACGGAGCTTCACAATAAATAAGAGAGAGATCAAAAGGGTGAAGGTGGGTGTGATTAATTGTCTGATTAATTAATATTAATCCTAGAGAGAGAGAGAAAAGGGACAGAGTGGAGTATTGCAGGTAGAGCGAGAGAGATTGATAAGCAATGAGATTGGATTGGATGGATCATACTCAGAGTGAGAAGAGAAGAAAAGCATATTTAGAAAGATCAAAGGATCATCATAGGTGTAACTTGCTCTTCCCTCTTCCCTCCCTCGTTCCTGGTGAAACCCACTCCATCAATTAATCTTCCCTATCCTTTGTCACCCTCGATTTTGATGTCCACAAAACGCACTTGTCTATCTACTTTGGTGGTACTGACTCGGACCAGTATTGAGTACCATAATGGTATCACAACTTCTCTTCCTATTTACTTCATCCGTTTTTAAATGGGTGTTGTTTTGGAATTTTTTATATTTTTTTTATAAGAAACACTTTTATAAAATTAAGTTAAATAATTCATTCTAATGCAAAAGATATATTTCTCATACAAAATTTAGAAGGAAATTACAAGCATCCAATAGATATTGTCAACATTTATGATAATTAATATGGTTGTTCTTGTGAAAAGAAAAATACATCATTCGAATTAAGCATAATAATTTATTTTATAAAAAATATTAGTTTCCTTGATTTTTGTGATTTTCTCTATATTTTTCTTATAAAAATAACCGGAGGAAGTATATTCCAAAATGGTTGTTGTTTTAAAAATCCAATATTATTTGTTACATTTTCTTCCATATGTACCCTCATTTAATATTGTACTTCTCACCTACCACCTTCAATTCTCATCAATCACAATTCTCACCAATCACTTAACCAATAACCATTATTTTCTGTCTTTAATAAAACTCAACTTTAAATAAGGGTGTTTTAGTCAAATATTATATCAGTTAATGAGCTCTTAAATTGTGTGCATTACCTTAACACAACAACCATTTTGGAACAGAGGGAGTAATTGTCTAGAGAAAAAGAAAAACACACATATTAACGAGTACAATTAATATTGTTAATATTTTTAAAAGTATTATTTGTTTTCCTATTTTATAATTTAAAATGTATTTTATTTTTCCTCATTTATTGTTCCCATAAAAGCATCTATAATGCTAGTTCTTAAAAGTGAGTTTTTAAGCATTATTCAAGTGGGCTCGTACTGCCACATGCTAAAACAACTTTTGCATATTTTGCTCCAACCACAAGTTTTTAACTTGAGTTATTACCACTATTCATTTGGTCCCACCACACCACATTATTATACTTTTTATTTTAAAGAGATAAAAGTATGCAAAAATTGCTTAAGAGTTGTTTAGAGAATAAGTGGAAGTACGAGATCATGTGAATAGTGCTAAAAGCTAAAAATTAAGAACTGTCATTGGAGATGCTCTAAGAACTAACATTGAAGATACTATAAAGATATTATTTGAAAAATCGTCATTTAAACTTAAAATACTAAGTTGGCATATATAAGAACAAATTATTATATTCAAAGTGGACAGTTAATAAGGAACACATGTAATGTAGTACTTCAGAAGATATTTAGTAGTATGTATTTATACTTCTCATTCTCATGTGATAATTTTTTCGTGTTTTATCATCTTTAAGTATGTGGTTATCTCTTACTTGTTAAATAAGTCAAATCATGTGAATTTTTCTCATCTATTTAAAGTTTCACATAGTTTTTCTTTCTATTTCTTTCTTCTTATATTATCCATTTTTTCTTCTACTTATATCTCTTTAATGAGTGTTGATGGATTGGGGTGATCACATAATTTTCTCATTTATAAATCGATAATGTTTCATTGACACTTATTCAACACCCCCCCCTACAGTGAAATTTAAGTAGAAAAGAGAGAAATTAATAATATGATGAATGATGTGAAAGAAACAAAACAGAGATTAAAAGAAAAAAATTATGGGAATAAGATGTAAGATGTATAAGTTTTATGTAACAGTCATCGGCGGTCCCATGTTCCAACTTACTTGTTCCCTTTAGTAACAAGTTCTCGTACTCTATGACCACACTATGAGAAAATGTAATTTATTGTGTGGAATAAACAACAATTATTATGTAAAAACGGATTCCTATTGGAAAATACGGAACACTTGTTTAGTATAGTAAAAATTTGTATTGCCTAAAATGAACCCTTTATGACAACAGACACGAGTTGATTCCTAATGCATTTTTTCGCTACGTGTTTTGCCCATTACATAAACTATTATTATTAAAAGTAAAAATTGTTGTAGTGAACATTATTTAACATCATTACTTTTTTATTACAAAATACAATTATTTTAAGAATGTTAAAATTATGAACGTTATATTATAATCAAAAAATTGGAAAAATAAAACTCTAAGAGCATCTTCATTAGTGCATTTAAAAAAAAATCTTCATTAGTGAGTTTCTCTCATCATAGTTTTACCGTAATTATTCTTTTGCAATATTGAGAGAAGCTAGAGTGAAGTTTCTCAGCGTTGGAGAGATACTCGTTGTCAATGTCAAACACATCTTATGTTCGCTATTCAAAATGTGGGGTGGGTTATGTATATATATAGTATATTAGAGAAACTGACTTAGAGTAAAAAGTGAGTTTAGTTTTGCATAAAGTGATGCAAATAATATGAAATTACAAGGAATTGTAAAAAGTATCATACAATTGAATGTAGAAACTTTATATATATTCATTGTATGATGGAGAACATTTAGTTAAAAAAAACCTGTACTCATTTTGTTAAATTATATTAGTATATATAACACCATGTATATATATATATATATATATCATTTTACAAATCTTTCCATCAAATTACATGAGGGAATGGCTCTTGACTAACTTGTGGCCTGTGGGGCAAATGTTCATGTGTAAAAAAAAAAACAAAAAAAACAAAAGAAGGGGAAGAGAAGGGAAGAGTTCATAGAATACGGAGGCCCCCAAGTCCACCTTCTGATTTCATTTATGGGACCTACCTTCCACTTAGTTAAGAATCCAAGGTATCCTCTGTTCAATATCAACCGAAGAACTTAACAAAAATTTCCAGGAAAAGAAAATGCTTTTGACTTATGCTCGATTAGACACATAGCAAGTGTCACATTTGCTTTGATTATAAAATAAATGAAAAAGAAAATGGTCAATCTGTTCAATAATTACATTAACTTGACATGCTTTTTTCTCTCTTTCAGACTCAGAGGTTTCTTCCTTTTGCCATAGAAAAAATTCTCACTCTCAGCAGTGACACAAGGAAAGATATGATTTAAATCTTCCCTTTTGTCACCCGATACGTCGCACTCATCACGCCCACAAGCATAAAGCCACGCCTTTAGAAACCCTCACCATATTCAATTCATTCGATTTCACAAGATAGAACAAACTCCCACACAAATAATTACCATGATGTCTTTGCATTTATGAGACCCAACTCATCTCATTTATTGCCTCAAATCTAACCCTCCAACCATTGCCCACACACAATTAATTTCTTCTTTCACGATTTCGAAGCTCAAACAACAAAGACAAACGAAATCTACATCCACTGATGCCCACAAACATTATACATGAAGACTGCAATATTGCACAACTTTTTCTTGGTCTAAGGTCTCTCCTCTCTGTTTTATTAGCCTGTGAGGTGTACAGACCAGTTGGCCTGCTCAATTACTCTGTCAGAGCTATGATTGAATCATTGGAACAATGAAAAATATAAAGAAACTTTATATAATGTGTTCTTAATTCTTATAGTTCAACTAAAGAGTCTCTCATATATGATGTACATATGTTTTGAGAAGATAGAGGAGCCCAAAACATAAGCCAATGCATGAACTAATATCTTAGACTACTAAGAGATTTGAACACCACAACTTTACTCAAAATCTTAAACACATTAATTATATGAGTCATATCTTTTATATAGTTTTCACATCACCCACTGTTAATCAATGTGAGACTTCAACTCACACTAGAATTCTCAACATTTTCTCCCTCAAGTGTGAGTCACCACCATATTTACAATGCTCTTCCTCTACGGAAGCTATCTACATTTGTACCGTCGTTCACTTCATCGCTTCAACATGACACGCCGCTTGACCACACCGTCAGGCCTGACCGTCACCATGATTACACCAACCATCGACTCTTATACCACTTGTTAGGGAGATAGGAGGAGCCCAAGCCATGAGACCGGCCATGCATCAATCGACCAACACCGAAGACCACCATTAGATTTGACACCACAACTTTACCCAAAATTTTGAGGTATTGAGTTTATGAGTCATCTCTTATTAAATCTTTGCATCACCCATTATTAATTAATGTGTGGGACTGCGACCCACACTTAAATTCTCAACAATATGTAAAGTTATGATTGGTGATGTAATAGAAAAACAAGAAAAAAATTGAAAAATAACAGTGAAAGAAAAAATGCGAAGGATGAGTGAGAATACATCAAAAGTAATGTTATTTTGAACTCTACACGATTACACCCCGATGTTGAAAAAAAACAAGAACCCTACACTTGTGCATATGCGAATATCTTCCGTGTAAAACAAGCATGAGCACTTAATGCATGCCATCCATCTACGACCGTGGGATCATATGCTTTTCAAAATAAGAGAAACGCAAGCAACATTTTTATGAACACTTTCTTAAATATCATATGGGTCATATTTCTCAATTTGATAGATTTCCTTTCTTACTTAATAAGACCATGAATTTTAATAAACAAAAACATGTGCAGAAAGATAACCAAAGAGATTAATTAATATTGCTGGTACTGCTGCACTGAAATTAAACTAAACTATAAAACTACTGCTCTACGTACATGACTAAACTTTGAGCACAGTGGAAGGAAGGACCGTGCTAAATATGTCACTTGTTGGTGAGCCCTAACTCGATATCCACCATCCGACAGATAGAGAAAGTGTACACAAAGGAAAAAGCTGTGTAAAGTGAAAACCAGAGAGCATACAGTCATTTTGTACCTTTACATGACAAAATTATTAAAACAGTATTGGTATTATATATATGTAAGGGCTAAATTTCAATTTTAGTGAATGAGAGTCCAATATAATATAATATAGTTTGACAATAAACAGATAGAGTGAAAAATGAACAAAAGAATAAGAAGTAATTACAAATAAATATGTGATAGAAGAAAGAAATAGAGAAAAATAAAATGTATGTTGGATGTTTGCACTGTTTGTATGTCTAAGTATCATCAATGTATTTCAAAATGTGTAAGGATGATGCAAAAGCTGACGACTCATTTTTTTGTCTTGTAGTAGAAGGTTTGAGTGAGATGATGCAGTAGGTGGTAAAAAGAAATATTTACTCAATGTGAAGGTAGGTGGTGCTATATCTCACTTACGGTTTGTAAACTATACATTATTTTTGGACGAGCCTATTATGCAGAACATGCTTGTAATTAAGTCCAGCCCCAAAATTAACTTTGATTGGAGCAAGTTAGGGTGTGAGCAGTAACGGATCCAGAGATTTTATATAGTGAGGGTAATATATATATATAAATTGTAATAAAAAAATTAACACATTTTATTAGAAGTGAAGACATTTTTTATCAAAGGAGACACAAGTGAAGACATTTTTTACCAAATGGGTTATAAAAAACAACATACTTTTACTACTCAAATGAGGGCATTTAGCAATGTGGAACACAAGTGAGGACATTTAGCAATGTGGAATATAAGTGAGAGCAATTTTATCAAATGAATCATAAAAAACCACATACTTTTATTACTCAATTTTTTTTCTAATGTATTTTTCTATATTTAAAGGAGGGCACTTGCCCTCATAGTCCACAACTTGGATCCGCCCCTGGGTGGGTGTGAGGGTGAATTGTGTTTTACTATACTTAGCAGATTTGTAGTAAACTAGTAATACTCCATTGCTCGATTATATATGGCGATATTTTTTTGTCTTTTGGATATTCCTATAGGTGTGAACTCAACCCAATAAGGGTGGTCATGTCAGAACCTATTTTGACTAGAGTGAAGAATACATTATTCTTGTGGAAGAAACATATATAATCTCTCCTTCAATATGGTCATGTGGTTGTATTTTCTTGATCAAATTATCTCTCTTTTACTTTTATTTTCATTCTCTCTTTATAATGCACATTTGCGGGCGATTGCTAAATTACATATTCTTCAGAAGGAAAGTTATTAAAATTCGAAAAAGTTAAGTTGTGGAGAACAGAAACAAGGGGTGGCCACTTTGAGTTTAACCTTTCCAAAAGGCACATGAGGTTTGCTCCCTGCCCTCTATGCAGCGTAAGCGTCAACTTTTATTCTTCTTTAATTTGTTTCCTTTATTTGAAGTGGTGGTGCAACGGTGGGGACTAATTTTCCATTTCTCCAGCTAGTATAATAATGGGGATATCAAAGGTATCAATTTTAGGAGGACACAAACGAAAAGGGTAAAAAGGATCCTTAACTTTTCATCGTTCCTACATCAAATTTTTGCTTTTTGAACACGAAATATCAATAGTGGAGTTCATCTAAAGTACTACTCTTTAGGCTATTAAATATGAAGATTTGATTGACTAGTGCCTGAATCTTAAAGTAATTTAAGAGGCCAACCTAGAATAGCAATATCAATCTACCTACAGTTGGAAGCACTTCACCTGATTAAAAGAACTCGATACAAAAATGAATCCACTATTCTTCATGATTATGAGCCATTAATCACCAACTATAGCAGCTTCACGATTGAAAAGTATACTACTGGTATTTCCTTTTAGTAAACGTTGTTAGTCTTCGTTTGGCTGAGGTTATGCTCAAAATAATGTGTGTTGTCTAAATTAAAATGTTCAGCTTTAGTGTAGACAATTGCAGCATTCAAGGTTACAATAATTTACAAAATTATTAATGCTTTGTACATTGCTTCGTGGTGTTTACAAATAAATACATGTGGGGAAATTATCAAATTTTATATTATGTCTCCTGCCTCCCAAAAGAATCATGCACATGATACCATAAGTAACAAATATTGGAAGATACCCTCCGGAGTGGAAAACATCATTGTTGGGTTTTGTAACCAGATAGTGTAAATCAACTTATTCATTGTTGGGGTTTTGGGTTTTAGTCCAACTTGACTTGATAGATTTTT
Source organism: Lotus japonicus (assembly GCF_012489685.1). NCBI lineage: Eukaryota > Viridiplantae > Streptophyta > Magnoliopsida > Fabales > Fabaceae > Lotus > Lotus japonicus. The sequence goes on along the minus strand of NC_080041.1, from coordinate 92,819,765 downwards.
TGTGGTTGTTGTTGTTTGTTTGAAGTGGAATCTTTTTATACTCCTTTTCTGTTTTGAGTCTAGTGGGTTTCATAGGCTTGTTTTTTTCTTCTTCTATTGAACCCATTTTTATTTTTATTTTCCTTTTTTTTATCATGAGTCATTATGCTAACTTGTGATACTGTATTCGATTTTTGAGTTATTATTGGGCAATGTGTATTGTTTCCACATTATGCTAAGAGGTTAATAACATAAATGACTTATATATCATCCATATAATTTCACTATAAAACCTTAACAATGGGTTTTTATATTACATTTATAAACTAATCAACTCTTATTTATCAAATGTGAGACTTCTTTATATTCACACTTGTATAGTTGAACTCTAACACTATATTTAGCCTATGAGATAAAGTCATTCTTAATTCTCTGGAGCATTTTTACTTAATCTTAATTTTCCGATATTTCAATTTACATTTTAAGACTTATTTTAAAGCAAATTTTTTTAAAAGAAAAATATTAATGAAAAATTAAGTCTTTAAATCAAATTTTTTTTTTCTGTCAACAAATCAACTCTTACTTTACACGTATCTATTACTCCAAAATTGGGCTGACATTGAGGTTAGACAATACATCTAGATTGGCATGAAAAATTTGGACACAAATTTGGCCCAGTTAAAGAGGTATTATGTGGCCCAAAAAAAACTAGTGTATTTTGAACAAAAAAAATCAAGGATTAAAGATTTGTCCATTACGCGGAGACGAATGAGCAATCCATGCAGCGAGCTCGTCCTTTGGCCAGTGTTGTGGTTACATAGTCATATATGAGCTCAAGGTTTGCTGGTTTAGTTTCGCAGCCAGTGAATCTTTAGCTCTCGTCGACATTAGCCGCCACCATCGACGAGTACAATCAAGGTTAATATTGATGCAACTCTTGCAACTCTTCCATTGATTAGTTTCGGGTACGTGTCTCATAATTCGCAAGGGAAGGGTTGGCCTTCTTCTAAGCACGCAAGATCGTTGACAGTGGCGTCGACAAAAGCTTTGACATTGCGGTGGGCTCTCAACGAGTCCCTTGAGCTTGGTTTTTATTACGCGATTTTTTATACGCAAAGTTTAATAGTAATCAAGACTTAAAAGTCATATCTCTGTTACTTTTCCTATTTAGGATCATTTATTTCAAGATTTGTTTTGCTTTCACGACTTTTTGTTTCCGCTCATGTTTGTAGATCGAGCAACATAGCGGCTGACTTTTTAACCAAATTTGTCCACCTTTGAAAACTTTATTTTTTGGTACATCGGAAAGATAAATTACAACCACCAGGAATTGATCCCTAGACCTCCCTCTATCCAACACATATGTCTACCGCTCTTACCACTTGAGCTATCCTAAACATCCAATTGAATCACCCAAAATTAGAAAATATAATTTCATCTTAATTAAAATAAAAAATGAATGTTAACTAGGATAGCCACGTGTCATACTTCAATTGGATATTAGTGCATGACAATTAAATCCCTATAGCTTATGTATAGTCTGTGATGTAGGATGATCGGAAAGTGAGGGAGAAAGAACAATGGCCGGAGACTGGGCTGAACTCCCCTCAGTGCCCATGCCTCATCCTCTCTCCCTCCACCTTCTTCGACCTCTCCACCGCCAAAACCCACCACCTCCCCCTCAACCTCCCACGCTCCCGAATCTGCGGTTCCTCTCACGGCTGGCTCATCACCCTCGACGAAACCCCATACGTTCGTCTTCTCAACCCCATCACGCGCGTGACACTCACTCTCCCTCCGCTTCACTCTTTCCCCAACGTCGAGTTCTTCAACTACGCTAACATCGGAAGAGAGTACTCTATCAGAAACGCTCATGGCGCTTTCGATTCTTTGAGCTTGATGCAGATGCGCAGCTCGTTCCTCAGGAAGGTTGTGTTGTCTTCTAGCCCCTTGCAGAGCGATGACTTCGCCGCGTTCGCCATGGTTCGTGACCACAATCTGGCGTTCTGCAAAAAGGGGTTTGATTCATGGGTTTTTGTTTGTGGTGATCTTTACTTCTGGGAAGATGTTGTTCATCACGAGAATGGGTTGTTCTATGCGGTGAGCAATGGAGGAACGATTGCAGTGTGTGATGTTTGAAGGAAATCAATTCCGTGACTATTATTGATAATGAAATACCCTATATATACAACTTACCTAGTTTACTAACAATAAATATTAAACCCTAATTACAGGCGTAATTACAAAGAGAATAAATAATATCCTATTCTATCACACCCCCGCAGTCGAAGCGGGAGGTTCACCGACGCTGAGACTGGAACGAAAATCATCAAAAAGAAGCCGAGGTAGGCCCTTGGTAAAAATGTCCGCAATCTGATGACGGGAAGGAACATGAAGGACGCGAGCCTGGCCACGCGCGACCTTTTCCCGAACAAAATGGATATCCATCTCAATATGTTTGGTACGCTGATGGTGCACTGGATTCCCAGAGAGGTAGATGGCACTAACATTGTCACAGTGGACCAATGTTGCCTGAGAGAGAGGAAAATGAAGCTCCAGAAGTAAATTGCGGATCCAGCAGGACTTGGAGACAACATTAGCAACACCGCGATATTCAGCTTCAGCACTAGAGCGAGAGAGAGTGGGTTGCCGCTTGGAGGACCAAGATATGAGATTGTCACCGAGGAAAACACAATAACCAGAAGTGGAGCGTCTGGTGTCAGGACAGCCCCCCAAGTCAGCATCAGTGTAAGAAACAAGCTTTTCAACCGGGGAGGGATACAAATGTAGCCCATAAGTCAATGTGCCACGAACATAGCGGAGAACCCGCTTGAGGGCAAGCATGTGCTCGGTGTGGGGTGCATGCATATGTAAGCAAACCTGCTGAACAGCATAGGAAATGTCAGGACGAGTAAATGTGAGGTACTGTAGGGCACCAGCAAGGCTCCGATATAGGGAGGCATCCTCACAAGGAGTCCCAGAGGAAGAACTGAGCTTCTGCTTGGTGTCAACCGGTGTAGCAGAAGGGTTGCATGAGGCCATGCCGGCGCGAGCAATAATCTCAGTAGCATAAGTGCTCTGACTGAGGAAAAGGCCACCTGCATGTCTAGTGACAGCGATGCCAAGAAAGTAACTCAGAGGACCGAGATCCTTCATAGCAAACTCGGATGCAAGAAGTGCCATAAAGGATTTGCGGAGATCATGCGATGATGCAACCAGGATGATGTCATCAACATAGAGAAGTATGTAGGCAATATCAGAACCCTGCCGGAAGATGAAAAGAGAATGATCTGAAGTGCTGTGCCGGAATCCAATAGAGGAAACATAATCAACAAATCGCTGATACCAAGCACGAGGCGCCTGTTTCAGACCATAAAGGGACTTCTTCAGACGGCAGACATAGTCCGGGTGGTGTGGGTCGCGGAAACCCAAAGGCTGATGCATGTAGACAGTCTCATGGAGATCACCATGCAGGAAAGCATTCTGGACATCCAACTGATGTATGGGCCAAGATCTGGAGAGAGCAATGCTGAGAACTGTCCGGATGGTAGCCGGTTTCACCACGGGGCTGAATGTCTCATCACAATCCACACCTGCAATCTGAGACCTGCCATCACCTACAAGACGAGCCTTATACCGCTCAAACAAACCATTAGACTGCTTTTTATGGCGAAAAATCCACATGCAACGAATAACATTAACATCACAAGGACGGGGAACCAACTCCCACGTATTATTTCTAATAAGAGCATTAAATTCAGACTGCATAGCGGACTTCCAATTTGGATCGGATAAGGCTTGTTTTGGGTTACGAGGCAAGGGTGAGATGGACGGGTCATCAATAGAGACCGAAAGACTAAAAGACTTTTTAGGTTTGGAAATGTCGTGCATGCTACGGGTAGTCATGGTCCGTACGGGTGGTGCAGGAGGGACCGGAGGCAAGGGCAAAGGTGAGGGAGAAGCGGTAGGGGAGACGGGAGCCGATAAGGGAGGCGAAGAGTCAGTGGGACTCGACGGCTGGACCGGAGGGTCAGGTGGGCGGGAGGATACGGTTTGCCAATGGTGGATCAAGGAAGGAGGGAGGTCCTCGGTGAAACACTCATAAGAAGGGGCAGGAGTCAAGGATAGGTCAGCAAAGGGAAATCGGGTTTCATCAAAAATGACATGCCGCGATATTAAAATTTTTCTGTGTGACAAATCATAACATT